>NC_134861.1:18376875-18703750 GCF_049852395.1 Peromyscus maniculatus bairdii
ATTCTGCTGTGATCCAGCTGGTCCTGGGCATTACATCTAACATTAATTCAGAAAACTCTTGATGCCTTCCCTATGATATACATTAAGCTTTTATGTTTGCCTCACAATTTTTAGTATTTTATTCCATTTTTCGTTCATCTTGTTCATTGTTTTTCAGATTCAGAAAAATCACCTTCCAACTTATTTTTAAGGTAGTGCCTCTAAGTGAGGCCAAATTTTCCTGTTAGATAGACCACTGACCAACAAGCTCTGGAGATTCACTTGTCTCTGCCTCTTTAGCATATAGTGCAGACTGGTATTCCCAGATTTTTAAATGGATGATGAGGATATGAGAAATCATATTCTCATGATTTCATTGCTAGCATATTTATCTTTGAACTATTCCACATCTATTTAACCTTTTGAGCTAGTCTGTTTTATGAGTTTTGTTTAAAAGAATGAGGTCTGCTCTGGAGGCATCACGATCCCTGACTTCAAGCTCTGCTATAGAGCTACAGTAATAAAAACAGCTTGGTATTGGCATAAAAACCAACATGTGGACCAATGGAATTAAATTGAAGACCCTGACATTAATTCGCACACCTATGAACATATAATTTTTGACAGAGAAGCCAAAAGTGTACAATGGAAAAAATAAAGCATCTTCAACAAATGGTGCTGGCATAACTGGATATCAACATGTAGAAGACTGCAAATAGATCCATATCTGTCACCGTGCACAAAACTTAAGTACAAGTGGATCAAGAACCTCAACATAAATCCAGATACTCTGAGCCTGCTAGAAGAGAAAGTAGGAAGTAGTCTTGAATGCATTGGCATAGGAGATCACTTCCTAAATATAACACCAGTAGCACAGATACTGAGAGAAACAATCAATCAATGGGACCTCTTGAAACTGAGAAGCTTTTGTAGAGCAAAGGATATGGTCAACAAGGCAAAGCGACAGCCTACAGAATGGGAAAAGATCTTCACCAACCCCACATCTGACAGAGGACTGATATCCAGAATATATAAGGAACTCAAGAAATTAGACATCAAAAGGACCAACAGTCCAATTAAGAAATGGGCTATAGAAACAGAGAATTCTCAACAGAGGAAACTCAAAAGGCTGGAAGACATTTAAGAAATTGCTCAACATCAGGGAAATGCAAATCAAAACAACTCTGAGATACCACCTTACATCTGTCAGAATGGCTGAGATCAAAAACACTGAAGACACTTTATGCTGGAGAGGATGTGGAACTAGGGGAACTCTCCTACACTGCTGGTGGGAATGCAAGCTTATACAACCACTTTGGAAATCAATATGGCGCTTTCTTAGAAAATTGGGAATCAATCTCCCCCAAGATCCAGCTATACCACTCTTGGGCATATACCCAAGGAATGCTGAATCATACCACAAGGGCACTTGCTCAGCTATGTTCATATCAGCATTGTTTGTAATAGCAAGAACCTGGAAACAACCTAGATGCCCTTCAACTGAAAAATGGATAAATAAATTGTGGCACATATACACAATGGAATACTACTCAGCAGAGAAAAACAATGACATCATGAGGTTTGCAGGCAAAGAGATGGATCTAGAAAAAATCATCCTGAGTGAGATAACCCAGACTCAGAAAGACAAACATGGTATGTACTCACTCATAGGAGGATACTAGATGTGGAACAAGGATGACTGGACTGCTACTCACCAGGAAGGCTACCTGGAAAACAGGACCCCAAGAAAGGCATGGGGATCACCCAATGACAGAGAAATGGATGAGATCTACATGAACAACCTGGACATGAGTGGGAGTAATGAAGGGCGAAGGTCAAGGAAAAGAGAGCCTGTGGGAGCGGGAGATCCCAGCTGGATCAAGAACAGAGAGGGAGAACAAGGAATAGGAGACCATGGTAAATGAAGACCACATGAGAATACGAAGAAGAAAAGTGCTAGAGAGGCCCACAAAAATCCACAAAGATACCCCCACAATCGACTGCTGGCAATGGTGGAGAGACAGCCTGAACTGACCTACTCTGGTGATGGGATGGCCAAACACCCTAATTGTCGTGCTAGAAACCCCATTCAATGACTGAGGGATCTGGATGCAGAGATCCACAGCTAGGCCCCGGTGGAGCTCCAGGAGTCCAATTAGCAAGAAAGAGGAGAGTTTATATGAGCGAGAATTGTTGAGAGGAAGGTTGGATAAAGCACAGGGACAAATAGCCAAACGAATGGAAACACATGAACTATGAACCAAAGGCTGAGGGGCCCCCAACTGGATCAGGCCCTCTGAATGGGTGAGACAGTTGATTGTCTTGATCTCTTTGGGAGGCATCCAGGCAGTGGGACCAGGTCCTGTGCTTATTGCATGAGTTGGCTGTTTGAAACCTGGGACTTATGCAGGGACGCTAGGCTCGGCCTGGGAGGAGGGGACTGGACCTGCCTGGACTGAGTCTACCAGGCTGATCTCAGTCCTCGGGGGAGGCTTTGCCCTGGAGGAGGTGGGAATGAGGGGTGGCCTGGGGGGAAAAGGAGGGGGGCGGGAGGGGGGAGAACAATGGAAGCCATGGCTAATATTTAGAACTGAATTGTATTGTAAAATAAAAAAAAAAAATGAGGTCTGAACTGTTTGTCTAACCCTTTGTGGAGATACCAATATTTCAACCTTTTTGTTAAGTGCTTTATTGTCATGGACTCACAGATGAAAATATTATACACCTTGATTAAAATAGCTATTGAAAACAATAATAATAAACTAAAATAAAAAACTTAACCAGTCCCAAACTTTATGCTTCTCAGTGATTGACTCTAAAGCTACAAGGCCATTCTGAAGCATTAGAGCTTCAATTATGGATTGACATTCACTCTCAATTATGTTTTTATTGACTTATTCACTAACACAAAATAAAAGAAAAAATACAATATAATTGAAATTAGAAAAAAAAATAGCTTGAGATACATGTACCCATATATAACACACAGACAGCCATCAGGGACATACTTGAAAGGAGCCAAACCATCAGTCATATTGTACAGTTAAAATGCCTGCCATTGAACCATATTCCAGGCTAAAATGGCCAAATTCATCTCAATGAAAGTATTCTATGCCATGAAGAAGAAGAAGGAGGAGGAGGAGAGGGGGGAAGGAGGAGGAGGAGGAGGAGGAGGAGGAGGAGGAGGAGGAGGAGGAGGAGGAGGAGGAGGAGGAGAAGAAGAAGAAGAAGAAGAAGAAGAAGAAGAAGAAGAAGAAGAAGAAGAAGAAGAAGAAGAAGAAGAAGAAGAAAGAAGGAGAAGAACAAGAAGAACAAGACCGAACAAGAACAAGAAGAAAGGAGGAGGAGGAGGAGGAAGAGGAGGAGAAATTTATTAGCATATCTTCAGACTGAGAAATTCAGTCATATCCAGAAGGCTAATAAGACCAATGTATTAGTTAATTTTATGTCTTTTATAATTTAACTTCTTTATTGATTCTTTGGAAGTTTCACACCATGCACCCCAATTCCACTCATCTCCTGGTTCCCCCATATCTTCCCCTCATCCCTGCAGTGCCCCCCCACAAATGAATATAAAACAAAGCAAACAAGCAAATAAACAAAAACAAGGACAAAAACAAAACAAATAAACAAATTAAACCCAGAAATATCTCTTTGCTTCTCCTTCTTTCCTGTCTCTCCAATGTGTCTTCATCAGTCCTGGTGGCATTGGGGACCTTGGTGTTTTATATAGTATTCCCTTTTGTCCTATCAGCTTTACTACAAATGCTCATTGCAATGAGTCACTGGTCTGGTTCAAGGCCTCTGGTTTCTGGTACACCATCATCACTGAATCCTCAGGGAACTCCTCTGGATTATCCTGTTGCTGCCCTGAGTCTTATAGATCCTGGTATATTGTTCTACATGACCAGTGCCTTCACACACTCCAGCAGGTCTTCCATGGGGTAGATGCTAGGGTGGGCCAACCTAAGGCCCAGCTGTGGACCTGGGTGGTATCTGAGCTGCTTAGTCAGGGCCTCTGGGGCCACCCACTTTAGGCGTGGGGGCATAGTCAGCTCCCTTACATCCATGCCCTCAGGACAGATCCATCCTTGCCTGTGGTGAGGGACAGAGCAATCTCTCTCAAGTGCAGGGGCCAGCTCTCTTTGTGTACTGTCCAGGGAGACAGGCCAGGTTTCCCAGGGACAGGGAAGGGTGATGCTGGCTCAGCATGGCCCTCTGATTTCATCTCCATGGTTCCTACACACACCCCTGAGGTGACATGAGCCAGAGACATCAACATAGACCCCAGCTCCAGCTGGACTTGGGCCCAGGTAATATCCTGGCCACTACTGTGGACCATATCCCCCATACCAACATGCTCCTCAGAGATAGAGGAATGCTATAGGAATCTCTTTCACCTCTATGATGGGAGGTTGATGGGCCCAGTCTTGTACACGTCATGTGTAGATAGCCATGTGCAGCATGAATGCATGCAAGGTCACACCATGTAAAGAAGGCAACAGTTGACAGCACTTCCTCCCACCCTAAGGTTCTTAGGTTCTATATTGACCTCACTTCCTGAAATTCTATAGCACCTCCCAATGCCACCACCATGATGAACCTTGGGGAGAGCCATTCACTCATTCAGCAATTTATGTTTTATTTCAGTTACAGTGTTTGATTCTAGAATTAACTTAAATTATTTCTCAGAATTTCTAACTCTGCTTACATTACCCATCTGTTCTTGGCTGCACTCTGCTTTTCCATTTAAAGCTGCTTTGCATGTCTAACTTTATAGTTATAAGATACCAGCCACATCTAAGTCGGAATCTGATATTTGTTCTGTCTGTACATTTGCCTCATAACACTCTATGGTGAAAATCTAGCAAGATCTACCATTTCTTGCAAAAAGCTCTTGCTTAAAGACTACTGCCCTGATAGAACGTAAATTGCTTAATTTTCTTATCAGCCTCTCCTACTGGAGCATAGCTATAAATAACCTATTTTGGTGACCTCATTTTTATGCCCCTCTTATGAAGCTCAAAATGACAGAAACTACAACTCTAAACCTTAGCAACATGCTATTAGTATTTATTTCAATTCTGAGTATGTAGTTTATTATCTGTACCCTATATCACCACCTCATTGATCATTATATTTGCTTGACGTATCTGTGCAAGGCTGTACCTTTTTAAAATACTAGTAACAGTAAGCTAAACTAAAGTGAAGTTCATTTGTGTTGACATACACTTTTATTGCAAGCTGTGCTCATGTGAGTGGCACAGCAGTTTTTGAAACTTATGTGCAGAAACTTACATCGTGTATGTGTGTTTACTTATTACAATACCAGGATGTGTGCTGTGATCACTGTCTTATGGCTTACCATCAGTTCCACACTTACTATAATTGATAAGAATCACTTGGTTGCCTCTGTGCCAAAAGAACTAGAGCTCTTAGCTGTCCCTAAGTTACAATGCTTCATATGCTATAAAATCTGAAATTCCATTGATGTAATTTCCATTTTCTTCTATATAAGCTCAGCCTACCCTTTGAAAATAGATCTTTTGACCTTTATCTATTAAATAATGCATTAATGAACAACTATGGGGAATTTTATATATTCGTGTTTACCATAGATGTATGTCTGTGAACCACATTTAAGACTGGTGCCCATCGAAGTCAGAAGAGTGTATTATTGTACCCAACTAGAACTGGAAATGTGTGTAGATGGTTGTGAACTCCTGTGTGTATGATGCTAACCAAACCTGGGCTTTGACCAAAACTTTGCTCCTCTGCAAGAGCAGCAAGTGATCTTAAACCATAAGGCATCTATTCAGCCCCAAAGTGTTCAAACTTATTACATTCAATTATATAATATTTATGTATATGTATAAATTTGTTAATATTTCACCAACTATTATCAGCTCTTTTGAGCACGTGTCAATGGACATAGAGATGAATTCTCCTAAAGCCCAATTTTTGCCTCAAAGCTTTAATCTTATTGTCCCTATGATATCATCAACTCCACAAAAGGTCCAGTTTATTTGATTTTCAAGAAAATAAAATATCCTCTGTCATTTATTTAAACAAAGATCATTTCCTAAGAAAAGCCTGACTCTTAGTTCAGACAATTTTTTGTGAGCTTCCACTCAGGAGTGTGTCACACTCCACTGTGCCACAGAAGGGCTTTCATTGGACTTGGATTTCATAACAGAATATATAAAAAATGCATGTGCTAATTGCTCAGAAGATAGCAACAGTATTTTTGTGCTTCATCAAGAACACCAGAAAAGCTGGCTTTACACTTTTTAAGCTACAAATAACCAAAAACAAAGCCTTCAGTTGACAGCTATAGTTTTCTCCTCGCCCTGAGTGTATGCTGCGTTCAACCTCACCATGATTGCTCTGTGTCATCAGTGCAAAGGCAACATGCTGTACTTGTAGTTGGCACCTTAACTATTATGACAGGTGAAAGTAGCGTGTTATAAAAATGTTTTCCATTTCCTAAACCTGTCAAAGGCCATGATGGGCTAATGAGCGACATTATACTGACCACTGGAGGAAACACATGAATAATCAAGTTCATTGCAAATTATACAGACAGAAATGATAAGAAAATAATATGATATGCAGTTTGATTAAATACTAGGCAGCATATGATTCATGTACTGTCTAGAAATCTGTCTGTAAAGGTACTGTTTAAGTCAAAATCTAACCCAGCAGAATGAAATTTATCTCAACAATTCTGAATGCATACATTTTGAAGTCTGCAGCTATGTCTATTATTTCACAGTAATAAAGTACACAGAGTAACTAAAACAGATTTATATTATAGCATCATATATGGTACTAATTGAAAATAATATAATCTGATGTGAGGTTTTCAAAAGAATATTTATTTAGATGCTATAGAGTTCAGAGGTGAAAGGTCACTATATAGAACATAAGAAATACTGAGAATTTAAACAAAAAAAGTGACAAGTTTAGGCAAAGCAAAGTAAGTGCACTCAATGTGTTTGCACTTCCTAGAGTCCTGCACAGACTGAACAAGTGAGTAGAGATTGAAAGGAAGGCTATCATTGGAAATGATGGAATTAAATGCTGTTTATTGAAAATGAGTAAAGTAGAAGCTAAAGAGGTTCTAGAGTTGCTCGTGCAAAGGTCTTGAAGAGAACCTTTTGCATCGCCAAAGGAATAGGTCCTTGTGAACATAGGTTTGAAACTCACTCTGAACTTTTGAATTTCCAAAAAGCTGTTGAATGCAATTAAACAGTTGGGTCTGAGCATCAGGAGACAGATTAAAGCACACATGCACACATGCACACACACACACACACACACACACACACACACACACACACACACACCAAAAACAAACAAACAAACAAACAAAAAAACAAAACAAAACAGGGAGACAGTCAATCACAGGATAAGGACAATCCACTTTTGAGTCCCAGGCAGAACAGCTTGTGAGCTTGCTAGGGAGTTATTCTATTTCTTTTAGATAATTACCTTGTACCCCTGATCCCTGACCTTCATTATCACCTTAATATAAACCAAATTTTACATGTGAGGCAAGTGTCTGACTTGCAACTTTGTTCCTAGTGTGTTATTTCCATCATTCAGTATTACAGTAATTACTAATCATATAAACCAAAGTCTCTATATTTTTCCTTTTATTTTAAATTTTATTGAGTATTTTTGTTCTACTTTTAGAAATACCTATATTGAACACCATAACAGAGTGAAAGAGTAAAGAATGCTCTAGAATTTTAATTGAATCAGTAAATGGACTTGCAAACAACAATGATGTATTCATAATGCAGATTTTCCAAATACAAACATAGTATATCTCTCTATTAAGTATTTTTAATTTTAATACTAAGTATCTATAGTAATATAAATTTAAGTATTTAAATTTTAATACTAAATATTACTTTTAAGTAATGTGCTTACTCATCTTATAAATTTTTGTTAAAATATCCAAAAGGTCCTTGGGATTTTGATAATGATATCATTTTCATTCAATTTGCCATTTGTTACTATTGAGTACAGTAACTGTTGAAAATAGTAACTATAAAATATGTTCTTCCCATCTTGAGCTTCAGTTCCATGAGTGCGCTAACATTACTTAATTAATCAAAAATGTATCAATTACTTTAATGTTACATGTATTGTACAGTATTATCTGTGAATATTGACCTTTGTGCTTTTCCTTTCCAATAGTTAAACATTTAGTCTCAAAATATTGGATAGGACATATGGTATTATAGCATTTATTTTATGCCTACTTGATTAATTTAATCCTTTAGGAAATATAATGTGCAATGGAATCCTTCTTAAGAAATTAAAATATTAAACTTATAAATTTAAATATATACCAAGATTAGCTACCCAAGTATGTAAATATTCCTATTTTAAACAACGAAAATGCATAAATACCACTTAAAAATATCAAATATCGTCTTAATACTACAGAAATTTTATATTTTTATCATCTATTAAAGTATAATTTTCAAAGATAATGTTACATCATTTGTTCTTCTTGGACTTAAACTTGCATTCTATTATTGTTCTGGTTTCATTAGTGTTGCTGCGATACTCAAGCAAAAGAGCAACTATGAGGAACAGAGCTTATTTGAGCTCACGGTTACAGGTTACTTCTCAGTTTAAGGACATTCATGTCAAGAGCAGAGTAAATGAAGGAATGCATGTTTATTAGTGTTCATCCCTCTCTCTAAAATTATGGGAATGGGGCCACACATACCGGACTGTATCTTCCTAAATCAGTTAACCTAACCAAGACAGTCTCCCACAGATCAGCATGATCTTGTCAACGTGATAATTAAAACTCCTATCTCCATTATCATCTCAGAATTTTATTCTTGACATTTTTATCCATAAAATCATTTATATGCCATCATATAGTATTCTAAAACAATAAATACACAGTAATTACTATGATTTTAAAATATTTCCTATGATGGTAGGTTGATTATAATTATAATGTAACATTTTTATTTAAATTATTATTATTATAGGAGAAAGCAAAGAAATTTACTAAAAAGTTTATGAAAGAGAAATAGAGAAACCAAGAGAAAGAAGTAGAGGCAGAGGCACAGAAACAGCAGGCTTTAAGCTCTTAGTAATTGACAAAACTTCAAAGACATATTAACAATGTACCAAAAGATACAAACACAGAAGAAAAAATTGGAAAGATCTTGAACGTTAAATATATTAGAAAAACATGGGGGTACAAATATTTACAACCTCCAGTTGGAAAACTAGAAAAAAAGAAACAAGCATGTTACGCCAAAAATGAAAACAAAATCAAATAAACAGAAAAGCCGAACACTATATAACTATCCAAAAATAAAAATTATACTTTGAAAACCATAAATGTCAGTTTCTTATTAGCATAGTGGCTAAGAGAGCATAAGAGCATGTCATTAGAGCCATTACACATTAAATGTAAAATAAACTTTTTGGGAGACATATGAAGATAACAGGACCAGCCCCAGCCATCCCTCACTATGCCATGAATGAGTGTTGTGGAGAAATGGGGAGTAGGCGGAAAGGCCCAAAGTGGGAATGGGGAAAGATGTAGCCCTGTGTGAACAGAGATGAAGAGTCTGAGATATCTAGGCAACTAAAGCAGTGGGAATTTTCTTTAAGGTGGGCATTTTGAGACTATGAAGTGCATGACCCTCAAGGCTGTGTAGAGCTTTTTTCCACTGAGGTTATTTGCTCTTGGATGAGCCACTGAAAAAAGATGAGCAAGCTGATGGAGAAGATTGTCCAGTTCACTTTCACCAGGATGATTGCAATTATCATGGTTTTTATTGATTTACAGCTTAAATGTACTTTAGCCAGAGAATATTGTTTTTATTATACTGACTCTCAATAGTGTGCTGTCACATGGTGAAACTGTGTGAGTTTTAGGAGTCTAAATCCACCCAATAACTTTTCCCCATCTTTGTCTACTTTTTTTATTCACTGTTGTTCAATGAGAGTTGTTCCTGACTCGAGCTGAGTAGGATTCTCCGTAAAGTCAAACTCTCCCAAAGTCATATATCTGATTAGTGGCCAGAACAATTGCACTTGACTTGATTAGGCTTGACCATAACTGTCCATTATTCAAGTAATTTATTAGAATACTAGGTGATTCTAAGCAGATCTCCATATGCAAATGATGTAATAAAATTGCAAGATCTACAAATGCATATTTTGTCTTAATAGACTTTTATTCCCACTGCTTTATTCTAGACCTGACCTATTAACTGCAGACATAAAGAATACATGAGTTACTGAGGCAGAGATGACATAAATTCAGGATGAAGAGTCAGGGAAGGGAAGGTTCTGTTTCCTGTATTGTGAACATGACTGGGTGGACCCAGTGGGACATCCAATGAGAAGGTGGGTAGTACAGGAGAGTAAGGACATCTTGGTTCTTCGAACAGACTTTTGGGCTAGATGTAACATTAGATATGAGACAAGAGCAGATCACAGTCTTCAACAGGAAACAGCAGGGATGAAATCCTCAGCACAGAGTCACCTAGACAATAAGCAGTAAATGCAGGAATGAATGAAATGCTAACCTGTGTTCTTACACAATTACCCTAAACTGATACAATCAGGGCTTTACAGAGACTCTTCTGTTTACAAAGCTCTTCTTAAAAAAAAAAAATAAAGCAAGGGTTATGGGTGTAGCTTCTCATATTTCTAGAAGACAGTCAGAGCAAACTTCCTATTCTTCTGACTTTTATAAACTTTCTGTCCCCTCTTCATAATTATTCTTGGACTTGTTATATGATAATCTCAATTTTTAAAAGAAGAATTGTAAAAGCACAGTTTAGACATTTTTATCCTAAGCAACTTGCATTTTTATCCAAAGCAACAAGTACCCATAACGTTCAGCTCATCTTATGACTAAGGATTTCAATGACTACGTATTTATACTTAAATCTGTTTTTCATTTTCACTCACATTTTCTTTCATTTATGACAATCTGATAATAAATGAAAGAAAATGAGACTGTTGTTGCAATAAAATAATCTCCAATCTTTAGATGGCCTGAATATTATCTAATCACTAATTTTCAGTGTTTCTTTAAAAGGTTTTTCCTGGGGCTTCATTTTTGATGGAGCATGAGTCTTGGTGAGCAACAGAGGTGCCAGTAAACAAGGATGCCTTTGGCTGACAAGTCAGGAAGATTTTACTGATTATTTTTTATAATGTTCCTAAAATTCTATCTCTGAAACACATATTTAAGCCATTTAGTAAGTCACTAACAAAATCACTTTAAGCTTTGTAGATTTGCTCCTAATAAAATATATCTATGCTTTTCAAATATTACCACTCAGTTCCAAAAGATAGTTCTCTAAAGATAAATGGTCAGCATTAGAATTTTCATTTCATAAATTAAATTTTTGCATAGGAAAATGATCATTTGTTTCAGTAAAATAAAATCTAATTCATATAAAATTAAGAGAGAGTTGATCACAATTTAAAACCAAATTTTCATAAAACACAAAACATCATGTTTCTGAGTCAGCCTAATGTAATTAGGATCTGTGATCTCACAGCACTCTAAATATACTCCTAGGAAGACCTAAGCTAAACTCAACACACATTTCAATTATGCAAGGTAATCTCCTACTCCCAACATACACATAAACAGTATTTTACAGAACGACACTCATTAAGTAACAGAAATTTATAAAACTCATCCTTCTGGGTAATAAGTAAAACTATGTAGAACTTGGGGAACTGAGAAAGCTGGAAATTTCTATTTTAATTTTATTTATATTTGTGACTGACATGTAACTGTACATATTGTGTGCTATACAGAATGATTTCTTGGCTTCCACGTACATATTAGAATCATTACAAGCGAGACTGGCAAGTCCATCAACACAAATCTGTATCTTTTTGTGATGAAGACCTCCCACAATCTCTTTCCAAAAATTTTGAAATACACAATGCACTGTTTTTAACTACAGTGTCCCTACCCTGTAATTAACACCCAAAATGATTCCTACTAGTTAACAGTAACATTGTACCTGTTGGCAGCCTTTCCTAGTCCTTCCCATCTTTCTACCATTCTGTTCTAAGCTTCTGTTAGCCTTTTCAGATTCCACGTGAGAAATCACATGGTATTCGTCCTCTTGTGTCTGCTTCTGGCTTAATAGCCTTTAAGTTCCTTCATGTTATTATAGATGGCAAATTCTCATGCCTTTGACAGTTCAGTGATGGCCCAGTATTTATACTCCACATTTGCCTTGTTCATTTGTTCACTGATGAACTCTTATGTTTATGCTGTTTCTTGACAATAAACATGGGCATTCTAATGGTCTCCTTAACATACCTTTGGATATATGAATAATAGTGGGTTTGCTAGATTGTGTGGTAGCAGTATTTTTATTCTTATTTTTTCAATACTATAGAAAGATGTCCTGGAATCCTGGCAAGTGATGTAACACTGAAATGCAGTCCTCTTCCTGTTGTGCATCTAGATGACATAATTTTACACCCTTTGTCCTACTTTCTGGCTGTTACATACTTCCTGCCTTCTCTTCTTCAATGTTCTCTGAATCTTAAAGTGGGTAGCATAAATGTCTTGTTTAAGAATGAGTCTTAAACTGTCACTTATTTTCACACCTGGAGAGCCATGAGGCTCAGAATTCACTGCTATTCACGTGAAAGCAAGAATTCTCTGATTGTGGTTGAAAGTATCCTTTGTCCCTGGCTTGGAGATTCAGAAAGCAGTTTGACACTATGTCAATCTAGTTAGGCATCAATAATAAATTGTGTATTTGGGTTGTTTACCATGCCTAAAGTACCAGGCATAGGTTGCTTAACATGCAGTGCCCCCCAAATCTGACAAGATGACAGTTGGCTACTGTCTTAGTTAGGGTTTCTATTGTTGTGATGAAACACCATGACCATAAAACAAGTTGGGGAGGAAAGAGTTTATTTGGCTTACAATTCAGCATTGTTGCTCATCAGTGAAGGAAGTCAGGACTAAAGCTCAAACAGGGCAGGAACCTGGAGGCAGGAGCTGATGCAGAGGCCATGGAGGGGAGCTGCTTAATGGCTTGCTTAGCCTGCTTTCTTAAAGAAACAGGATCACCCACCATGGGCTGGGTTCTCCCCCATTGATCACTAATTGAGAAAATACCTGACAGCTGGATCTCATGGAGTCATTTTCTAAATTGAGGCTCCTTCCTCTCTGATGACTTTAGCTTGTGTCAAGTTGTCACTGAAAACCATCCAGTACAGCTATGCCATAATATTCACACCAGTATTGCAGAGTTGGGCACATCTTGCCAGTTGAGTTTTCTTTTGAAGGATTAACAGGGGGATGAGATCACTGATACCATTCCTTCACTATCAGCCTATATAGTGGTTGAAAAGTAACCAACAAAGAGGAAGTTTCTAGCTCAGTTTCAACTAACTTTCTCCATACTTTACGAACATGGGACAGCGTGGTGGTATCTTCAGAAATAGGGTCTCATTCTCTATTTCTCATGGGCAACCAAGCAGACAGACAAGTATCTATATCCTGGGGACCTATGGGATCTCCCTGGCAAACTCCCAAGGAGTCAACCCTACATTGGACAAGAATCTTGTTTGGTAGTCTAATTCTAGAAGCAGAGTTATCTAACTGGCTCTATTGAGCTGTTTTGTGTTTTTGTATTTGGAATACATGTTAGAAATACAATAATTGCAACAAAGACTTTACAACCGCATTTACATATATTGATCATGCACAAGACTGGTCTTACCCTAGTCAGTCATGTGGGAGGGGTCGTCTCACCAGGTCGTGGCACATACTAATAAACTACTGGCTATTAACAGATTCTTGGAAAGGAGGAACTTTTGTCTTTAGTCAAATATCTACTTTGTGGCTATCAAACTCCAAGGGATAGCTTCAAATTCATGGTCACACAGATGGCCCTGGATAAACTCAGTTAGACCTAGAACTAACTAATTAACATGCTAAAGAAGTTTGCAGGGAAGTAAGGAGTGATAGGCAAGGGTAGTGGGAAGATGTGGGGGGGGGGGGTTGAGAATGGTCAGTACATTGAAGAGAAAACACATCAATAAACAAAATAATATTATGTCTTACCCTTAATTTTTGGAGGAAAATTTGTATTGTCTTACATAATGGCTGTACTATTTTTTTTTTCTCAAAGCCAGTAAAAGTTGTTCTTTACATCCTTGCCAATATTCATTACCTCTATCCTTTCAGATCATAGCCAGTACTACCGGAAGGAGGCATGTGATTTGATTTGTGTTTCCCGATGACTTTTAAAATTGAGAATTTTGTCACATCTGTTAGCCATATATGTGTCTCTTTCTGAGAGATTATAATGGAGCCACCTCACATTAAAACATTGTTTTAGTTCCAGGAGAATTTTTATACTATGTATTCTGATCCTAATCACCTCCTTCCACCTCCTCCCAGATCCACACACTCCACCCCTACACATCTCTGTGTCCTCTACAAAAAAAAGAAACAAACAAAATCACTGAGTCCAAATTGTGTTGCTGTTACCTGTATACTCTTTTTTTTTTTTTTTTTTTTTTTTTTTTTTTTTTTTTTTGGTTTTTTGAGACGGGATTTCTCTGTGTAGCTTTGCACCTTTCCTGGATCTCGCTCTGTAGACCAGGCTGGCCTCGAACTCACAAAGATCCACCTGCCTCTGCCTCCCAAGTGCTGGGATTAAAGGCATGCACCACCACCCGGCCCCTGTATACTCTTGAGTACAAAGTCATCTACCAAGTTATGATCAAGTTACCAGTGTCCATACCCTTAATGTAAATGACTCTTTCCATCCCAGCAGATGTCAAATGTCACTAGCTCCTCAGCTAGGGAGAGGATTACATGGATTTCACCACTTTGTCCTGACCTGAACAAGTTTTGGTTTTCCCTAACGGAAGTGAAGAAAGAATGAGGAAAAGACAGACATGGGTGTACAAAAGCTGACATCATGTGGGCCATGTGCTTTCATGGAGATTTGCCAACAACAGCGGGGGGGAGGGGGGTCCTGTTCTTTTAATTCATTAAATGGGAGATAAAGGTTTGTTGTTGTTTGTATATACCTGGACAGCTGAAAAAGAAGACAGGGTTTGCATATACAGCTGAACAAGGTGGCAGGTTTAGCTGAACTCGGTAGGAGGTCTCTGTACAGGAACAATCCAGGCTATAAACATTCAGGAAGAGGAATCTGAGGTTGAGCTTTACTGCAAACACTTCATCCCTACACTACCAGGGAAAGCTTACCATTGTCCTGAGCCTACATGAGGAAGATTTTGCCCTTCCCATTGCCTGAGGCATTGACATGGGCATGCCAGCAATACATACTATATATTAACTGAGGATTTGATATGCTCCATGTACCCTCTATACTTGAGTTTCCCCAGGTCTGCAGTACACTGTCACACTGCTATAAGTTCATAAGTTCAACTTCTCTGCTATTTGCAGTAAACAGAATATCTGCAGTCTCAGGCTCTTACAATCATTCTGCCTCTCTTCCTCAATGATCTCTCAGCCTTGGGAGGAAGTACTATGATAGAAATGTCCCATTTGGGGCTAATCACTATAAAATCTATTTTTTTCTTGCATACTGACCAGTTGTGGATCTCTGTGTTAATCACTATGTATTGAAAAAGTAAGTTTCTCTGATGAGTGCTGAATGATGCAATAACTCATGTGTGTTATCAATAAACCAGTAAAAGTTGGTTTAATACTATGTCTGTTTAGCAGAACAATAATAGTAGGTTCTAGCCCAGAACCTATGACGTATCGAGTCACATGTTTTTGCCCCCAACAACTGTACCAGATACATGTTCCAATTTGTGGAAATATCCTAAAATCCAAGCAGAGAGTGCTTGATTACTCCCATAACATTCATGCTACTCTTGCACCAGTAGGCACGTGTTACAAGGTCAATCATTATTGTAGCTCACAAGGTTTACAGCTGGGTAAAATTGATGATTTCTTCTCTCCACTGGTAGAATACATAGCATCTTCTAGAATTATAAAGCCTAGCCAATAGAGATGAAGTTTCCAGGACAGTACCATATTGATTTCTTTACATCCTGTGCCTCAAATATGTGGTATTTTCATCAATAGGGTCTTCCTATCAAGTTCTAGAGGGCAACCAAGAGAAATAGCAATAATCTATATTATGTGGTATCTATAGGGCCCCACTGCCCAACAATTCCAAAAGAGGCAATCCATTCCTGGTGCTAAACTTTTTATTTATTTGCTTGTAATGTTCATGGTGAACTCTGTTACCCTATATAATAAGGTCTCTGTAAACTTTTTGGACATGTATATGTATATATTCTAGGAAATGTCTATAGTAGAATTGAGGCTCCACATAGAAGACACTATTGCTAAAACTACTTGAATTTTAGAATAAGGCCAAAAAATTACACATTGGAGAAAAAAAATCACCCATCTTCAACACATCGTGCTGATCAAATTGGATAGCTACACATAGAAGAATGAAACTAGATGCTTTTCTTTTACTTTGTACAAAACTCAATTCCAAATGGATCAAGGACTTCAATGTAAGACTCCCTATCCCAAATCTGGTAAAAAGAAAGTAGGATATAGACTTGAATCCACTGATATATGAAAGGATTTTCTGAACAAAACCCTGACAATGCAGGCAATAAGACCAGACATTGACAAATGGAACCTCATGAAACAAACGAAGAAACAATCAAAGATTATGTATAGCACAGATTTTTTTTAAAAAGTAGTCCACAGATGGGAAAATATCTTTACCATTTATACATCTGGCAGAGGATTGATATCTAGAATATACACAAAACTAAACATCTAAGAATAAGGAAGACAACCCAATTTAAAATTGGAGCATGGAACTAAACAGAAAGTTCTGAAATACAAAATATAAATGGCTGAGAAACATTTTAATGTTTATCCATCAAGGAAATGCAAATTAAGAGTACTTTGAGATTTCATCTTAACCCATTCAGAATGCCAAATGCAAAAAATAAAATGACAGAAGAAGCTGGTGTGGCTGTGGGGAAAGAGAAACATTTATTCACTGTTGGTGGAAGTGCAAACTGGCACCATATGGGTATCAGTGTAGACATTCCACAATAAGCTAGAAATAGATCTTCCATATGATCCAGCTACACTCAGGTATACACCCAAAGGAGTCTACAGATATACTTTTTCACCCAAGTACGTTTCTGCTCTGTTTCCAATAGCTAGGAAATGGAAACATCCTAGATATCCATCAACTGATGAATTAATAATGAAAATATGGTCTATTAACATTCTATGATATTATTCAGATGTAAAGAAAATGTGAAATTTAAAAGTAAGTGGATGAAAAAGGGAAAAAAATATTCTGAGTGAGGTAATCCAGACCCAGAAAGACAAAATGATTATGCTTTTTTCTAATTTGTGCATGCTATTTTTGAATCTTTAGATATGTCTATCATTTGAGAGGAATACCCATAGTAGTGCTCTGAAAATTAGTAAGAATACATGGGTTTGGGGTTGCAATCAAGGAGAGGTAAACACAGTAGAATAAGGGAGAAAAATGGAATAAGAAAGGGTAAGTGAGAAGGCATGGGAGGGCAGTGTAGAAGAAGGAATATTGAGAGAGATAACAAGCACAAAAGACCTTTCAAAAAACTCACACGGAACCTACCACTGCAGAAATGTCTCCCATTTCTTAATTAGATTTTTGCTGTTGAAATGTTTGGCTTCCTGAATAATAAATGATTTGTCAGATGTATAGTTTGAAAGTAATTTCTCCCATTCTGTAGACTCTCTTTTATCTCCTAACCACTGATTTTGCTATGTAGATTTTAGCTTTGTATAATCAAATTTGTTTGTTTTGGCTTTTGTGGCCTGTGCTTTTGTGATTTTAGCTAAAAACACCCTTGCCCAGAACCGTGTTCTGTAGTATCTCACTATGTTTCTGTATTGTGTTCTAGACTTACAGATTTGCCTTCCAAATCCAAATATGAGTGGAGATTTACAAAGGCATTGTGGAGATGTGGGGTTTTTTTTCTTACATAAGTAGATATCCAATCTCCTCAGAAATATTTAAAGAGAACATTCTATTCTCAATATGGGCCATTAACACATTTGTCAGAATCAATTTGCCATAAGCATGTAGGTTTATTTCTGTGTCTATTCTGTCCCATTGCCCTGTGCATCTCTTATAAGTAATCTCTACAACTACAAAAATGCAGAATACTCCATAGAATTATATAGTAAAGGTTTGCCACAAAATGAGAAAGAAATACAAATTCATACAACGGTAGGAGAAACAAAATCACCCTTAAACATAAATTCAAGGGTGGCAAGATGGTTTGGCAAAGTAAAGAACTTGCATCAAAGCTGCTGACCTAAGTTTCATTCCCACAACACACATGCTTTAAAGAGAGAGGCAAATTCTGCAAATTGTTGTCTGACCTCCATGTTTATGCATGCACACACACACACACACACACACACACACACACACAGAGAGAGAGAGAGAGAGAGAGAGAGAGAGAGAGAGAGAGAGAGAGAAATTTAAAAGCACAAACTCAAATTTTTGACTGATTGAAAATGAGTTTTTTAATAAATTTCCCATTATTTCATGCTTAAAATCTGAGCTGGGAATGCGGTTCAGTGGTAGAGCACTTGCCTGCCTACTATGTGCAAAGACCTTAGAAACAACACGAAGTTTAGTTTGTTGGGCATGGTGTCACATGCCTGTAATGTTGGGAGACCAACAGAAGAATATAGGCTAACAGTCAGCCAGGGTGCATTTCCCATTTGAAGACACTTTGGGCTACCTCCTTAATTTAAAAGGAAAAATAAATAATAAATAAATAAAATCCTGATAATCATTTTACCATGCTGAATATCCAAGCCACCATCAATAGCAATGTTTAATTTACTTAAATACAAGTTACACATGTCACTGCAGCAGAAGCTGCAAATTAAGATTCTTTGTCACTTTAAAGTGGTATCCAGGCATGGATAGCTTTTTGTGCATCTTTCTGTCCCCTCTTCAGACATGTGGACCAACCTGAGGGACCTCGAGGATTGCACAATTTAAAAGACACACCTTAGCCCTGGCAACAAAATCATGAACTATATCTTAAAATTCATAGCTTTTCAGAAAGTTGGGGTTCAAGCCATGTCCTTTCTGCACCATGCCAAAAACACCCTAACTGCCACATACCCCACATACCCAGCCTTCTCAAACTCATATGTGTACTCCCTCTTCCATATTTAGTCCCTTTGACAAATTATCTCAAAATTACCAGGCAATTCTGACCTTCCAGATAGCTGAAATCAGAATCTGTGCATCATAACGTGCAAGTCCCACCATTCTGTTCCAGTCATTTTGGTTTCTTTCATGCTAAGGCCGCAGGAAGGTAGGGCTTCCCAGTCACATGGAACCATCCACTAGAGTAGAATCATCTCCAGCCCCTCACACAAAGCACAGACAGACCACCAGCAACGTGTAAAGCATGTCTTATTCATTGCTTCACAAAAGCAGTTACTCTTTCTCTAAGCCTATAAGCTTCAGTTCATATCCCTGTCTGGCTGTCTCCTATTACATGACCCAGGACACTGGTTACAATAGTATAATGGTCTAGAAAAAGATCCCAAATTTGATTAATTACTTCCTACACTAAATTTCTAGAGTAGTTTTCTCCTGGGCTTTGCTATTGGAAAATTGTAATGCCAAAGGTTGTTGGCATTTTTTCGATTTACATTTATTTCATCACTATTTAGTAAAACCTGGTCCTACAGCGAGAGTTACAACTCATTTTCAGCCAGTTATTAGTACTAAAGATTGTTGAACAAATGCCCAAATACAGCACTTGGTGTGCCAGGGAATATTCCAAGGTACATATCTCAAAATACTGAAAATTGTTTTCAAAAATACTTTAGAAAATTTAGTGTAGTACACAAGAGAATGTTTTGGGTAATGGAATGTTGACTACTTTTATAGTTTGTTTTTCCTAGTAGTGTTTCCATCTGTAAAACATCTACAGGTTGAGGTATGGTGATATTGTATTTGTACTGAAATGTGATTTTATTTGTATGTTAATAAATAAAGTTGCCTGGGGGTCAGAGCTAATAGCAAGCTATCACAGAAGCTGGGCGGTGGTGGTGAACGCCCTTAATCCCAGCTCTTGGGAGGCAGAGCTAGGCAGATCTCTGTGTGTTCAAGGATACAGCCAGCATCGAGACACATTCCTTTAATCTTGATACCAACCATAGAAGACCTGGAGGTCTTTACAGACAAGCAATGACGAGGCGGTCATGTGGTTGGGTTTACAACCAATGAGAAGGCAGAACAGAAAGTCTATATAAAGACAAACACACAGGAAGTAGGTCTCTTGGCTGAAGAGGATAGCTGCAGCAGTGAAGGGTAAGGCTCTTAGCTTTAACCTCTTGGGCTTTCATCTTTGCATTGGCTCTGTGTTTCTTATTTAATAAGACGGTTACTTCTATACTGAGGCACTGAAATCTGTAAATAATATGCTATTTTTTCTTCCAAATTCATATTTATGATAAAATTTAATTTATATATTTGCTATAGTAAGAGGTTAACAACAATTACTGATAAATCCGTTAGAGCATGTCATAATAAAAGTTACATGAATATGATGTCTATATTTTCAAAAGAACATCATATATTAGCGTTTTTTCTGTAACTACCATGAGTAAGTTAATTGATAAGACATGAAACCATGGGTAGAGGGGACTGTGGACATTACCACTTAACCACCATCTCAGTTCTGATTATCTGGGGAAAATCAGCAATATATTCATTTACAAGATGCTCAGAAATAAAATTTTGAAACTATTATTTATATAATTAGCTTTGACCAAAGGTATATTTTCTTTAGAAGATTAGAACATAGCTTAACCTAAGTGACAAAGCAGAGCCCTGATGTGGAAACCTTTTCCCCTTCCCATTCTGCTCCTAAAAAAGCATCACATGGAATGGGTCTAAATGGAACTCACATAACTTTGAATCAATCATGTCAATCCTCAAGCACAGAAGTAGTATACCCTTCAATCAAAGGAAAAATTATAGCCCTGAGCTGCATTTCTATCAGAGAGAGGCAAATGTTGTGATTTCTGAACTGAAATCAAATTTAACTGGAATGATTCAATAAAATGATGGTATCATTATGAATTTTGCACTTTTTCTTAAGGTTTGATTAGTCTAGACACCTGAGTTGAGAAATGACTGCTGTGTGATACTTCAAAGCAGGCTTAGAAACTTTGATTAAATATTTATGTTAAATGTAGATGACTTAAAATGTGTTCCAATCAAGACACTAGCGAGCTGGATTTGCAGCTATGCCAGCTTAAGTATCAGTTTAAGGCAGTGTAATTTGAGGTTCACCCAACTTTAGAGGGGCGGCCTTCAGACTGCTGCTCCTCAAACAAAGTTGAACAAGTTTTATTTCTGTGGCAGCATTCTAGGACACCAACATCTACAGGTTCTCACGAATTGTCAAAAATAATGAAAAGAACTGAGATGGGACTTCTTTCTTGTGTCCCCTCCTCCGGTGTGACAACAGTGTAGTATGTGATGGCCTCTCTTTTATAAACATAATTTTAAGATAAACTTTTAGGGCAAGTCTGGTTCTTAATCTGTCCTTTTACAAATGTTTTCAATCCTGTCTGATCCCTGATTATTTGAGATTTAATGTGTTTGTTCAATTAAAAATAATCCTATTGGCTATTATTTCATACTAGCTAAATCCATAAGCTATTTGCATTGGTATTCTAAGGAAGGATATTAGTAGCTATTAATTGCCTAACTCAGTATCTTCACAGACATGTATATTCTTCCCTTTTTATCTTTCCAATTCTCCATCATATACTTAGGGCAGTAACCTCTTAGGAATAGCTTCCATGGTTCCCTTAACTGCCAAAATCTGTTGATACTGGAATCCCTTATACAAGATGTCACAGCATGTATGGCTGTACCTCCTCCGTCATACTCAAAGACATCTTCAAATGACTTTTGATGCCTGATACAGTGTTGTGGTACTGTACTGCTATGGGCAATGAGAACAAAAAGCTTGTCTGCCTACAAACATATGCATATACAGTTGTTCTGTCACATATCTTTGACTCACAGTTGCTTGCATCCATAAAGACAGATGTGCAGATATGGTGGACTGACTGCATTGTCTATGATTAGTTCACTGTCTGCCTTCACAACTTCCCCAAGCTCCCCATCTAATCACAGCATCTGCTCTAGCCCCAAACCCCTAGTGATTCTCATACTAGTGTTCTCAGCCATGTGCGCTTCTGGCCAGTCACAGCCTAGTCACATGGTTCCAAAGAGCTCTCAAGTAACCTTTAGTGGATATGAATCCACATTCAGAACGTTATTGACTGTGTAAGTACTTCAACATTTTACCATTTTAACACAGGTTAGCTTTTACATTCTACAATAGAGATATGTAAATGCTCTTTTCATTTACTGCGAAGAAGTGTGTACTAGTTTTACAAACTTCAGATCACAGACTTTTTAAGTGAAAATGGAAGGATGCCTAAACAGACCCTTTCTCACTCAAGAGGAGTCAATGTCAACGTGGTAATATGTAGTCATGCACATCCAGACAACACTGATTAGGCTCAGGGGGAAAGAAAGAGGGAAGAAGAAAGGAATAGAAAGGGAACACTGTTCTAGATATTTCTTCTCCCTTTCCTTGAAGATTGAGGCCTTCATAAGGACATGTGCAATATACATATATGTGAAACACTGTTTTGCTATGCTTACTCATTGATCAAACTTAAGATGAAACACTGTTTCTTTAAAGCTTTATGATGAGGAGAAATTATTTGATCACACAAAGTATTAGTTGGTTTTCAAGACATACTAAGTCATTCAAAAATAAGTACACTGTTTGTGACTGATTTAACAGGAAATAAAAATTGAGACAGAACTATTAACGTCTTTCATACTGTTCCATTTTTATTTGTTGTCACTTCTGATGCTTTCTGAAACCAGGCTCTTTTTTTTCCAATAACTGAACAGTTTTTTTTTCACTGCTTCTTCATGATTTTAATTTATAAGTAATTTTGATTGCCTTGGCCTTGGATTAAAATTACATAAGTCTTCACCATTTCTTCTCTGGTTATTTATACAGATTTCACATGTTCCAAATATAGAATTCCTGGAATAAAATGATTTTTGGTATAATGTAATTTTTCTGTCTAAGTCACAAACTGTAACTTTCTTGCCAAGATCTACCGAGAATCTCACATGATCAAATTGTCACTCCTGTCTAGAACAAGAGAACTTAGTATGATATGGATGGCCACTGTCCTCTGTGTGAAGACAGGAAGTGTGATAGTTAATGCCTATGATGATTTGGCTAGAATGTTCTAGACTGTAGCTGCTGGGAAGGCATATTTTGGATGTGTTTAACATCTGTTTGACTCTGTGTCATTATTAGGAAAGCATTAACACATTAATGTCACATTAACCTTCACCCATGGAAGTTCATGACTTGCTCACAAAGAGAACACTGTGTGTGCAGAGTTGGTTCCCAAGCACTACAAGTTCCTGAGGGCTCTCCCTAATATCCTACACATTGTTCCTTTGCAGACATATTGGTTGAAGAGAGAGTAAGGTAGGTATTCTCTTTAAGTTCCTAAGTCTAGTATTGAGTACATCTCCCACTAATTCAGCAAGTATGATTTCCCTATCCTTTCAAGAGAGTCTAAGAAGTCACACTCATGATGTTTCATCACACCTCCAAGACTTGTCTATAAAATCTAAGCACAGGTAAAATATATGGCATTCATCTTCCCTGTTTCACTCACCATAGATTGATACATTTTAATAATATTAATAATATTTTTATAACATATCTATGTATATATAAAATATCTCTCTTGCTAATCAATGTGATTTTAAGTGCCATGAATAATTCATATCAAGTAATCAGAAATCTAGAACTTTTTAAAAATAAACTACATTGCTAAATTATTTTTAAAAATGACTTTACTGAAGTCCAAATGCTATGCATATTAGTTTGCCTCAGGACTGGAGCTAAAAGAAATCTAATACAATTTGGATATCATGGAAGAGAAGCATCTTACTCCATTTTCAGACATTGACTTGTATCCAGAATATACTGTTCCAGAATGGTGACTCAGATATGTGAAGGATAAAGTAAATTCTTTTTAATTCAGTGAACATTGTGAAGGAGGTTGGAGTGGATGGGACTGATAAAGGAACAAATAAAAAGAATTAGATAGTGGTTGCCAAATTTTAATAATAGGGACCTAAACTATGTAATTCAAGTTGACCACTACACATGATTAAGCTTAATTTTGTTTTAGTATTGAATGCTGTAATAGTATATTTTTGATTATATGTGTACAACATCCCAATACACTAAATTGTGGTATGGAAACCAAGCCTGTAGTTTTAATTAACATATTTAAAATATTTCTAATTTTCATACATTTGGTCAGATTTTCAATGGTCATTTTTTCTTTCTCGTGCAATGTTTGGCATTACCATTTCTTTAATGAGATGCTGATATCAATATAGTAGAGTTGTAAAATCTATCAGGAAGTTTTATTTTCCTTATTGTGTGATGGAAACTAAAACCCACTATAATCTATTTGTGTATGCCTTACAATATAACAAAAGATGAAAAAAATAAGCTACGCAATATTGAAAAAAAAAAGTCAGGCTATTCAAAATATATCTGACCAGTCGTTGAATATGTTGTTTATATGTTTTCCTATCAGTCTTCCCCTTTCGCTGCTCTCTGCCTCTCACCTTCATATAGTCTCCAGGCAGGCCTCCTCCTCTCATTCCTGCCCTGAGTTCCTTTTGCTGGTACACTGTGTCTGGATCCAAACTCCAGATGATCAGGTACTCAGCGGAGACAGGAAGGATAACTAGGGTGTAGATTGCTCTGAAGAATGTCACCAGTTGCCCTGGGATTTTCTTCATTCTTCTAAGAATTTCCTATCCTACACGTGGATTGCTTCTCTTTTTCCCTGGATCCTATGTGTCTCTACTTCTTACCTATTTATTTGGTTATTGGTGGCATTAAGTATGGGTTAATGGTTATTCTAAATAACTGGAAGACCAGTATTTTAATGTTTTTTTCCCTTTGGCCAGCTATACAACAATTTGATCTGTGCATGTCATAACAAGTAGATGTGCTCACTGGTCCTGACTCTGCTTGATGCACACACAGACACTCCGCATGCTCCTCCAAGTCAAAGCTATTGACCATTCCTATATTTATTCAGTCATCTAAGAATTTCAACAAATAGTTACTCAAAAAGAATGTACTTTGCCTTCAGAGTAGTAAGTTCTTCATTTAGTGATTCAACCAGCCAGGTTGAAATAAATTATGCCTGCATCAGCATGGCTGTATTATTTTTTAGGCTGATATCCTAAAAGATACATTATATTATGCTGCTATCTAAGAGGCTATTCAACCAATGCCCTCTCCATGACAAAACAAAAACACGACCAACAGTTATGGTCATCTGTGAAGCTAATAGCATTTGCTGCTCTTCCAGAGGACCTGAAGTTGCATCCCGGCCCTCACAACAGGCAGAACACAACCACCTTTAATCAAGCCCAAGGGGACCTGGCATCAACAACTGGTATCTGTAAAACACAGTACATACACACACACACATACACACACACGCATAAATGTAAGAAATAACTATGAAGGTTTCTACAGTTGATCTGAGCTCAGAATTGAGAAGTAGTAATCAATAATAATAATAATAATAATAATAATAATAATAATAATAATGTTAATATAATGAGAAGTTAAGAAAATGATGTTATGGAAAAAAATTAATAATTATTACTCAAAATAAATTCTGGAAAATTTTTAGGGGTTCCCTGGCTATATGATACATTTAATAGCAATTAGAAGACATCAAAGCTTGATAGGAGACCTGAAACAGAAAGAGCACTAGAGATTAATCACAGCTTTTTGGAGAATTAATAAAATTATCAGATTTGTCTCTAACCATCTTAGAGGCTAAAAGATGATTGTAAAATACATAAAATTCAGGCAAAAAGACAATTGCCTACATAGAATTTACATCTAATATCATTTAATTTTGAAGGTAGATTAAAGAAACTTGCAGACTTGAAAGTTACCCAATGGTTTCCTTTAAGGTATTTTTTATCAAAGTAACAGAATTTGTAGAAAGGAGGTAATAAATAAGAAATGAGAACACATAGGAGCAAGGGGAAAGACACAACCACTGTGAAAGAAAATAGGAAATTCTAAAAACAATGAAGAAGAGCCCAGGGCTACTGCTGAAGTGGAGTTTTTCAAAGTCATTTATAAACATTTATAAGCATGTGCTGCATGGTGATGGAGATGGAGAAATGTGTTTTAAAAAAGAAGGATTAAGAAAGATTGATGGGCTTATGTGCTGATGGTTTGAAGAAGATATGCATTACTGTAAAATAAATTTATCTATTGGAATCTAAAGAAAAGGGGAAAAATGATAATGATTAGTTCCAGGTAAATAGAAAAAACTCAGAAAGGACAGGAAATGCTGAATTACCAGTTAATAATAATCATGTATTTATAATGATATAAATATGTATAAATTAAAATGATTTAGAAAATACTTAATGAAACTATGACAATGGTATAGAGAGTAATATTTGATAATCATGATAAAATTGATAAAAAAAATGAAAAAAAGATAAAATCTCATTTTCTTAACAGAAGTCAATAAATTAGTTCAAATACCATTAAAAAGTCAAATTTTCAAGGAAACATCATAAGCATATTGTTCAGAAACATTTAGAAAATATGAAAAGCTTCAGAAGAAAGAAAATTGGAACTTACCTTAATAGGTAAGGAGGGGAAGATGTGGTGCAGATCATTATTTTTGAAAATGTGCCACTATCATATACAGATATGATAATTATATCAGGAAAAATAGTGCTGAATTTTATAAAATAATGTTGAGAAGTCAAATTAATTAATGATTTTCTACTTATGTCTTGCAACCCAGCAGACACAATGATCTCCCTGACAAGGCAAACAGAGGGATGCCAGCACACAACGACCTCTGTTAGAAACTAGTAGAACTTCAGTAGATGAACTGAAAACAGACTTGTTTGTTCTACTTGGGGATTTTATGTTTTCTAATTATTTTTGTTTATTAATAGTCTTTGAAATTTTCATACATGTATACAATGAATCTTCATCATACCCACACTCCACTCCATCCCTCCAATACATCTCCATCCCAATACCATGTTTTGTTCTGTGTTTACTCACTGAGCCCAATTAGTGGTACCCATGTATGCATAGGTGTCAGGCCATCCAGAGTGGCAAAGATTATTGACCAATGGCCATCACCCAAAAGAAGAGTGATCCTCCTTCCCTTTGCAGCCAACAAATGCCCATAGCTCAATGTCAGATAAGCAGCTTCAGGATCCCAACCCTGCACTGTGATTTTGAACTGGCTTGATCTGATAAAGGCCTTATGCAAATAACCAGATCTTCTGTGAGACTATATGTACAACAGCTATATTGTTTCCCTTATATTTTTATGGCTTTTCTTCTGAAATACACCTTGAAACTTGTGCAGGTGGTGACGACTTCATAAAGAGATGCCCTATCTATGTGAAACCATTGACAGTGACTTATTCTTAGCACTTTGAACAATAATGGCTTTCTACATTAACCACTATTTATAGAACATTATCGAGAAGTCAAATTAATGGCTTCTCTAACTAATGTTGAAACCAGCACAAATACATGGGTACCAATATAAATATTTAAAAGACAGCTTGACAAAGTGACTGTTGAGCCAAACAGTATCAGTAAGGTCTGTCCTTGAGCCTATGAACTCACTGGTCATGAGTTTTGACCAAATGTACGGTGCCAAACATAAATTTCCTATGTTGTAGGCCTCAATTCTAGTTAAGAGAGTATTTGGTTAACTTCATAAAAGCTATTACCAGTATTGCTCCAGTGGGGACATCTTGGCTCATAGGTAAATATTGCAATATTCAAAGCCCATCACAAAAGAGCTTTCTGAATACAAAATGCATTAGGTCAAACCATATGGAATGTGCCATTTAGGCTGGGCACCATACAATCACTTGTTCTCTGCATTTTGATCAATTGTGGTTTCCTGTAATGGTCTCCATCTGCTGATAAAAAGAAGTTTATTTAATGGAATTGAGACCTATACTTGTCTGGATATATGAGGATAAATATTCAGAATCTAATTAGGAATTATGCTGGTTTAGTAAAGTGGCAGTTTTAGTGTCTTCTCCAAGGAGCATGGCTTGTTGTCTAGGTTTCCTATGTAAGGCACAATTTCCCTCTTTTTGAGTGGGTCTTAAGTCCAATTAGAGAACTCTTGGTTACTGCCAAGGTACCTATCCCACATTTACACCCCTAGGGTTATCATGCCATATTGGCCACCATGGTTCATAGGTGTCGTAGCTAAGTAGGACTATTGGTTGCTTTCCTCCCTTAGAAGTTTGCATAGCATGTTATAGTACCATGAAAGCTAGTTCTCACAACTAGCCTTTCAACTGGTACATTTACAACAGGACTCCTGCACCTAAGGCTCAGGGATCACAGCATCAAAAGGCAAAGAAAGAGTGAAAGAGTTAGAGGAACTGGAAGTTTGCTGTGAGGCTGGGCCTACTAGAACTGTCTGAGAACCTACACTCATGTAGTCTCAGCAACCTGACCATCTAAATGAGACTTAAACAAGGATTATACCAACAGATATGCTAACACAGAAAGAAACCTCTTGAAGCTCCAACCCTGGACAAAGAACGACATGTGATAAAGGAATGCTGAGAGTGAGAGAAATAGTCTTGCCCAGATAAAAACTTGGTTTGATATCCAATACCAAGTGATCAACCATGAAATCATATACACACAGGCACATTGTACAGACTGAGTAGGTTATATTTCAGGAGTTAGGAATACAAACATACACACACACACACACACACACACAGATAGATGATAGATAGATAGATAGATAGATAGATAGATAGATAGATAGATAGATAGATAGATAAAATTGTATTTATGTGTATGTGTATATATATATGTGTATATATATATATGTATATGTATATGTATATATATAGTTAAAAGAAAAGAGGTCATGAATTTGAGAGAAAAAAAGGGGACGCATGTGAAAAGATTGGAAGAAGTATAGGGAATGGGAAAATAATGTAATTGAATTTTAATTTTAAAAATGTAACTAAAATTATGGTGTTATTATTATTCTGATTTTAGTCTATGGAAATCATAACTCATGAGATCCACTTAGACATTTTGTAAGTACATGTTAAATTCTAAACATTAATGCTTATTGACTATTTTGAGACAGAATAGAGATGGAAGCATTCTGCCAGTGCTTTAAGATGTGCACAACTGTCTTTTTATGTTTCAGTTTATAAAACCTGCATTATTGTCATTAGGGCATATAAATGCTGATTCTAGTGAGCTCAGATAACATAGGTAACTAAATAGACAAGGACATTATCTCAAGATAAAGAATGAATCCTTTGACTTCATGTGCATTATTTTGTATTTCATTTTTACTCCACATTTTTAAAGATATCTCTAGACAGAGATAGGAGTAGAAGTTGAAAACTCCTAACTGTAACCCATCTAAATTAATCCTCATTAGATGGAGAAAAACATTCATGTGCATATCATAAGGAAAGGGACAGGAAGTGTCCTTTTAACTGGCCAGGAGTGAGGTCTAGGACCATGTGAGAATGAGGAAAGGACAGGTTTCCACATCTTCATGATCCAAGTCTGTATTTGTTTCATTTCCAAATTTCCACTTTTGAAGGAATTGCACCATTTTAAGTTATGCTTTGTACTGGCAAAGAATTCTACTCAGAATGCAGCATTCTAAATTTCATGTAACCAGAGAAGAGATGGTTATAAGAATCAACTGAAAAGGCTGTGACCCTAGGGAGAATAATCCATTAATGCAATGATATTCCCACTTCATAATACATAAAATGTTATTAATATTCATTAAAATTAATGAAGGGTATGTCCAGTTAAATGAGATCAATTTTCTTTTGAAAATTCTCAAGAAATGTAGGCATATTTTGTGGTGTGTTGCATAAATATAGGAATGAACGAATATTTAGAGACATTGTCTGTGTTAATGCAAGAAAGGTTCCAAATTAAATAGTTTGCTCAATAATCAATTCTAAGTGTAGCATCTTGAAAGTAATCTAACAACTGCCAGAGTTTATATATGCCCTACTCAGTAAAATTCATAATTGATTATATTTCAGAAAATTTAATACAATTAAATTTTATTTATTTTATTATTTTATTAAGAATTTTTGCCGGGCGGTGGTGGCGCACGCCTTTAATCCCAGCACTCGGGAGGCAGAGGCAGGCGGATCCCTGTGAGTTCGAGGCCAGCCTGGACTACCAAGTGAGTTCCAGGAAAGGCGCAAAGCTACACAGAGAAACCCTGTCTCGAAAAACTAAAAAAAAAAAAAAAAAAAAAAGAATTTTTTTATTCATTTTACATACCATCACAGATACCCCTCTTCCCTCTTCCTGCTCCTCCGGCCTTCAAATATCCATTTGAGTTATTATAAAGCAAATACATTGTAGAATAATGATGAAACATTTAAAATATAACTTCCTAAGTAGAGAATATTTGATAACTTAATATGTTAACTTAAAAATGACACATCTAACTACAATTGTGTCCAAATTTCATAATATAATATTTAGGCATTCAATCATTCATTCATTTCTATGTAAATGTAAATGTTTAAAGTAAATGTTTACTAGGTACTAAAATTACTGGTGAATTAAACTTATATCCTTTGTTCTCAACAGGTTTCCCATGGAAATTTAAGTTTCAAAAACATGCTATGAATAGTAATGCTGCATAAGAGAAATATGCTTGCCACACAATGTGTCAGTTCTTATTCGTGAGACTCAAACACCCTAAACTTAGTTTAAAGGAGTGTATCTTCCATATTGGAAAGTTGTGAACCAATTTCATAGTTACCACTCGTACATCCAGACTGAACCAACATTTAACAAGCCATACCTCATCAGAGGCAGTAGGAATATGTCAAAAGGCACTCTCTTGACATTTTGTGAATTGCAGTTTCACCCATTACTGTCAGCGAAGTCCCCAGATGGGGTCTAAATATCATAAGAACCTAAATACACTTTCCTCGAATTTTGAAGGGTGCACAAAGCATATGGATCACAGCATAGTTTCTAAGTCTCTGAAATCTTTATAAATGATCTATCACAAAATATTTATGTTGTCACAGGGATATAGATAAAAGACCATCATGAATGCCAGCTTCCAGACAAGAGAGAAGAAAAATGGTGACTGCCAATGTCTAAAGTACAACTCTAGACCAGAGCCCCTCATGGCATCCTGAGCAGTTATCTAAGCATTCTTCTGGTCCAGGGCTCCTTCCAACAAGTGTTTTACTGGGGAATATTACAAGTATGTTTTCTTTATAAATGGCATTTTCCAAATGTTGGCCTCATTAGAGACTATGTTAAAAAAATAGTTTAAGTAAAGCTTCTTCATCTTATACTGACTGAGCAAGTAAACACTTCCTGCTAAAATGTCAAAATTATTGTTTAAAAAATAATTCTACCAATTTCGGTCATTAGTTTACTTACATATTTTCCTTTTATCAGATTTTAGTTGTGTCTGGGGGCCTGAATGTGTGTCAGGACACCTAAGTAGTGAAGTTTTGGTCTCAGCTCAGCTGAGTTCATATATTGCACAAATTCACAGGAAAGTATGTGCCGATATTTTGTTTGTGCTCTAACAAAGATAGTTTGCCTGGAGATCAGAGTTCATAGCTAGCCACTAGAGGCCAGGCAGTGGTGGCACACACCTTTAAACCCAGCATTTGGAATCTTTTGCTTTTAATCCCAGCACTTGGGATGAGGAAATAGGAAGTGATATGACTGGGTAGAGAGAGGAAGTGAGAAGGCAGGAGAGAAGAGCTTGGCCCTTTCAGGCTGAGGATTCCTAGAGGTAAGAAATCTCTCTAGTGGCTGGCTCTCTGATCTTTCAGGTTTCACTCTGATATCCGACTCCAGGTTTTCACTATTAAGACCAATTAGAACTCGTGCTACAGGAATGAATTGGTTTCTTGGCTTGGGATACCTCCTCGGGTTGTGCTACATGAGAGGAATCAAGTTCAGGAGTGTCTGTCACAAGGAGATTGCAGCAGCATTTCTGGAAGGTTGCAAACCTGGGCAAAGAAGTTCCCTGAACTTCAGGGAACTTGTGAATATATCTAATCTCAGAGGTACTTTTAGATCAACGTTTTCTTAGACAACAAATTTTTCTGGACCAGTTAGCATGTTTGGATTTAGTGTAAGTCATTAGACATGACAATTGCATGATTTGGGTTATAGATGACATGTAAGAGAGGCAGAATTTTAGAAGAAAAGGAAAGCATATCATATTTCTCCAGAGTATTAAAAATTTTGAAAAAACTTAGAACATTTGATATTACATGTCTAATATCCAGTAAAATAAAATTAAAAAAAACCTGCTTGTCAATTGGAGCATAATTTATTAAAAATATAAACTATATACATTTGTTTGCCTCTTATCTAGAAGGTTTTTAAGCTTTAAAAAGGAAGATTTAAAATGTTATTATGTATAAAATCTAATTTTCAAATTAACAAGTATGTGTGGGAAATGTATCAATTTTTAGGCAAGATAAATAAAAGTAACAAGCAACTCATAATTATCTTGGGAAATAAATACTATCTAATAAAACAGAATAACATGATATTATAATATAGTCCATTTTATTCAAATTAATGAATGCATATCTGTTTTCAATAATTCAGTCATTTCATAGAATATCAATTTTAATTGTATATTTTTCATGGCATTTGAAAGTAATGCAAACATTGACAAAGTTAATATATACTTACACTTAAAACTGCATATTGACCAAAGAATAATTGATAGATAAAGCTCATTTATTACAATATCCACGAGATTAAAATTTTCAGTCCCTCAATGTACTGTAAGAATTGACTTTATTTTATTCTGGCGTATAGTTCAGCTTAATTACCAAGTAGGTAAATAATGAATGCTTCCTATAAATAATGCAAGAAGTTGGCTTGGTTAAAGTCAGTTTTCCTTTATAAGGATGACTCTTGTGTTACATATAGAAACAATGCTCTAACATCACAAAAAAAGGAAATACTTGTAGAGATGTGTGAATTAAAATAATCTAAGCTATTTTTTCAATTACAGGTTAGTATGTCTTTCTTCATTTTACAATTGTAAAATTAATACTTCTTCATATACAGATTAATAAACCTAACAAATACCTGCCTTTTGAAAGGCACTTGTAACTAATTTACTTTAAAGAAAACTTAAATAATTAAATAAAAAATTCAATTCTAGTTACATTGTAATTTAATTTGTGAACAACAAGAATCCAGCTTCATAGATTCTACCCTAAATCAAGACTTTTATATATGGCTTTTAGTACAGTTAAAAGGAAATATTATCTACTAGCTGCATATGTCAAATCCACATTTATATTTCAATAAGGAGGAATGGAAACAGTTCTATCCAGGAAGAAGAAATTATCTAAATGAAGGTATAGATACCACTCAGATGGATGTACCCAGGAATAAAGAGTGACAGAATTGTAGAGTTGGCTATCTGTGAGTTCTGAAGCCCAGAAAAACTCAGAAGTCCCTGCATTTTCCTGTATGGCTGTTTTCATCATTCTATGTGTGCACTCCATGTGTTTCATGGTTGTTTTCTGCCAGTCCAGCTGGTCCCTCGAAACCTGCATGGCTCTTTTCTGTTGTCTTGGAACAGTTCAGTAACACTTTCTGACTGGTTAGCTGTGAGGTCAGCCTTGGGGAACATGGGCAACCCAAAGGAGTCCAGAAAGATCCACCTTGACGTAAGAGGATTTAGGCAACACTGAAACAGGTACCGCATTTATCATGGAGACTTTCTCACGGGGAAGATTCCAGCACACAGCTGTAGGAGCAACAGCCAAACACAGTTCTTAGTATTCATTTAAAAATGAGCAGTTTCATTTAAAGATAGGTGACACGAATGACTCTCCACACTACAGCCACTTCTGCCATTCTGTGGCAAGCGAACTCTGATTTTCTTCCTCTTCTGTACAGCCTGTCTTCTGAAGGAGGCTCGAGTCCTCTTCTGAGCCAGAGTTGCTTAGGTCTCAGCCCAGGCCGATTCTGCTGATCTGTGACATTGAAGTAACACAGTCTAGCTAAGAGATGTAAAGAAGAGCTTGTTGGAAAACCTGAAGAAGTTTTTCAATTGTTTTTCAGGTTAGCATAATGGTGCTTCATAGTTTCAAAAACAGGACACCTCTAGATACATATATGAAGTTCAACTTAAAATGGCTTGATCAAATAGATGGAGAAGAGTTACTTTATAATAGACTTGCTTTGAAAGAGGGAGCATGCGATCTACTGTTCACCCACAGATTCATCACTGGGGGCCAGAAGTCTATGCTGATCCTTCCAAATATCAGTACAAGACAGAAACTTTAATCACAATTGTTCTATGTGTGAGCCAAATGAGTAATAGTGAAGAGGCACACGGGTACATGACAGTTCCTGGAAAGGCTGTGGGAAGGAGTCCCAGGATAGATACCATGGACTTTTCCATGGACTTTACATTCAGCCTGTATTAACTAGAAACCACAGAATTTTTCTGAGCTAGGAGATTAAAAACATGGACAGTTCTGGGGAAAGAATATGCTGTTAGGTTTCCCAATTCTGTGTTCAATTGTAATTTTAATTGTAAGATCAGTTGTTCAAAAAGTCTTTTCATGTCGAAGCATAGTGTCATAAGCCTTAAGTCAATTTAAGGTACAAAAATAGGACTATATAACCTATTTAACCTACCAAGCATTTGATTTGTGACAAACATTGTATTTCTAACTGTGGGAAATACCAACTCCGAAAGACTTGTGCGGATAGATTTTGATGTTTGTATGATACATTCTAGCATTTAGTCCATGTTGATATCAAAGAATTTTCTGAGGCTATATAAAGTAAATAGGTGAGTATGTAATATTAATAGACAGAATGCTTTTCCACCTCATGAGCTCGGATACTCGGGAAGCATGATAGGATTGTGAATCCAGAAGGGAACACCACATCCTGCAATCTCCTTGATACCTCTCAGGAGCTGAGATGCAGGAATTCTAGTACTATTAATATTTTCTGTGAAGATTGCAGTTAATAGGAAAGATACTTCTCTCATATATATGAGCAAAATTATTTCTACTGAAGTGGCAAACACCTAACCTAAGCCCGGGGCTTATGATGGTGGGTAGAGCCTGATTCCCTGACTCAACAGTTTTCACAGACTCTCACAAGCAAGACAGTTAACTTTGTTTACAGTGAAGACATTCTAACTTTATTCATCTCTTGGATCTAGACTTTCACCTTGTTGATTGTAATCCTGTCAAGTGGCCCACAGGAACTAGCCTGTAGTTTCTTAGCATCACTTGGAAGAGTGTAGTTTCAAAATCTACCCACAAGTCAGATAGGGCACTATAACGACAATGAAATTAAACTCTGTTACAGAAGAAACATCTGTGTTCTGGGGTGGGGATGTTGCTTTCTTCCAAAGAGCCTTCTTTCTCTTAGCATTTACTCTTAAACTATTTCTTTACAAAATGATCTTTAATAATCCTGAATTCTGCTTCATACTGACTTACTCTGAAATTATTTTCTTTTTAACATTTATTTTATTTGAGGGATTTTTCTCTCACCACTTTATTTTTGGGAATATAATTACATTTCTCCTTCTGTTTACTCACTTCAAACACTCTCATATAGCCCTCCCCACTCTTCTTCAAATTCATTGGCCCTTATTTCATTCATTAGTATTGCATGTTGATATATATATGTATATATGTATGTATATATATATATATATATATGAATTCCTAAATATAACGTGCTCAGTTTGTGTAATATTACTTATAGGTATGTATTTAGTGCTGACCTTTTAGCAGTGGACAGTCAATAGGTGTATTTGTCCCTGGGAAAGATCACCTCTCCTGCTCTCAGCCTTCCTGGGTTGCCTATAATTCTATATGTAGGGATAAAGCATCAAGGCCATTTCCTTTGCTATTTTGCCATATCCGTTGGTGTCACCTTGTTCAGTTCATGTTGGGTCAGTCATGTTGCTGATTCTTTATGGAGGTTTCTAGTAATTCTGACATTACCAGAAGGCACAATTTCATAGTAAACACCCTGATCCTCTGGTTCTTAACATTCCTTTTGGCCCCTCTTCTGCAATGTTCCATGAACTTTAAGTGCTGGAATGTCTTGTAGATGCATCTGTTGGAACTAGATGTATGTGCATTTTAATTTGTTAGAGTTGTCTATAGTATTTTTCTGTTGCAAAGACAAGTTTCCTTGATGAGAGGTGAAGGCCATACTTAATCTGTGGGTATAAAGACAAATGTTTATAGATTGTTGTTAGGGATTATTCTACCTTAGTAAATTGGTAGTTGTAGATTTTTCTCATACATAAATAGTGTATTTACATCATTTCTACTCCACAGTTTCCCCTTTCAAGCTCCTTCTTTGCCCCCAAACTCTTCTAATTTCATGCCAACTTATTTTTTAATTATTAGAGTTAGTCTGTCTGAGTGACTCCTCTCTCTCTCTCTCTCTCTCTCTCTCTCTCTCTCTCTCTCTCTCTCTCTCTCCCTCTCCCCCCCTCATACACACACACACACAATATCCTACTGAATCTGTCTGAGTCTGTTAGTGTTGCTCATATGTGCATGTGTTTAAGAATGAAAACTTAGGATCCAATAACCTCTCATAGCATCCAATGGTGTTCTGAAAGCTGCCAAGAGAGAAAAGCAATTAAAAGTCTTACCTAGTTCTAAAGCTTATAAACTACATGAACAACATATAAAGATATACCAGTAGGTCCAACTGTGGCACTTATATATTGGGGTAACCAATATCTACCTAATTGGACTTAAGACCTGCTCAGTGGGGAGGATTATTTATATAGAGCGATAGCCACAGGAAGGCAGCTATTCCCTGCAGAAGTTTTATTCTCCTATTTTTGCCAGCTTTAAATTGCCTGTAGCTCTTCATCCAAGGGTGGAATCTTGTGTAATTTCCCACATCCACATTGGCTGTCAACTGGTGTTTTCATTGTGCTGGTCATGTTTAAGCAACCATATTGTTAAAATTTAATAGTTATAACTACCTGTCATATCTTCTGACTCTTATAATTTTTCCCTGTCCTCTTCTTTGATGCTCCCTGAGCCTTGGTTTTACTGTTATATTCTAGATGTATCAACTGGGCAGAAAATCCCACACTTAGTTGTTCTCTGCATTTGATTAGTTGTAGATTTCTGTGATGAGCTCCATCTGCTGCAACAAGAAGCTTCTTTGATGGGTGTTGTAGAATATTGTTTTAAGGTGCGTTACTTTTGTTTATGTTGCATTTGTTTAACTCTGTGAAGCTGTGTTACTGTGCCTGTCTAAAACATCTGATGGTCGAATAAAGAACTGAACGGCCAATAGAAAGGCAGGAGAAAGAATAGGTGGGACTGGCAGGCAGAGAGAATATATAGAAGGAGAAATCTGGGCGGAGAAAAGAAATAGCCAGAGGAGGAGGAGGACTGCAGGAGCGAGCCACCCAGCTACACAGCAAGCCATGGTGTAAGAGTAAGATTTACAGAAGTAAGAGGATGAGAAAAGTCTAGATGCAAAAGGTAGACAAGATAAGTTAAGGAAAGCTGGCAAGAAACAACCAAGCTAAGGGCAGGTATTTATACTTAAGAATAAGCCTCCGTGTGTGACTCATTTGTGAACTGGGTGGCAGGCCCCCAAAAAAAGCAAAAACAAACAGCAACAGATGTGGGTTGAGAGCTACACTTGTGGATATAAAGATAGGTATTTAGAATGCAGTTGGGAATTCTACAGGTTTAGGAAAGTGACAGTGGTGGTTTTCCTCTAGCATCCATGATTTCTCAGCCATAGTCATTAGCTATATTTATAATACCAGGCATAATCCTCCCCACTGAGCAGGTCTTAAGTCCAATTAGGTAGATATTGGTTACCCCAATATATAAGTGCCACAGTTGGACCTACTGGTATATCTTTATATGTTGTTCATGTAGTTTATAGGCTTTAGAACTAGGTAAGACTTTTAATTGCTTTTCTCTCTTGGCAGTTTTCAGAACACCATTGGATGCTATGAGAGCTAGTCCTCAGGGGAGGAGAGCTTCAGGCCAGTTTCACTCCATTTCTTCAAGTACTGTATCTAAAGTGTGTGTCTTCATCAATAGTATTTTATCCTTCAAGTTCTGGGAGGCAACAAAGAACAGTGAAAATAGTCTATATTGTTTTGTGAGTCTCTTGGACTCCCTTGACCAAAAATATGAAGGAAGGTTTCCTATGCGGGGCACCAGGGTTTGTATTAGTCTATGACTCACAGGAGATTATTATCCTAAGTGATACTTATTTATATATTTACATACATACACACATTTATTATATGTTTTAAGTCAATATAAAATATGTTTCCCTGTGCCATTTTCAATAATCCTTAATGTTCTTTGTCTCTACTCCCTCTCTCTTCCCCAGGGTTCCTCTCCCTCCCTCATTCCCAGATAAACTCCTCCTCTTACTTTTTCCCATCTCTCCTTCATAGTACCTGTGGTCTACTCTCCCCTTCTCTATATCTCCTCCACTCCCATCCTCACCCCTGTCCACACCATGGTCCCTTTTTTGTTTTCCTAGTTTCTGTGGTTACTTTAGGTTTTCCTAATTCTTGACAACAGACATAAAACAAGTCATGGTTTCTCTCTATTCTGCTTCTTTCAGCCCTTGAGAATTTGAAGAGCATCGAGCATTCCCAGATCATCAAGGGAATGCTGAGGGGATTGCAGAGAAGGTGAACAAGGATCATGATGATACTGAGATTTTTCAATTAAGCAGTCACTGTCCTTTATATTCATTCTTGCTTTCATTATAGAACAATTTCTTTATTGTCTATGGCTCGTTTAATATGCCATCTGGGGTTTCTAGTCCCAGAATTCTCTGTCTGATGTTTAGAGGTCAGGTACAAGGTACTAAAAGCAGGAAAGGATCAATCTGCAGAGGATACAGAGGAAACAGTTAGACAAAGGGGCACAGTCTTACTTTATCAACCCTGGGAGTCACTGATGGTTTGTGAGCATGAGAGTGAGTGACATGATCAGAGCTGAACTTCAAAGAATTAATTTAGAAGTTTTGTGTGGGAAGGATTTAAGACAAGGGTTGGGATACTTACCATTTGGAAAGCATTGTTGAATATTCATTTAAAAAGCTGCATTTATGGCTCAGCATAAATAATTTTTAAACACAAAGTAAAATACAGTGTGTGTTGCCATGGAAGTGACAAAGCCTAGGAAAGATAATGACAAACACAAAAGACAGTACCATTGTAATTTAAATTTTTATAAAGCTTTCTAGAATTTAAGTAGGTTTTTAAGCAGAGTATTTTGAATACACTAGGAAAAGATTATGGTTATTTTATAGTTCTTAGTAAGAAAGAAAATAAAAAAAGAGTGGTTTGTGCATGAGACCTATAAACCTACCAAAATCAAATTTTCACAGTCAAGAAGCTTACTAGCATTGGAGAGAATGAATGAGTCCATCAGTAATGAAGAAGCTGGGCACAGCCAGCTCTGGTGATGGTGCCATTGTTAGAGTTTGTTTTAGTCACCGTCAAAGTGTTTAGAATGGCTGAAAGATATCAACACAGTTTTCCTGGAAAACCTATATAAAATTAGACAGTGAAACATACTATTTTCATCCTCCATTTTTTTTAGATTTATTTTTTATTTTGTGTATGAGTGCTTAGACTGCAGGTGTGTCTGTGCACCACATGCATGCCCAGTGCCTAAGGAAGTGGTGAGCCTCCCCATGGGTTCTGGGAATCAAACCTGGGTCCTTTGCAGGAACAACAAGTGCTCTTAACCACTAAGCCAACTCTCCAGCTCATTATCTTCCATGCTTGTTTCAATTTGTTAATGTGGTGCTTTGAAAAAGAATGGTCCCCATAGGCTCATATGTTTGATTAATTTGTCAACCAGGAGTGGAATTATTTGAAAGGATTATAAGGATTAGGAGGGGTGGCCCTGTTGGAGTAGGGACAGTCTTGGAGGAAATGTGGCGCTAGGGGTAGGCTTTCTGTTTTCAAAGCCCATGCCAAGCACAGTAGCTCTCTCTCCCTACTGCCTGAGGATCAGGATTTAGAGTTCTAAGCAACTTTTCCAACACTATATCAACCCACATGCCACCATGTTTCCCACCAAGATGATAATGGACTAAACCTCTGAAACTTTAAGCAAGTTCCAATTCAATACGTTCTTTTTATAGCAGTCACCTTCATCATGGTGTCCCTTGACAGCAACAGAGCAGTGACTAAGACAATAAGTAACCATGAAGTATAAAGCAGATAAAGAAGGGATCATTGCTGAATTCAAAAATATGTCAAACATAAGGAAAAAGGAAACAGAACCATGTAATATGCCAAAAATTTCCAAAAATATGACCTAATAAAGGGCTTTAAAAGAATGTTTGGGTTATGGTTGGAATGCATAGATATATACAGTTGAGAATTTAAAATTGGATACTTTGACACAATTTGTCAAGAGGCAAATTACTATTCATAAAGAGGTGAGAAGAGCTGCAGAGTTTGTTCAATGGGTAGAAGATTGGCACTTCAGAGTAGAACACTTGGAGAGCCAGGCACAGTTGTATGCATCTCTAATCCCTGTCCTTCCACAGCATGATGGAGGTAGGGACCAGAGAATCCTCTGACACTTAAGGACCAACCAACCTGGTGTACACAGTGGTAGAAACACAGAGACTATCTCAACAAAGGATAAAGACAGGACCAGCACCTGAGGTTGTCTTCTGAATTCTATTCCTATGCCAGTGTGTATGCATAACCATATTCACATATATCCCAATGCACACAAACATAAAGGCATATGAAGATTGAAAGAAGAGAAAATTTAAAAAGCTTAAGTTTCCCCAAAGTTAGACATAGCAAACATAAATATAAGTAACTGAAAGTAGGGATGGAAATAGGCACAGAACACACAAGCCAAAAACACCAATGTGTGTATATACATATATACATTTATATATATACACATTTATATATATATACAGTACAAGACATAAACCTCATAAAAACTTAGCCATGCTGCTGTTGCTTTATTTTGTTCATATTTCTTAGATCTGTCCATTACTGGTATAGAAGACAAGTAGATGTAATTTGCATATCTCTTTCTTTCCCCTTTCACTATATATCAATAAGTAAATTAGAGGAGTTAAATATGGAGAAGGAAACTCCATTAATTATGTGGCTTTCTTGGGCTGTAGTCTGCCTCCATAAATATTGAAGAATATTCTAGAGCAGTGATTCCCCAGGCTTTGCCTGTAGACATTCTCCTTACTAAGTTTGAAATTAGGTTCCAGAATAATCTGCATTTCACGAAGTTTCTGAATAATGCTGTTTCTGCACATTAAAGACTAATAGGATTCTGAAGCTGCTGACAAAATGGCCAAACCAGTTGTTGTCTAATAATATAGCATCAGTATTCATTCCCTTCCTAAGCCATATCAATGTGTTTTTTACTTTGTGTTAGAAACTACAACCACAAAGGAACCAGCCAAGAATCTCCGGTGTCATGGGATTCCTCTGACACTCACACAGCCTGACCAATACAATTTCTGATTCCAAGTCACTTAGATGTCTCACTTTTACCTGAATTCTGAGAACTGATGGAAGATCATAGATAAGAAGGATCCAGTGGGTTATTAGGTCATGAAGATACCACATGAGGAAGCATTAAACATAGTTCTTACTGGATGGAATCAGTTATTATAAGAATATGTTGTTCAAAGCATAGACACTGGATGCATTTGACCTTTTGTGCATGTGGCTGCTTCTCTTCCCAGTGTTTTTTTTTTTTTTCCTAAGTCATGATGAAGTCAAAAGAGCCATTGGGATGCTGGTGTCATGATGCTTGCACTTTCCATTCACTACAATTTAAAACCTAATAACTCTCATTTCTTTGTCTACTACCCAATATCAGCTATGGTTATAACAATACAACACTGAACAATAACCTTACTAACTCCCTTACTAACCAAAGGTCTTCACTGTAATGTACTTAAGGTTTTAATTTTTTAATTCTCCAAAGATTACATAAATATCCTATTTATTAATAATTTCTTGTTTGTTTCCATTTGTTTGGGAGTTTATTTTACCTAGATTGTATTTACGATGGCAGATAATGAGCACACATTCTTCAGGAAGAAAATAAAGCCTCTATGTACCACAGCAATCATCTTCATCCATTGTTCCTTGTAAGAAGCCCTTGGACTTGGTATTTGTTTTCTTAACATGCTATAAGAACATACTGTGGATTGTATGGCTAAACATAGAGCTTTGTTTCTTGTATTTCTTGAGTCTAAGACTGAAAATTTACATGCTAAAATTTCTTCACCCCAGCTTCTTCTTTTTGGCCTGAAGATGTCCTTTGCTCCTTGTGTGAGCAGGTCTGGGGTCTCTCTGGATGATCTGTTTTCTCTTTTATAAGCAAACCAGTGTGACTGGAGTAGGATTGGCCCTAATGGCACTATTTGAACATTTCCCTTTAAATGCTGTGTTGCAAACCTTGTCATATTCTGGGGTGCTGGGAGTTAACCCTTCAGTGTATTGATGTTGGGAGGGAGGCACAACTCAGTCAGCATCAAATGGCTACATTATGATTCTTACTGGGATCATAATTAAACTACTGTTTGAGTCTCCTGCTGGGTGCTCATTGGTTGCATAATCTGAAGTTCTGCCTCAGTGCTTGCTCCACAAAGGGGCTGAAGGGACTGTGGTCAGAAATCATATTTGAAGGGTTGTTGTAAGACAGATCAAACAACATGCCTGAGATATACAGGACTTCAAAGTGATCTGGCCTCTCCCTCTAAACCAGGGTCTCTGCTAAATACAAAGAGGATAAGTACCCTTTACCTTCATGAGACTCTGTGCAGTTCCAAAGCAGAAGTGCTAAAAGACTCAGCGGTGTTTGGGATCTAAACACCTACTTAGTGTGCTGTTTGGAGTGGATAGTCATGCCAGCACAGCTCCCTCCACGGTGACCCATCCCAAGCAACTGAACAAAAAGCATGCAAATAATCAATATTCAGTCTCCAACATAAGAGTTATCCTTTCATCTACCAGTGGCAAAGCTAAAAACATCTGTGAGTGAATCACTTTCTCTGTTCTGTGGGATTTTTGCTCTCACTTACTCAGAACAAAACACTTTCTCATACTCAGGTTCTTACCTGAGGTGAGAATTTCAGACCTTATCTAACAGTTATGCAAGATTAAATTGATTCTGTTTTTTTTTTCACTTTGTTATAAAACCCAATCTCTGCTCTTTGTAAAACGAACCCAGAACTCCTTACAGAAATATAAAGCACTAGATTATATTGTCATTTGGGAAGTAGCCATTGTGAATATTATTAGCACTCATGTCTGATTGGATACACATATAGATATGCAAAATGTGTGTGTATAATTCATAAAGATATAGATTGAAGAGGTTTCAATGATCTTTTCAGGTGGATAATCTGTATAGGAATTCTTCAAATTCTGAGAAAAATTTGAGTCTGAGATTTTATTACAACTCAACTCTTTGATTCATGTAGAATTAATTAGTTTTAAATATGCTCTGTAAAGTGAGGACATAATTATTCACGTATGTTAAATGAGAAAACTCTTATTCTTCCTTTCATTTTAAGCATGACTTTAAAATCGTCAAGCAATGAAGAAGTGGGAGGAACTGGAGAGGATGAAATGAGGATGTGGATTTGATCCAAGCACAATTTTTGCATATTTGGGAATTAAAGGAAATATTTAAGATATTTAGAAAGATATCTTCAAGCAATTCAATGACCCTTTGAATAAAATAAGATAGTGGTTCATCATTACTTCTATGTCTGAAGCTCATCTCTCAGATGCCACATGGTTCTGTGTACATCTCAGAATTCTCAGGCATTCTTTTATGTGTGACTAGCATCTGGTAGCTCTTCCACAATGTTCCCTGAGCCACAGGAAGGAGAGGTTGTAATGGTTTATATAGTTGTCCCATTTGGGGTCATTTCTCTTTAAAGCTACATAAAATCCCACAATGTACCTAATTATATGGCATACATTGACATTTATGCTTCTTGTGTTTTTACCAAATATAACATGGTGACAAATATTTCTGAGTGTGCTTAATTTTGCACAAGAGAAGTAATGTATACAAGACTAAATTAAAATATTTATATGTATAATTAAGTTTGACCAAGATTTCCAAGCTGGCTTTGTTTGTATTGGTATACATTCCTACCAAAAGATTTGAGTAATTCTTTAACACATATATGATTGCTTAGCATGTTTCAAACTATCTTCATTTCTTAAAATTATTAGATAAAAAATAATATCCAATGCTATTAATTTGTGGTACCATAATTTACTATGTATTAAATTCTTCTTTTTATATTTGTATTACTTATTTGTATTTCATCTTCTTTAAATTGGGTTTTGAACATTAAATTACTTTTTCAAATTAAAAGTTTTATATTCATTTGCCTTTCATTGAAATTGAAATCTTTTCTTTATTAATGCAAATACTTCTACCAATTTATTATTGCTTTTAACCTTTGTTTAAAGTTGCTTCGAATTTTTATGTAACCCAATTTCTCAGTTTTCTGTTTTGTTCACATAGGTCTTCAGTTTAAGATAAAAAGACATCCCAATATAATTTTATGTAACATTTCAAATGTGTGCATATAAGCTTAGAACCTTCAGCAGGTTTCACACAGTCCTTTGTGCCATGTCACGGTTCTGTGGCCATGATGGACCTGGGCTAAAATACTGACTGTACAAAAAGTTCCCCTTCCTTTTCTTCCCAGCCACTCCAGCTAAGTCTGACCACACCCAGCAGCTTTCTTGGTGACCTTTGCATTACTGTATACTGTAAAATATATTTTTAATCCTCCTTTATCCAACCATGTTTATCCATTCTTTTTACAAGAAACCCTTTTGTCACTTTATGTGTGAACTCTACTTACTCATTTGAATTTCAGGCTTTGAACCCTTCCTCACTATCTCTGCTCTTGCTGTGTGATGTCATTGAGCAAACCTGTAGGTCTTGTCATTCGCAAAATCGTATTCTGTAGTGGGTAGCTGTTCCAGCTTTGACCTGGAAGTACCACCCCTAGTAAGGCTTCTGGTAACTGTCATGCCTACCTATGACCTGCCCCTGAAGCAGGGCTGAGATGGGAGCCCTTAAGACCAGAGGTCCGGATGTGCCAGCTCTCTTGGTTCCTGGTGATCCTGGATGCTAGATGGTAGACCCAGCACAGTTCTTTAGAGAACACCGCTGGACTGCACTCCACCTCTCCTGGATCCTGTAACCAATCCCTTTACTTGCTGTAAGTTACTCCAAAATAAACCTCTCTTTTAACTACGTGGAGTTGCCTTAATAAATCCCCCAATAGTATTCATTTTGTATTGCTCTTTAAATGATAGTTTCATCTCTATGGGTGCACTTTACTCAAACTAGTCCAAAGAATAGATGCTGGAAAAACTCCCTGGATTTTGACTCTCGCTTCTAGCCATCTGCTGTGTGACATTAGGAAAGTTATTAAACATATTCATCTCTTAACTTCCTTTCTTGAAACATAAACCTACTGATAAATGTCCACATCAATTGGAGATAAATTTCAAAGGGACACCATGTATAAAGATCTTTCGGGGGGTGGGGGGTGGGGGACATGTGCTGTGTAGGGAAAAGGAGATGGCTGGAGAAACCCACCCTGACCCTGGAGTCCAGAATTAGGGAAGGATGGCTCAGATAAAGCCAATGAGAGAAACACAGTTTAGCTCAGATCAGAGCCATCTCTGCCCCTATCCAACTGACTTGTGAAATCAACCAATCACAGAGCAGGACAGTAGAATCCTGGTCCAAGGGCCCAGGACCAAGGAAAGAAACACAGCCTGTTTTTGGGACCTGAGCCAGAGAAATGAACACTTTTTCCCCAAACCCAGAACCCAGGAAATATGCCCTGACTCTGAGACTAGTACCAAAATAATACTCTTGGCCCCTAGAATCAGAGTCAGTGAAAGAAATGTGCCCTGACCTTAGAGGTAGCGTCAAAAATCCAAGAAAGGTCAGTGAAAGAAACACAGTTTGGCCCTGAAATCAGGGCCATCTCTGCCCCTTGCTCACAAAACTGGCCAATCCCTGGGCAGAAAATAAACTAACCAATCACAGTTGACTATGCCCCTTAGCATCATATATAAACCGCCCTGCCCAGTCAGTTGTGAGCTGTTCTCTCCACCCTGGTAAAGACAGCTCCTCTCCTGGACTCCTTCCCAAATAAACCTCTTTCTCAAAAGAGTATTGGGTGATGACCTTCATTGACTGGTGAACAGAAGAACCTTGCTGAGATGTCCCATAGTGGACTAAGCAAGGAGGAGCTGAACAGAAGAACCTTGCTGGGACGTCCCATAGTGGACTGAGCGAGAGAAAGAGCTGGTAACACTGAGCCGGAGATTGTGGCTTTCCAGGAGAGGAGCAGGATTCCTGTGTCCTTCGGGGAAACCATCCCCCATCATACCATCATACCAGGTATATCTTGACTTTCCCGAAGAGTCAGGATACCCTTTCTTGCTGAAGCAGTTCCAGGCCTGACTCTCCCGAGAAGTCAGAAAACCTTCCATTCCAAGGTTGGGCTGTTTCTTTACAGTCTCAGCCATCAGAGCTGTGCTAAACAGCTCCAGGTGTCTGGGACAGTTTCAGGGCAGAGCTCTTGTCCTAAGCAGCTCTGGGGTGTCCGGGATACCTCACCCTCTAGGGCTGAACTGTCTCCAGTTCTGCCACCACTACTGTGCTAAACAGCTTCAGGTGTCCTGGACACCTTCAGGGCAGAGCTCTTGTCCTAAGTAGCTCTCAGATGTCCGGGATACCTTGCCCTCTAGGGTTGAACCGTCTCCTACAGTTTCAACCATCAGTTTACTAACATTTGGTGCCGAAACCGGGACACCAAACCCAGAGCTTTTGCAGTTTACTAACATGCTGCATTTGTTAGACACCATTATTTAATAATATTATGTGTTAATATAATTAATCCTATCCTGTACATTTTAAACTTTGTAAATTAAATTTTAAATTTCCTACATTTTATAATTTGAAAGGCTTAAGACTTTTCTCCAACACGGCCTTGCCAATAGGCTAGCTTGAATAGGGTTCTTCTTTTCTCCCAAGCTATTTTATCCTGGTACTTGGGAAGCATTTGGATCTCAAAGTATTTGTTTATTTGGGTCTAATAACGTGCCAACAAACAATTCTTAGAGTTAGCTATTCAGCTTTCTCCATGTTCTTTGCATGGGACTCCAGATATGCAGAAACCAGGGCTTTAGGTTGATGCTCCATGCCATTTCCCTTGCTTTCTTATACCTTCTATCTCCTTTTCCAATTATGTCCAGATCACTAATTCTTCACCTAGGCAAGGGCTGCTTTTGGTGTGTATTTTCATGGCAGTTTTATTTGAAGTTTCCTAGATCAATAAGTTTGCTTTATAAGTGTTTCTCTGCTCATTTCTCATAGGGGACAATGCTCTTCAAGGATAAAAGTATATTTTTTATTCAAGTCTCTTTACTCTCACCAAAGACAAAATGAAGCTAATGAAAATGACTGTGTTCTGACTGTTGCAAAGGTGTGGAATGTGTCAGAAAAGAGAAGGCACAACTAGGATCTCGTGGGTGAGATAAATATGTTAGCCTTAAGAAATGATGGGGGCAGCTCTTATAATGATATAATGATGATAAGGAGATTAGTCATTTCTCAGAACACAAAAGTTATGAGGTTTTCTGCAAAAGTGATTGAAATAACATTCACAACTGTGGACTGAACTGATGCTGCTCTTGGCTATTGGTTGTAACTCCACATAGTTAAAAGGGAGCTTTATTTTGTGGGGTAACTTACAAGTAAAGGAATATGTTACAGGGTCTGGGAAAGGCATCATGCAGTCCAGCAGTATTCTCTGGAAAACTCTGCTCAGTCTACCTCCAGCGTCCAGGATCCAGGAACGAAGAGAGCAGGCACACCCGGATCTTAGGTCTTAAGGACTTTTGTCTCACCCCTCCTTATAGGTGTGACAGTTACCAAAGCCTCAATGGGGATAGTACTTCCAGGTCAAAGCTGGAACAGGTACCCACTACACTTGGCTAGTTGTTTGTTTGATCTTTCAGACACTTCAACTCAGAGACTTAGTTTCATATTAAGTTCCTGTAAGATTATGGTAGTTCTTTTTTTAAAAGATTTATTTATTTGTTTGTTTGTTTGTTATACAGTGTTCTGTTTGCATGTATCCCTGCAGGCCAGAAGAGGGAGCCAGATCTCATTACAGATGGTTGTGAGCCACCATATGGGTGCTGGGAATTGAACTCAGGACCACTGGAAGAATAGCCAGTGTTCTTAACCGCTGAGCCATCTCTCCATCCCGAGGAGATTATTTTTACAAGGTGTGTGTGTGTGTGTGTGTGTGTGTGTGTGTGTGTGTGTGTCCAGAGCGTGGAGGCCAGAAGTCAACCTAAAGTGTCTTGGGTATTGCCTACCATGTTGCTTGAGATGTGGTTTTTCCTTGGCCTGGAGTTCACCCCAAGGATCTGACTATCTCTGGCTCTTCAGTACTAGAATTATAAGTGTATGCCACCATGCCTGGCTTTTTTTTTTTTAACATGGATTCAATTCCATAGTTGAATAATATCAAACTCAGGTCACCAGACTTGAATGGCAAGTACTTTACCACTGAGCTGCCTCCCAAGTCTATAGCAGAGGTTCTCAATCTGTGGGGGATCTGTGGGGGGTGATAAAGCACAGATATTTACAATATGATTTGTAACAGTGGCAAAATTGTAGTTATGAAGTAGCAACACCATAATTCTTAATGCTTATCATGCATATGTGACTGAAATGAATTTAGAAATTTCATCTCTTTTCATCAGTCATCATAGATACTTCTATAGTTTTCTATCCAATAATAATATGACTATGTAGAAAACAGGAACAAGCACAGAAGTGAATATTATTAACAATTTCATCATTAATTGCCAAATTCTTTATTGATTGCTGATCATAGATCAATAAGATTCCTTTATAAATGTTTCTCTGTTCCTTTCTCATAGGGAACAACACTTTTCATGGATACAAGCATAATTTTTATTAACGCTAAAGCTACCCTGGCTGTTCTGTGGCAGGCTTCAGTAATGAAAATATAGCAATGGACCACACTGGATCCTAGAAACTGTGAGGATAACTATCTCCCTATTTCCTTTCATTGATTATCCTTATATGGCTGATGAGAAGGAACCAGTACCTGGAATACAAATAAACACTCCAGGGGTCTTCTTTTAAATGCATTACAAATTTACACATAAGATCTTATTGTCACTCATCAACCTACCTGTGGGAGTTCAGTTGTCTAAATACCTGTAGTTTGGTTTCTAGATTACTTTTAATATTCAAGTAAAGAACACCAGGACTCACCATGCCTGTCTTCTGTCCTCTGCTTCCACTGAAAGGCTAAGGCATGTAGAGCTCTCTAGATAGAGTTAAGCTCATGGCATTTGAGAGACTAGACTTGTTCAAATCATGATGGCCAGGAGGTGACTCTCTATGTATAGTGACAGACAGGTCACTCTCTGAAAAAAAGTTAGCAATTTTCATAAGTTAGCAATCTGTCTGAAAGCCTCCAAAATCAGAACATACATATTATGTACAACAACACACTTCTTATTTGTTTCTCTCATCTGATTCTTTGATTTTTTTATTAGTGGCAGTCTGATAATCATAATTCAAACAACTTTATAATTCAGATAAAATACAAAGGGGAAACTGCATCAAAAGGCATTCAGCATGTTGCATTTAAAGGCACAAAACTTTGGAGTAGCCAAAACCCTTGGAGGAAGCCCGCATTTCACTTGAGTGGCCCTGCTAACGCTAGGCCTAGAGCAAAATATTCAACAATCAAATGAGCTTGTCTAAGTGGCTTAATTGAAAGACTACTCACTGATTATAAGAAATATGTTTTCAATATTTAACCTTTAATATTCATGCAGCCTTTGTGAGGCCAAAATAAAGGACATTGACTTAGGACTCACAGAACTGCAGCCCAGAGACAGAGAATGAAGTAGTCTTGGGTATGTGCTACAGGATTTTACAAAATGAAGACTGTATTGAAAAGGTCAAACAGGAAAAAGGAAAGTGTTGCAAGGGATGTTACATCAGTTGTTTGTCAGGGATTTTGGACTTCTTTTGGCAGTGTTTAAGTTGCATCCTCTTGGATCAGGAGAAAGTGGTTCTCAGAGTTCTCTGACCTTTTCATAGAAGGAAGAATGCTTAAGCTCAGCAGTTTTAGAGGGAATAGGAGGTCCCAGGAAGTATTGGTTTGATCAGGACCAAGAAGTCAGCTTGTAACTTGAGGCAGAAAGATAGCCAAGCATTAAAACAAAAGTTCATGTATACATGCATCATATCAACTTTATTGTGAGACATCACTCCATTTCTTATTGGTAATAAAAGTATCAACAAAAACAAAGAATAACATGAAATTATGAAAAGAATGAAAATACAGGTGTAAGTACTCCATAGATATTACATAATAGGAGATTATTGTCCATGACTTTGCTTACTGAAGCATCAAGCACAGAGCCTACATGGATCTGCACCAGGTCCTCTTTGTATGTAGTATAGCTATTAGCTTAATATTTTCATAGGACTCCTGACCATGAGAACAAGTGTACTCTCTTACTCTTGTACCTGCTATTGGGACTCTTTTCCTCCTGTTGGTTTTCCATGTCCAAATTCAACATGATAGTTTTTGCTTCATTTTATTTTGACATGTTTGGTTGCTATCTCTCAGAAATCTGTTCTTTTCTGAGAGACAGAAAGGGAGTGAATCCAGAGGGGCGGGGAAATGTGGAGGAACTGTGAGCAGTAGAGGTGGGGGGAAACTATAATCATGATATATTACATGAGAAAAGAATCTATTGTCAATAAAAGAAAAACATAATAAAAAAAAAAAACTTTAGTCCTGCAGGGTTACACACACCTGCAATCTTAGCACAGGTCCAAGGCAGGAAGATGTTGGGCTGTATAGTCAAACTTTATTTCAAAAAAACCAAAGGCTAGGAGTGTTTCTCATTGGCATAACACTTGATTAGTGTTGTGAGGCCTCAGTCCCTCTTGAATTTTATCCAAACTTTCACACTTTATTTGTGGCAAGCAACAAAATTATTCTAGTGAGAGATTATTGAGAAATGTATGTCCTTTAGAAAACTAAAATGTTTCTTACTGTTCCTCTATATATCTTCAATTCTAATCATACAATCCATAATTCATTTTACACTTCAGGGAATAAAGATAAAGACCATGCTTTTGCTTTGGTACCTCATTGACTATTCATAATTAAAAATAAAGCTAAAAGGAAATCCAGTCTTTACCATCTCCAAAAGTCTTACTTCGAGCTTTGCTTCATTTTCCTGTAACTGTTACTATAGAGCAGTCCTACTCATAAAAGTAGAAAAGGGAGACCATACTTCACCGAGTACATAGAATTAGTTTTTATTCTTACAGTTCTTCAAAAATTTCAAAACAATCAAGTATTCATGAATGGTCTATGGTTATATCGAGGTACAAATTGTTTATCTGACAGATCAATGTACTGCTAATTAGATATACAGAAAACGAAAAATGCACAACAGTCTTTACTGCAGTTAATGATTTTTTTTTTCATTCTATTGGGAATGCATCTTTGTTTTACAGATGAACCTCCATCTGTTACAGTGGGTAGAAAATGGAATAGTACACCCCTTAACTCCTATTTTCCCATTTGGCCATACATGAAAAAGAAAATGAGTTCCAGCCTACACTTTTGATTTATTGCAGAATTTAACATATTTACACAGGGAAAAACACTGTTTTTAATTTTACACACTTCCATAAACACACACACACACACATATGTTCAACCTTAAGATATATTCATAAAAATGACTAACTGTGGGTTCTGGACATAAATGAAAACTTCCATAAAAGTTTCACTACTAATAGTTTTGTTCAGAATATCTTTGTGCCATATAGATTCTTAATATTTGAATACAAATATTCCTAAATTTAGTCTCTTCAAACTATTTTTCTAGCACACTACATTGTATTTCTCTCACTATAATGTATTTATGCAAATCACACTACAACCACATTTTGTGGATTGTTTTCAAAATGTTTTATTTAAGAGAGGTTTTATGATCACAGAACATTCTAGAAAAAAGTAGAGACATACACACCTGTCCCTGTGTGTGCATTCTTTTCCTCATTATTAGCACTGGAGTACCACATTTGTTACAGTTGATGAGCTCACACTGTCACCTAGGATCCATAGTTCATATTAGGAATCATTTCTGGTGTGCATTCACTGAGTTGCAACTAATGTTTATGATTGGTATCCACTGTTGTAGTAACATGTACATGCCACCACCATTGATCACTGGGGGAAAAATCATTGATTTTTTGTTGTCCCCATAATTTTGCATTTTTCCAAAATGGCATATGATTGAAATCATACAGTCAAATTGGAATATTTCACTTAATAATATGCATTTTAAGTCCCCATCATTTTTTGTCATTGTCTGATAATTTTTTAACACTTCAGAATATGTCACTGCCTAGATGTACTACTGAATCACCTAATTAGAGCTATATTTGTTGCCTCTACATTTGGGCAAAGAAGAACAGTTTCTACTAATGTACATGGAGAGGTGCATATTAAGTGGTTCTGGGTCACATGTTAAGAGTGTGTTTTATTTTATAAGAAACTGTGAGATTGTTTTCATGGTAGCTGTAATATATTGCATTTCAAATAACAGTAAATGAAAGTTATAGTTGTGGCCATCCTCATCTGTAAGGGAATTAATATCTGCTGTGGGATGGTTTGTATGTCAAATTGCTCTGATTGGTCAATAAATAAAATACTGATTGGCCAGTGGCCAGGCAGGAAGTAGGTGGGACAAGGAGAGAGGAGAATTCTGGGAAGTGGAAGGCTGAGGCAGAGAGACACTGCCAGCTGCCGCCATGACCAGCAGCATGTGAAGATGCCAGTAAGCCACCAGCCATGTGGCAAGGTATAGATTTATGGAAATGGATTAATTTAAGCTATAAGAACAGTTAGCAAGAAGCCTGCCACGGCCATACAGTTTGAAGCAATATAAGTCTCTGTGTTTACTTGGTTGGGTCTGAGCGGCTGTGGGACTGGTAGGTGACAGAGATTTGTCCTGACTGTGGGCAAGGCAGGAAAACTCTAGCTACAAATATCCAAGAAGGAAAGTTTATTCATGTGGATGTAAAGAAGACTAGATTCAATCTTGGATGTAGAGTAAGTGGTTCACTCTACCACCAACCTAACAGCTTTTGAAAAAAGAAAACTCCCATGTTATGCTGGACCATGAGCTAAAACTTTAAGAAAAAAAAATGAGCCTAAGCAAGAAGATGTCTACCTATTAGGAATTTAACAAATCTACAAATGGCTTTATAACACTAACACACACACACACACACACACACACACACACACACACACACACATTAAAAAAAAAAAAAAAAAAAAAAAAAAAAAAAAACTTTTAAACTGCCTTTTAAAAGTCCAGTTTCAGCCGGGCGGTGGTGGCGCACGCCTTTAATCCCAGCACTCGGGAGGCAGAGCCAGGCGGATCTCTGTGAGTTCGAGGCCAGCCTGGGCTACCAAGTGAGTTCCAGGAAAGGCACAAAGCTACACAGAGAAACCCTGTCTCAAAAAAAAAAAAAAAAAAAAAAAAAAAAAAGTCCAGTTTCAAATCCCAGGCCCTTGGCATCAAGTTGAATAAAAATTGAGGCTGGAAAGAGATATAAAGATGAACAGGAGAGAAAACTAAAGCTATTTTAAGTATGGTCATTTAAATTAAATCTGCAAAGCCATAATACCAAAACATTTTCTGTAATCTGATGCTACCAAAGGTGCTCAACAATGTGTATCATGAATCACAGAGACACAAATACATTTCAAATTAAATTAACTTTATGGAACATTCTGAGTTTAAAATAAGTGTATTTTCAATTAGATGAAGAGGGCATAGTGCCCATTAAAATTGTCACAAATGCAAAACGTATAAGAACAAAAACTTTATCAGAGTAACACAAAAGAACCCACTGATTTAAAATATAGACTGTCTGAGCAATCATTGCAAAACAAGATGTGTAACCAGCAGGGCAAACTTCATCAGACACGATCAAGTCATGGATGGATCTGAAGCAAGTTTGGGGAACTCACTGCAAAGGCAGTAGAGTTTTGATTGTCGCACATTGTATATTGTGCTAAAATAGTACACTGAACCTCAGATATGCACAATTATTTCATTCCATCTCATCTTCTTTAATATAAGGATATGTGAAAGAGTAACTGAAAAGAATAAAAGAAAGATAACACCGAGTATATCTCCAATGAAGAAGAGTTTCACAAGGAAACAATGAATCGGGGGCAAAAAAGTAATATTTGAAGAAATAGAAATCATAATTTTATTGGAAGTAGTCATGAGTCTATAAGCTAAAAAGATAATAGCTGCAGTGAACAGGAAAATGTAGGCAGGTAGTTCTAAAAGTTACTACAGAGTATTGACACCACCAGGAGTCTGTCAGATTAGAAGCACAATCCTCATTAGCACAAAGAAAGTCAAAGGACAAAGACTAAGAGTGACTAAGAGTGACCATCAAGATAGACTTAAGTCCTCTTAAGCTGTTCTGAAAGCTGAGGTTTAAAAAAAAAAGACATTTTTGAACTTACAGCAACAAAATTTGACACAACAGAATTTCCACTAAAGAAACTCCAAGGAAACTACAGAAATACACTAGCACGTAATCAGTCAGTTGTATCCCCGTCCCAAAAAAGGTGAGAACCTGGAGAAAACAGTGGTATGTTCTGATATCAGTCAATTTAATCTTTGGATAGAAGGTTTAGTGCCTTTTCTGTACTTTCCAGAAAGGAAAAAATTAAAACAGACATGCTCAGAAGAAAGTCCAATAGAAAACTCATGAAAAATATCTTACCTTTGTGGTAATTATAAGTAGAGTTAAATGTGCATACTGAAAATTTAAAGCTCATTTTTAAACAATATTTTATTAATTCTTTGCAAATGCCAAACATTATTTTGATTATATTCACTCCCTTTTGCACCTCCTTCCAGATCAACCCCTATATCCTTATGCATCCAATCTCATCCAATCTCTCTCTCTCTCTCTCTCCTCTCTCTCTCTCTCTCTCTCTCTCTCTCTCTCTCTCTCTCTCTCTCTCTCTCTGCCCCTCATTATTTCTGTCTGTTGCTGTCTCTGTCTCTGTGTGTGTGTGTGTGTGTGTGTGTGTGTGTGTGTGTGTGTGTGCATGTACTACATAGCTTATAATTTAACATGGAGAAACAGAAAAAAAAACTATTCTTAAGGAAAAACTGAATTTTAAAATAAAAACATATTGTTGAACATAAAACATAGAGTAATATAAACACATCACTAACCACTATAAATAAGAACTAATCAAAATCACTATGAACTATAAGTAGTTCATTTCCAGCTCCTTTCACTGACTTCTGCATTTCTACTAGCCATTTGGAAACCTGCAGTTAAGTAGGGCCATGGAACTAGGGTCTCACCAATGGTGCATAAAGCAAAATATTTCTACATTCAAAACTGTTGTTTTTAACATAGATCTAATAGTCATTTTCATCTTCTGTCTGGAAATAGTAAGTCAGAAAGGATCTGGGAAGTTTGACAGAAATGGAAGAGTCATGAGATACTGAGTTTCCTGGTGATTTCATAATGTAAAATCTCTCTATCTGCCCTGGAATGTCAGACAAAAGAAATAATCTATCTTGAATAAACCACTGAATTTTGGACCTCTCTATTATTGTATATTTGCTAACACCTTGATCATAATTCTCTAAATGAATAGAACTGATAGAATAAATGAATGAATGAAAGTGTGTGTGTGTGTGTGTGTGTGTGTGTGTGTGTGTGTGTGTGTGTGGTTGTGTGAATGATGTGGTTCAGATAGTCCAACAATGATCATCTTATTCTTGAGGCTGAAAATCCAGTAGTTAGTCCATGAGACTGTTTGTCTTAGAAATCCTAGTCTGGTGTAGAAGGCCTGGAGGATTTCTGGAAAGCTACTGCTCCTTAGTCTATGTTGAAAGCCCCAAGAGGGACTACTAGCAAGGACTCAAGTTCTGATAGACACTGTCTGGTCTCCCTCACTTCTCTTGCAAACCACCATTTAATTTTCTCGTGGCTTATAGCTGCCTATAACTCCAGCTCCAGGACATCTAATGCCTCTTCTGGCATCTCAAGCACCCATGCTCCTATGCACTTACACACACACACATCAGAATGGGAGAGACAACAGAGAAAGAAACAGACAGACAGACAGAAAGGAAGAAATTAAAAATAAATCCTTTGGGGGGGGATAATTATTTTTACTTCCAATTTTAGACATTTTAAGCCAAGTTTTTTGCTTCTGTGCTAAGGAAGTACACCATGGTCAGAGAAGGCTGCTCACCTCATGGTTGCTGTGAGCAAACAGAGAGACAAAGTGTCTGAGGTTCCAATATCACCTTCAAAGGCATGCTTCCAGTAACCTAATCTCTTTTCCCTATGGCACACCTTTAAATTCTCTACCAGTGGTACCACATGCTGGCGGTAACTTAGCCTTTAGCACATAACCTTTAGGAAACACTTGCACAAACTGTTGTTGCAGGCATGAAGATAAATACACAACTCCAGCCCTTAGGCCCTATGATCTTACCAAGAGAGTGAAAAATAAAATAGAAAAGCATTAGTGAAGGTCACATCTCACTGAGGAGCTGAGCACTAATCATTTCAACTGCATGTGACCACATGTGACCAGGACACCCTCCTGCTTGTTGGAAAAATCATTAAATGTTACAGGTTATATCAAGATGCATATTTGAGAAATTATTTCCTTTACTAATTGTTTTTTATGTTCACAGTGAAGTGGCGATTTGAGATAATGACATTCTATTAGGTTAAAGACTAGAAAAGGTCTGCATCCCAGTTTTCAGTCTGCACTGCAATTTACAATAAATAGCATGGCATGTGTACGAGTCAGTTTTCTTATCTGTAATGGGAATTTAATGCTGATTTCTTAATGACATTTTTATTAGACTTCTCCAGCTGCTGACTAAATTACTACAAACTTGGGTCTTAGAACAACACATCATAAGCTGAGTACTGAATGGTGGTGGTGGTTCATACCTTTAATCCGAGCACTCCAGATGCAGAGGTAGGCAGATCTCTAAGTTTAGGCCAGCCTGGTCTACAGAATAAGTTCCAAGACAGCCATGGCTACACAGAGAAACCATGTCTTGGGGAAAGAAAAAAACAAAAACAAAAACATCACAACACAAACTTACGATCTTGCAGTTTTGAGACAAGTTTCAGTGTGCTAAAAACCAAGATCTAGAAAATGGAGCCACTGATAAAGGTAGGAGGGGAGAGTAACAAGAATACATCATGTATGTGTATGAAATTGCCAAAGAACTAACTTAATTACAAAAAATACAAACAATGACAATAGCAGTAAATCCTTTAGGCAGCTAAAGGTGCATGAGACTCCAGGGGAAAATCTACTCTCTTCCATTTCTAGACATTGCTTGCGTCAGTTGACTCATGGATTTTTTTTCAGCTTCAAAGTTGGCAATTAACTTGCCAAGATTTGCTAATGGAGAATGATACATTTAGTCTCCTGCATCCCCTTTTCACTTGTAAGAACTGTTATATTCATATAGTACCACCCAGACAACCCAGAACAATGTTCTCATCCCATTTACTAATCACATATATAAAGTAGCATCTGCCCTGTTATCTAGCATAATTCAAATAATCCAGAAATTATGGTATCAACATGCATGAGGTTATCATTCTGTCTATCATAGTGATACTGTACAACTTAGAAGAAGAAACATCTTAAATGTCTAAAATATATCACAAAATAATTTCTCTCTCTCTCTCTCTCTCTCTCTCTCTCTCTCTCTGTGTGTGTGTGTGTGTGTGTGTGTATCCTTTCATTTACTCTTACTTTTTGTGATACTATATACTTTGAATTTTTTGCATCGTTCATTTGAAATTTTATCTTAATTTGATTTACTGCATTTACTTGTATCATATTATTTCCTGTTTTCTAAAATTTAATATTCATTTTAGTATTCTTGAGTCTTACAAAAGTTGTCCTGTTTGACAACCAATTTCTGCTTGTTAGTTTTGCTTACTGTGTATGTCTTCTTCCTGAAGTTGCTCACTACCCAGCTCATGTACTGTACCATGGAAGAAGCATCATTTATAAATCGTTATCTTGAGTGTTCAGACAGTATGGTCTCTTTAGGTGAGACCCTAAATACACTGATGGTTCAGCCTTGTGCAAAGCTTGGGGTAGTGCCTGGTGGCCCTGTTTCTTCTCAGTCTCTTCCTCTCATAATCTTTTAAGGTTGAGTTCTCTCACTCTGAAGTTTTCCTTGTGTGATTTAAGACTTACTAATGGGGGAAAAAATGGTCAACTCCATATCAGAGCAGAATAGTGAAGTAGAACTTTGCAAAAGTCAAATACACATGATCAACATAGGCAACTAATAAAGGAAAAAGACACACAAAATGACATTAATGTTAAATTGAATTGTAGGTGTGCATGCAATGCAGTGACATAAATGTATATGAACAATTGCTGCAGTCATTTGATCAATGCAGAATGCCAGCATAGATTGTTTGAGTGAGGAAACAGATGTTCTGTGAACAAGAGTTGCTTTGAGGAATACCCATTTTTAATTTGATTCAATAAGTAATGTATTTTGACTCTGTCTATTACTCATATGAATGAAAACAGAGTGTTCTGTTGTTGGCTATGTCGCCTCTTGCTAATTTTTTACTACTAAACTATTGCACCAGTTTGACTGTATTGCTGGTGAATATTGCTGGTGTTAAATATACTGCAGAGATGTGCACAAATCACAATATATTTTAAAGAAGGCAATATACTACAATACAAAGCTTATATCTAAATAATGACCACAATCCAAAAGAAAAAAATATGCAAAAACTCATAACATAGTTTAGCTGTTTTTTAAAAAAAATCGAAATATTTTATAAAAGTTCAGTTCATAGATATTTTTTCTCCAGTTTCATCCCTATGCTTGTCATTTTACAAGCACATTCATGAGAGGCTTTTGGCATTCTGCAATTTTCATTTGATGCCTTGGCAATATTCCACCAAATAGACTACTACACTAACATAAGACATTCTATTCTTTTAGTAAAGACCAGGGCTATTTACTCTCCACTGGCAATGAAGGCATATCAATGTTAGAATTATAAACATGTTTTCTGTAATATCATAAATGAATAATAGAATAAAATTAACACATTTGGCCAATACATATGTCAAGAATCTTAAACACTGCTATCACTTACTTATAAATTTATGTATCACATTGTTATGCCATAGACTAAAAAAAATAGATCAGCAGTTTATTAAAGTTCAGATGTTATATAAGAGATTCATTTCTTTTTTTTTTTTTTTTTTTTTTGGTTAATGCTTCTTTTACTTGGACACAATGAAGGTACTTACGACTGCCAAGCAAAATAATTTTACATTAGCAGTTGATGTCTCTAATATCTGTCCAAACAACTGGATCCAAACGCCTTAAAAGGATGTGGCAGTGATCACAACACCATCTGGTTCTAACTGTAGCACTGACAGTGAACAGCTATCAGACCCATTGATGGAAGGGATGTTGTCAAACATGGTGCTGATAGTTGTCAACTTGGGAGGTTATTTCGATTGACTAAAAGGTCAATACATCAAGTGTATAGAGAAATAGCTTCAATTAGAACACCCCCCCCCAAATTCCTCTTGACCTTAAAAGAGACAAGAACTTAGTCACAGACAACAGTTCAACTTTTTGTTAAGCCTAGTCAGAGGCTGCAGGAGACCTTTCATTATTTGGCATCACAACTAACAATTGATTATTATGACCTAGTGAATTATTTACTTTATGCAAATAACACAACACTCATTGAGTGCACTAGGTTTTATCTGTACAGAGGACTTGACATTATTTGTTTTACCCAAAATTCTCAGTGGAAGAACACTGTATCTAACATTGTAGATTTAGAGTTGAGTCAGAGTGATGCCGAGCATGCTGATCATACTCACCTCCTGAAACTTGTTTAAGCACTAAGTAGACATTAAAGTGTAGATGTCTGATTACATCCTATTTCTATTAAATATATTGATTCAGAAAAATGCTTGAATTAAATTAAGACATAAATATACAGCAATAAATCCTAGATCCTTTAACAACAGATATCAACAAATAACTATATAACAATCCCATATTTCAATATAATTCATATCAAAGCATGAGTTTGTCATTTCCATTTGCAATTGACGCCAGTGTTTTATGTAGCTCATTTGTGATAAAAGATAAACAGTATGTTCATTTTATTATATCTAGCTTTGAAAAAATATGTCCCTACAATTACATGACACATTTGTTAGGAATATATTTCCTAAACAATTATATTTTAATATCTTAAAAAATAGGGTACAGAAAGAGAGAGAGAGGGAGAGAGGGAGAGAGAGGGGGGACATCAGTAACAGAGACTAGGAGAAAGAGAAAAGAAAACATAACTGAGATGAAAAAGAATGTGGTGATATTTTATTTGTATGTTATTAAATAAAGTTTGCCTGGAGATCAGGGGACATAGCCAACCATTTTTAAGTAAACATAGAAGTCATGCAGTGGTAGCACACACCCTTAATCCAATCACATGGCAGGCAGGGTCTCTGTATGTTCAAGTAAGCCAAGCATACTTTAATCCCAGTACCAAACATAGAGACCTGGAAGTCTGTACAGACAGTGACAAGGAAGTGAGGTAGCTTGGCTAAGAGCCAAGGAGAGGGCAGAACAACAAGGCAAGAAAAGCCTGGGTAGAAAGGAAGAAGCTCTCTTGGGAAGTTACAGTGGTGTGGTGAGTTAAGGCTAGCTGGTGTCTCTCACTATTTCCCTGATCTCTAAGGCTTTCATCCCTATATTTGGCTCTGTGTTTCTTATTTAATAAGACCATTTAGAAATTCATCTACAAATGAACAAATTCTTTTCTTCAAGTGTTAATAAAGACAAATAGTGAATTGACTTTACTAATTATGGTGTACAATGGAATACATTGCTTTAAAATGTTGAGTATTACAGCAGTTTTTTTAATGCCTTAGGAAACATACAGACCTGTATTGTTCAGCAACTTTGTATGTAATATTTTATTTATAATAAAGTTTAATTGAATTGCTTGATTTAATTTAGTTGAAATAACAACAACCTGAGGATGCCCAGGTAAGGGTATTGACCTAAAAGAAGATTTTTATTCTTTATTTTTTTAAAAGGGCTAGAGAGGTGGCTTGACAGTTATCTAAATCTCACAGCAAAAAATTAAAGGGAAATTGTTAATTAAGATAAAATAAAGTGATTGGTTAATTCATCAAAGTTATCTATTGAAATTAAGGCATTGTGAAATTGTGATAGAGTTTTGTTGTGCTTCAGAAGTGAATTTTTCTGGTATCTGTTAAACCTCAGAGAAGGAATGATTATGAAGTTCTTTCTAGTCTATTTAGTGGTCAAAGGATTGTTTTATCTTTCTTATAAACTTAATGTATGTGTTTAAGAAAACTATTAATAGAGAGGCCGAAGTGCACTGGAAAGATCAATACTGAACTAAGGTAGGTATTATTTTAGCATTTCTTTCAGGTGGTGATTTATAATCTGCCAAGAACACTAATGCAAACCTTAATTCTTGGTCAAGTCTCTATTGTCACTAATTACTTACATTTTAATTATAGGAAGTTGCTATGGAATTAGAAATCTTAATAAATTTCATAAAATAACTTTAAGCCAAATTATATGACTACAGAATTCATTTTGGACAGTCTACAATTGTCAGAGATTGTAAAACAGTATTAAGTTTCTGCATTGGTACAGCACTTCATATGATAAAATGAAGACTTACTAAAATATAATAGAGGTTTATCCCAGGTTAATGAATTCAAATTCTGTATCTAATTTAGATAGCTTTATAAATGATAAGAGAAATGCTAAAATAAGAAAGTCAGTTTAACATCTAAGGAAATCTAAATACATGCAACATAAATGTTTAAATTACAGTAATGGAATCTATTATACTAAAACTGTAGTTAAAAAGTAGCTAGTGAATTTGAAAACCAGAAATTACAAGTGTTGATTAGTGTATAGAGAAACTGGGACACTAATGCACTGTTAATGGGAATTTAAGTAAATTTGCTCATTATATAAGACAGCAATATAATTTCTCAAAAAATCAAAAATAGGACCTTGATGCAATCTGATAGTCCTACTTCCAGGTATATACCCAGAAGACAAATCAATATGATCATGAGATTTCTGAAACTTCATTCTTACTACAGCATTGATTACTACAATAGCCAAGACGTGCAACTAAACTGAGCATCACAGAAAACTTACTGGATAAAATATAAATAAAATATGCATCCGACAACATACAATGAAATATCACCTAGTCTATAATGAATACTTTATCATTTGGGCAACATAGATGAACCTGTCAGGCACATGTTCAAGTCTTAGGAGCAAAGAATGAAATAGTGGTTCTCTAGTACTTGGGATACGGAAAAGTGGAGTCACAGTGACCAACGGCTGCAAAGTTTCAGTGAAGCAAGACGAATAAGCTCTAGACAGCCATGTACAGCACAGTGTCTCCAGGTAATCAAACTATATTTATATAAAACAGGTAATAGGTAGACTAAATATTATCACCACACACAATATTAACCAATGGATATGTTTAGATTCACTGTAATAATTTCATAATATACACATAAGTCATATTTGAAGCTGGAATATAGCTCAATGATAGAATTCTTAAGTAGCATGTATCAAAATTTTATTTCCACAAACAACGCTTCAGAAAATAAGCCAATGGGTAAACAAATATTCAAATCACTACATTACATAATTTAAATACATGCAATATTTGTTTTGTCAATTACACCCAGAAGTGTGTCCCAGATTAAAAGTGAATCTTCCCACCTCAGAGATGCAAATTAGAAGTGAGACTTCCCACATCCAATGATTTAATAATAAAATATTCCCTCATAGGTATGCCCAGTCATTTAAGTTTTAGTTAATTCAAGATGTAGTCAAATTGACAACCAAGAATAACCATCATATCCGCCTAGCCCCACACACCAGCCCAATATTTCATGTATCATATAGCTAATACAGTGTACAATGAACATAAAACCAAATGAGATTTTAAAAAATTTAGCAATGGGCGGCGACGATGGCAGCGGCGGCCCAGCAGGCGAGAAGCGTGGGTCCACAGCGGCTCCGGGTGCGGCTGCGGGCTGCGGAGCGAGCGGTCGGCCAGGCTCCCCGCGTCCCCCGCCCGCCGTGACTGTCTGGAAGATGGCGCCTGGCTGATGGAAATCCTAATGACAGTCTCCAAATTCGCCTCCATCTGTACCATGGGCGCCAATGCCTCGGCATTAGAGAAAGAGATTGGTCCAGAACAATTTCCGGTCAACGAGCACTATTTTGGATTAGTCAATTTTGGGAATACCTGCTACTGCAACTCAGTTCTTCAAGCACTTTATTTCTGTCGTCCATTTCGGGAAAAAGTTCTCGCGTACAAGAGCCAGCCCAGAAAAAAGGAGAGCCTTCTCACGTGCCTGGCCGACCTCTTCCATAGCATAGCCACCCAGAAGAAGAAGGTGGACGTCATCCCGCCCAAGAAGTTCATCACACGACTGCGGAAAGAAAACGAGCTGTTTGATAACTACATGCAACAAGATGCCCATGAGTTCTTAAATTATCTACTCAACACAATTGCCGATATTCTACAAGAAGAAAGCAAACAGGAAAAGCAGAATGGCCGCGTACGGAACAGTGACGTGGACGCTGAGGAGAACAACAGCACACCAGACCCGACGTGGGTCCACGAGATTTTCCAGGGAACATTAACTAATGAAACCAGGTGTCTTGCTTGTGAAACTATAAGCAGCAAAGATGAAGATTTTTTAGACCTTTCTGTTGATGTGGAACAAAACACATCAATTACTCACTGCTTAAGAGGTTTTAGTAACACAGAAACTCTGTGCAGTGAGTATAAATACTACTGTGAAGAGGGCCGAAGCAAACAGGAAGCACACAAACGGATGAAAGTTAAGAAACTACCCATGATTCTGGCTCTCCACCTGAAAAGATTTAAGTATATGGACCAGCTTCACCGATACACAAAGCTTTCTTACCGGGTCGTTTTTCCCTTAGAACTTCGTCTGTTTAACACTTCAGGAGATGCAACCAACCCCGACAGGATGTACGACCTTGTGGCTGTCGTGGTTCACTGCAGAAGTGGTCCCAATCGAGGCCATTATATTGCAATAGTTAAGAGTCACGATTTTTGGTTGTTGTTTGATGGCGACATTGTAGAAAAAATAAATGCACAAGCTTTTGAAGAGTTCTATGGGTTGACGTCTGGTATCTCCAAAAACTCGGAGTCTGGGTACATCCTTTTCTATCAGTCTCGGGACTGAAAGGAGCCACAGCGGAGCAAGCGTCTGCATGCTTCTCTGGTTGTTTCAGGAAGGATCAAGCTGATGGTCAAGAAGAGAGAGAGATTCAGGACGCTCAGGGCAGTAGCACACTTTGCATACAATAAAGCAAAGACTGTGGATTAACATGCTCTTCCGATCACAGTAGTTGAATTTTTTTGCTCAGGAATCATGCTGTCTGTGCAGTTCCACACAAGGAAGTGAAATCAGAGATACCAGCTCCTCTTGTAAAGCAGCTGCCAGCTACCGACACACATGTTCTCTGTTAACCACACCAATGATGGTTTGAGTTCCTCGGGAGGGCGGTGGAAGAACTAGAACATGTCAGGTTGAAGGAGCACGCCGCACTGTGCGCGCACGGGATGCTCACATTGGATGGGAGCGGTAGAGTGGTCTCTTCAGACAAACCGGAAAGCACCTTTGGGCCCAACACTCGCAGTTGCCTTCCTGACGCACAGAACTAGCAGACACGGAGCCCGGTGTCAGGAAGTCAAAGATACTCTGCTTCTCTGGAGAAGCATGTGATAATGTACAGTGTGTGTACACGGAGGGAACAGTTGGTCAGAAGTGGCTTCTTGGTTCCCCAAGGGGAAAGACTGGCTGTGTAATGATCATTTTTCTTATTTATTTTATTAAACTGGTGGAGTCCGAGCATTACATGAAGTGCCGGTGATTCTGTCAGCAAATCTTAGCATATTTTATTAGTTTGTCGGCAGAAGTAGTCTGTTGTTTGTTTCTGTTTTTAAGGTGAACTGAAAATTCTAGCTGAAATCACTAAGATAATCATGAGATGATTGCAGTGAGCGGGCAGACGCAGTCAGGAGGAGCTGTCCCTGGCCGAATGCTTGCTCTTTGTCATAGTTTGTCACTTGCTTTTTAAAGCTTTAATTTCAGTAAAGTAGAAATTCCCTGTTGGTAGAATGATAAAGGAAACCCGTGTGATGCTGGCATGTTGTCGGCCAGAACCCCAAACTCCTCACAGCGGTGTTGTTTTGAGTCTCTAGCCTTGGGATGGACTGCTAGATTCTTCAGAATCCCAGCAGCAGGGAGCAGCTAGAGCCTTTTGCAAGATGACACTTTGGGGAGGTAAACCAGTAATCCAGAAAAGAAACCCCCCCCCTCCTGACCTGCACATCTGTTAGAACTGTGTTCAGAAGCTTGTGACAGGAGTCTCCTGTATGTCTGAGCATCAAGTAGCTTGGCAGTGGCTGAATGTAACTTGTAGAAAGCAATTGAAGATTATAGTCCAAGTCACAGCAGCCAGGCTCTGGACAGTCCATCTCACTGCGTTCTTCATGCGGTGGTAGGGGCCTGCTGATAAGCCCCTAATTTTCTAAGGTTATTTTACTAAAACTGTTGACTGAGAAGCAAACAGCAAAAAGAAATGTTTTGTGCTGCTATTATTAACATTTATTTTCTGTACTTGTTAGCTCAGGAAATGACTTCATCTGTTCGTCTCATAAGCAGGTTTGTAACAGGGTCACTTAGCTAATCGGGCTTCGTAGACAGATGTGCTGGGAGAAGATGACCTTTTGACAGACTCATTTTATGGTGTCTGAAGCCTTACCCTGGATGGGGTTTGTGATCTGCAGGCTTTGCCCAGAGAACACAAGTAGGAGCGTGGGGGGTCAGGGCCATTGAGAGCACGTGATATTGAGGGCTTAAACCAAATTGTGTTGGAATCCAGAACTGCGTTTTTTGCAGTTTTGTGTTCAAAGAAAAGGCATAAAGTATGGCTGAATTCTCGAGGCTGCCCCGTGCAGCCCTGATGTACAGTCTTGTTTGCTTGCACACAGTTTTTGAATTTAAGGCATATGCAGGAAAAAGCCTAGTTAACTTCTGGATGGTGGCAAGTTCTAGCAAGTTTGCTGAGCTCCCGGCAGCCAGCCATGCCCTGCTCAGGTCTGCGCGGGGCAGTCTGCGGCGGAGGACCCACTTACTGGCTGTTGGCTCTAACTCTGTTTTATTCTTAGTGCAGAAGGATCTAAGTAAAACATTTTGAATTTTAGCAGAAACGCAGTAAACTTTAAAAACATACAGGGTTTGGGTTGGGGACTGGGAATATCAGGTATAGGAAGTGAAAAAGGTGACACCTGCCCCCCAGCACACGTTTCAAGGTGATCATTCTTTGCCTGTGATGATGATGATGATGAGGGTAGATGCAGGTGTGAACAAGGCTAGTTGCTGTGTAATTATGTACATGTTTGCTGGGGCAGCTTTCCCAAATTTTGTATATTAGAACAAAAGTTTCTATGAATTATCGTAACTAAAAGTAAATATTCTAAGTTAAGCCCCACTTCTGGGTCATGTGGCTTCTGTCATAGGAATTTTACCTTTAGAAGGTCACTGAAGACAGGAGCCACGTGGCTTAGGAAGGGGGCAAGGAAATGTGCTGTAGTGGCCTTCCGGCCTCAGCCATCAGTGGAGGGTTTTCCTTAACTTGATGGCCATAGGAAGACCTCACTTTCAAATCCTCCTGATACTTTCTGTAAAGATGCTTTTCCTTAAAGATTCTGTTCATGAGGGATGTGGCTGGGAGCTGGGAGGCAAGGTGCTGGAGTCCTAGCTCTCCGGTGAACTCAACTGTGTGACCTTGGGCAAGTCACTTACCCTCTCTGTGCTTCAGTTCCCTCCTGTAAATGGGAGTAATACCTACCTCACAGGGTTGTTGTGGGGATGAATTTGAGATTCTGTCTGTAACGCATTTAAGGTTCTTGAAGAAGGCGCTATATAAATACAAAGTCTTATCAATTAAAGTTGGCTTATTTGTGGAAAAAAAAATTTAGCAATGGCTTAAAAGGAATTCCAAAAATAGCCTGAAAAACTCAACCCTGAGTTCAAAGTCAGCTTGTTCTTTCATTTCATTCATGAAGTAAACATAGCTGAGATAGATTTTTTTTTTTGTTTTTCCTTAATTAGGTGAGCTAATTGCTTTGATTGATTTTTGGTTTCCACATGATTACAAATAACTCTGTAAATACTGATTTTTGTATACTTGACCTGACTGCAGGGCCAGATGTTGTTTCTTGGGGGACTGGGCCTAATCATAGACTCCAACATTTCATTCACATAAAATGCTTATTCATACTTGCATTTGGAGTAACCTCAGTGATATATTTTCTGTATATAAATCAAACAGTGAATACTATGTATGGCTGATTTAATGAATTGTAGTATAAAAAAAGACTTTCTGGACAAAGGAAATGATTAGAATTAATCCAGCAATGGATAATGTGAATGTACTGAAATTCCCTATGCCTTCACTTAGAATAGTGTATGTCCACATAGAATTACATCCACATATGTACACATGAAATTACATGCAATTTTAACTTTCTTGTTGAAACAGTTATCCCTGAATTACATAAATATAATTCCCTATATTTAAATCAATAATGTACTCCAAATTAGAAAGAATTTGTTGTATAACTGTTATTCCAAGTTAAAGCAACAATTTTTATCAGTTACTAAATTAGAATTTCAAGTTCTTTACTCATCAAAAAAAAATCCTAAAAATATAAGAATAACAAGAATGAATACAATATAAACTATATTAGGGCATCACTTTATAATTAGACATCATGACATTAATTAGCATTTTAAGTTATTGTTATGTATAGAAATATTTTATTTGACTCAACATTTGTCCCTCATATCCTGCCACAAAAGATTAAAACTCTGTTCAGCTAGACTTGGGTAGAGTTCTCTGTCTCTCCTCAAACCTTAAGCCATCTTTAAAATGTAAAAGTGAAGAGTTACTTGTTTCTGTGTACTGTATTTTTAGTAGATCTTTGGAATTACCAAATAGGAAAAATTAAATTATGGCTTTTAATTTAGGGTCTAATTAACCATTGTCATGGTGTGCATTCATTCTTACATTACTACATAGAATGAAAATTTGCTATATTTTAAAATTTATGGATAGTTTAAATAACTAAATAAAAAGAATTAAAAAGTAATCACATTAGGGAGCCTGAATATTCTTCTAAGAAGTCATAAGTTATTAAATGAAAATGTCAGTACCAGGAATAGGATATCATCCTATGAGTTGTTAGTAACACCTTAGAGGCCACTCAAAATAATGCATGCTACAGCTATTAGTGTTAACTGCACATCAGAGCCTGATATCAAAGCCCCATTGCTCATGACACCAACCTCACCCTTGTATTCAGAACACAGAAAATAACACCAGAACTGAGAAGGAAGTTTTACCCTGCTGGCCAACACTCATAGTGCCAGAAAATGCTGTGTGGTTTGCTGTGGGGGAGAAAAGGCATCAGCAGTTTTGCCCAGGTGTGAACTGGGCAAAATTCTGAGCTACAATGTCAACCTACCAAGCAACTTGTACAGACCTGTGCAATAGTGGCATGATGCTTTTGGAGACAACCAACCACTTTATGATTAGATATGAGGCCCATGTCACAGGTGGGAACCGTGCCTGGTCCTGCAAATGTGATCAAGAATCCATGGCTAGACTGGTAATAGACTGTATAGGGGAACCTACTGTTGTTGTTTTGCTAAATAGACATGGTGAATTGCCTCCTTAATGCCCACCAATCAATACTGTTAGGCAACAGTTATGGTGGGGACTCATAACTCATCAAAGTACCAAGATTGAGTGAAAGGGTAGTTTTCAGCCCTAAGGAGGACATCTATATTACTCCTTCTGATACTTACTCAGAGATCATGAAATGGGGTTTGAAAGAATGTAAGAACTAAAAGATAGGGATATATGCTACTAAAACAAAATAAGAAAATATTTTTCTGGACATGAAATGGCCATTTCACTCTTGAACTTACTGCAGCTGTGATTATCTAGACCAAACCAGCACAAGACTGTGCCTTTCAACATTTCATCATAGACAAATAAGTGTATCATGAAACCCCATCTTTCCCTGAAGGACGATGGGCAGCTAATAGTTTCAGTAGGAGGAGTGTCATTTTCTTTAAATTATCACCTCAACACAATATAGAATCACTGGGAAGGGAAAATTAATGAGGTATTATCTACATTAGGTTGACATGTGGGTATGTCTTTGAAGAACTATCTTGATAATGAATCGGGAAGACCCACCCATTGTGGGTGACATGATTCGATTCCCTAGGCAGTGTATACTTGATTGTTTAATAATGGAGAAAGTCAACTGGGCATTAACATGCATGGATTATTTTATTGCTTTCTACTCTTGACTGCAAATGTAATGTGACTAGCTGCTTCAAGTTCCTGACAGCTTAATTTTTCCATGGTGATTGTGATTGCTTAGTTACTATTCTCTTTCTGTGAAGAGAGACCATGACAAGACAGCTTTTAATTTAAAAAAAAAAAAAATATTTATTTGGGAGCTTTCTTACAGTTTCAGAATGTTAGTTCCAAGTCATCATATCAGGCAGCAGATAGGCATGGTGCTTGTGTAGTAGCAGCTGGTCTGCAGATGGCAGGAAGAAAGAGAGAGAAAGAGAAAGAGAGAGGGGGAGGGAGGGAGAGAGAGAGAATGGGCTTGACATGGGGTTTTGAGACCTCAAAGACCACCCCCAGCAACACACCTCCCCCAACAAGGCCACACCTCTTAAACCTTTCAAAGAGCCACCTAGGGACTAAGCATGGAAATACACAAGCCTATGGGGACTATTCTCTTTCAAACCACTCCCTGTCCCCAATAAGCTTGTAGCCATATCATAATGCATTTAGTCCAACTTCAAAAGTCCCCATAGTCTTTCAGTCTTAAGACTGCTTAAAATTCCAAAATCCAAAGTCTCCTCAAATATTCTTAGCTGTAATCTCTGTAAAAATCAAAAGCAAAAGACAGATCACATATCTCCCACATACAGTGGCATATGTATTACAATTTCTAGAGCCGGGAAAGGGAGCATAGTGAGAAAATACTAAACCAAAGCAAGACAAAGACTAGAAGGGAAGACCCACATTCTGCATCTCCATGTCTAATGTCAAAGTGCTCTTCAGTGATAGGTTTTTTTTTTTCCATTAGTAGGTTTTCCCTCTGATGCAGTAAACCAAATCAAGCCAAATTAAAGAGTAAAGGATTAGGTTTAATCTGAGCAAAGCACTCCTGGGTAACTCCGGAAAGGGAGCAGGAGAGAAATTGCATGCCTAGTCTTAAATGGAACATGGCTTAAATATCCTGTGAGCATGGTCTTGAGCTTTGCAGGGAGGAGCCTGGACTTTTGGCAGTCTTTCTGAGGGGGCAGGGTTTGGAGAAGGAGGAGTGCCGGGATCTGTAGGCACAGGGCATTGATGCATCCTCCACAAACTGGGTGGAATGTGACTTTTGGCAGTTTCTCTCAGAGGGCAGGGTTTGGGGAGGCAGGAATGGGGCTTTCTCTGCTGGGGCGAGCTATGTCAGGTGAACATTCAGATCTCCAGCTCCTTTCGGCTTTGTTGACTGCAACACACTTCTCTCTCTTGGGCTGGCTCTCCACCTGATCGGCACCTCTTTTTGGCAGGTATCCACTCAACTCTGACTTCTCCAACATCTTGGGGTCTCCAACACAACCTAGGTTTCACCTTCACAGCTTCATGCCATGGCTTCTCTGGGCCTCCTTGCAGGTACTCCCTTGCCACACTTCTGGCCTCAGTGGCTTGCCTTCACCAGGAGTGGAGAGTTCACAACCCCTTTACTCAAATCCTGCTTGACTCTAAATTAGAACCACGTGACCAAGGCTGCCAAATTCTTCAAATGCTGAGGCTGGAACCTGAGCCTTTGCTTGATTTGCACTTGCATGAGCTTCCTGTTGGTGGTGGTTTCCTTTGAGCCTTAGGTTTTCCTTTAATTTCTTTTCACAAGTTGGAAGCTTAGCTGGGTAGGTCTTGCCCTGAGGTCACCACTCCCTTTATTCCATTTAGCATAAGGCTTTTCTTTAAACGTTTTATCTCTTTGATCTCAGGACTTGGCTCCAACATAACATTGTGTTCTTTTTCTTCTCACACTGTACAATTCCCACTTCTCTTTGCCCACTTGCTGCTTTTCATTGTAGATCTGCAGAAGTGGTCACTAAAATCCACGTCATATAATCAATACTAAGCTGTCTTGAAATCTCTTCTATCAATGCTGTTAATTCAAAACACTTCACTTTAGCCTCAGGCAGATTTTTGGAACAACTGCAAAAGGCTCCTGTTTTCTTATTCCTTGCCAAAATATCGCAAGAATGGTCTCTAGACCAGTTGCTAATATGTATCCCCTCTGAAATCCATTGAGCTAGGCCCCTACAGCCCATATCGCCCTCAGTGCCAATGTCTTCCATGCTCCTACTCAGATGGCCCTTTAAGCATCCAACTGCTTTTCTAGTTCAAAGTCCCAGAATCTACTGTATGCCTCCAACAAACAGAATCACCAGTTCTGTTACAGGAATACCCCACTCGCTGGTACTAATTTCTATCATAGTTACTATGCTATTTCTGTGAGGAGACATCATGACCATTGTTAGTTTCTGCTATGGCAGCGTCCTGCCTCTGCCAAAGCATTTAAGCTACGTCATCCGCTGTTGCCAGGTCCCTTTCCATACCATCAGCTATGTGACATGCATGTCCCTTAAAAGTGCCAAAGAGGCACAGCTCGCTCCTTCGCCTCTTCTTTCCTCTCTTCTTCCTCTTGTTTCTTCTGCCTTTCTTATGTCCCCAATAGGACATGTGATGGTCTTTTAGCGGCCCTCTTGTCCCCAAGGGAAAGTCATGAAACACAACAGAATCCACTAACAAGAGTTTTATCAAGATGAAGAGAAAGGGATAGATGTGATCAGGCCTGTGGAAGGACATGTGAGAGAAAGAAGGCGGGGGAACATGGGGCCCATCTTATAAAGGCCAGCAGGCACCTGCACACACAGGCCCATGTGTCTATTCCACACATGCACATAGATCACATCACGTGGCCACATCCACACGATTACATGACCACATAACCATGGGGCATGGGTTATGTAGGACATATGACCCGGAAATGAATAGGCAGAGATGACTAAATGTCCCACCAGCATGCACAACCATGGGGGCCTGGTTGGAATTCCTATAAACATGGCCTTCCACCCTTGCACTCTTCCCCTTCCCTCTCCCCTAATAAACCTCTTACACTACCTGTGTTGGGAATGGTGTGTTTTTAGTGGCATACCTTGGTAGGGCCCACTGAAAGGTATCCACTTTGCCTTTCATTTTTATCCTTTCCACCACAGTCACTCATATAAAATAAAACATTTAATTGGGGGTTTGCTTATAGCTGCACAGGGTTATTCCATGATCATCATGGTAGGAAGCAGAAAGCTTTATATCCTGACCCACAGACAGCAGAAAGAAAGAGACAGACAGACTGGGCCTGACATGGGTTTTTTTTTTTTTTTTTTTTTTGGACCTCAAAGCCCACCACCAGCAACACACCTCCTCCAAGGCCACAGTACCCAATTCTTTCAAATAGTTCATCAACTGGAGAGTAAGAATATCACTTTGGGAGTCTACAGGGGACATTGCCAGTCAAACCCCCACAATGATAGACTTCAACATAAATTTGTCAGCCAAATAAATCTTACCTCTCTTAGGTTTCTTTTGTCACAACATTTACCAAATTAATAGGAAGCAAAACTAAGGCATCAACTTAAAAAAACATCTAGGAACAGAATAATAGTTATTTATTGAATAGTTATCTATTGATACTTTGCACTTCTCTGAAAACTTCAATTCCTGTACTTTTTCTTGGTTCAGCTGTTGTTTCAGAGTTTATATGCAGACATTATTGGCAGGTAAATAAGGCATCCTCACTGTTTCTGTTGTGTGTCCTATGAACCAGTCTAAAGGAAAAATATTTTTAGTCAAACATTCTACCTCATTTATTTTCTGTCTTCTCAAAATATTGTATTGCCATTCATATAAGGTGCAGACATACTGCAATTACATTCAGTACATAAAACCAGGCGCCTATGTGGGCTCTGTGGAGGGACAAGTCTTCACATAGTAAAGTTTCTGGATCTGGAAGTAACTTTAAGGGACTGTAAAATCACTCACCAGAAAAATGTAATGCACATCTTTCCCATCATCAGAAGTATTCCACAGTGTTACAGAAACGACATGGTATCAGCATTTAGCATCTCTAATACATTCCTTTACTGCAGGCAGCTTTTGGAATCACATTAAAACCACAGGGTCGGAGTTGCCATGAGTTGCATTTTATCAGCACAAATGAGGGTGATTTTTTTCCATACAAATTAGAGCGATTATTTCAATTCAAGCTGTGCTAGTTCTGAGGAGAATGATTGTACATATATTATTCAAAAAGGGAAGAAGAAAGAAAAGAGAAAAGAAAAGATCACAGTAGGAAACCGCAATGCAACGCTTAGTTCTGTTTGTGTTTTTCAGTGTAGCTACTTAGCAGTGATTTATGACTCTCTAACTTCCACTCTTTGTGAATTCAAAAACCCTGCACTTATCATGTTTAGTACTAAAGATAGTCATAATTTTATTCTGTGCTGAAATTTTAAGAAAGCTGCCTCCCCAGCCAGACACCAATTAAAAGCTGCTGCTTGTAAATTTACAAGGCATTAAATAAAAATTTTAAGACACTGCTCACTAATGTTCCACAGAGTCCACCATCACACAAACAGTAAATTCTTTAATAAACAACACAGCTTGCTTGTGTTGCTTCGCAGTCCGTTCTGAGATGCAGCCCTGAAACCTGGACGTAGTAGTGAAGGTATATACGTCAGTGTTAGAATATTGTCTAACATTCCTGGGCCCTCGGTTGGATCCCTAGTATTCCTACCCCACACTCATAACAGAAATCAGATGAACAAAGAATTTCCTGTTTAAAAAAATAGTCTTTACTCATCATTTTCCCTCCAATATGTTTCTACATAAAATTCTTCACTACATTATCTCTGAGTATAGGAAAGAGTGTATAAAATTAAATCCCTGACATTTTTGTTTGTTTGTTTGTTTTTTTCTGTGCCTGTGGACCAGGCTGGCCTCTAACACACAGAGACCCACCTGGCTCTGCCTCCCAGTGCTGAGATTAAAGGCGTGTGCCACCACCATCTCCCGGCTATAATCCCTGATATTTTTTTTCCATTTTTTAAATTTTATTTATTAAATTTAATTTTACATATCAGCCACAGATTCCCTTGTTCTCTCCCCTCCCACCCCCACCCCCCACCTTCCCCCCACCTGGCCAAACACCCTAATTGTCCTGCTAGAAACCCCATCCAATGACTGAGGGAACTGGATGCAGAGATCCACAGTCAGGCCCCAGGTGGAGCTCCAGGAGTCCAATTGGTGAGAAAGAGGAGGGTTTGTATGAGCGAGAATTGTTGAGACCAAGGTTGGAAAAAGCACAGGGACAAATATACAAACGAAAGGAAACACATGAACTATGAACCAATAGCTGAGGAGCCCCCAACTGGATCAGGCCCTCCGGATAAATAAGACAGTTGATTAGCTTGATCTGCTTGGGAGGCATCCAGACAATGGGACCTGGTCCTGTCCTCAGTGCATGAACTGGCAGTTTGGAACCTAGGGCTTATACAGGGACATTTGAATCCCTGACATTTTTATGTTAAAAAATTTCCATTATTTTGTAAACCTCACTATTCACACATAATTTGATATTTAAATTTAAATTTTTCTCCCTTCTGTATATTAATTAAATAAAAACTTCAAAACGGGAATGAAAATTTAATCTATTTAAGTGCCAGTTAATTTTTTCTGGTTCTGTCACTAAACTGAGCTGAACAAGACCCAGGAGATGATGCAGGAGTTGGTGAAAAGCCATTGAAATGAAGGGCTGGATAAAAAATAAGACAGCACCATACCAGGAGGATTAAGCTCCTCTCTTTTGGTGTCAGGAACAGGCAAAAGCAGAAAATTAGAGAGCTGTTGTTGGAAATCATTGATTTATACAAGCCGTAGAACGTTAATGGATATGTGTGGTTAGTACTCGATGATGATAACAGAATACAACATGTTGGTTGGAGGACCAGCGTCATAACGTGACTGCAAAGGGAACATGCTTGTAACAAGTATTCCTTGAAAACAATTCCTAGAGGAATTAATGGGAATTTTATGATTTAATTTCTCTGTTCAAATCCAGAGCCATTTTTCTAGACCAGTAAATCTTTATTTGTAAATTTTTAAACATCCACTGTAAACAACATTACTCATCATGTTGCCATGTAAAGAACTCCTCAATCCTGCCACACACATTAGCAAAAAGATCTCTTTTAAATTCATGTAAGGTCCATAGTTGCACAAAAAAATGTAAATGTTAATATTTTACTCCCCACATTCCCCCAAAGCTAGCATTTTCTTTGATTTAAATATCTAAATGCTTCTTCAGGAAAACAAAAACCACTGGCCGAGTCCCAGCAGCAACCCTTGATAGGAAGGTGTGTCACAATAGTTTAAGTTGCTGTTATCTTACTGAGGCTTCAGGTGGTAATCTGAAGTTGTCTTTTAAAACATTAAGATAATTGAATTTGGACTTTCCCCTTTTGAATATCAAGAGGTGTCCTCACTCTTCATGAAGTAACAGATACTCACATTATTCCACCCGAGGCTTAACTTATTGAAGGTGCCCTTCAATCAGGTGCCATAAATTACATCTTGAGTATGAAGGAAATTGCAACATGAATATACATAAATCATTAAAAATACAATCTATCTTTTCAAGCCATGTATGAAATAGAATGAGATAAACTATAAGACCATATTTCAAGACAGAATAGAAACCCAGAAAAAAATTCCACTAAATGGAAAATAGTGACATTATTTTGAAAAAAACTTCCCCAAACTGTCATCAATATATTTCACAGAGGAAAACAAAATGGCATTATTACTAGATTAAATTAGAAAAGCTAAATTAGAGGAGTGTGACTGAATGTGTTGTAGAAATGAGTAGAGCATTTATGAGAGTGTACACTTTACTTAAGATGAGTGAAGCAATGGAACAGTTGGCCTGGCCCGGGAAATTCATTTTCATCCCTGTAAAAGCTGGCTTCAGATCTAGGAAGCAACTCTTTTAGAAAGCTATTTTAAAGAACATTGTTTACCAATTTGCCAAGTTTCTTGTTTAGAAAAAAAAAAAAAAGACAGCCTCAGAGATTTCTTTGTACTACAACAAAAGATATAATCTAGTTAAATACAATTTGATATTTAAATTAGCAAATCTCAAAGTGCTTTCTACTTACTCCTAAATGTTTAACATGGCTCTAGAAAGCAAGAATTATATGAGAAAAAAATGACTGAAATAACACTTTCACTATAGGGAAAACATTGTAGCAATATTATTGGTATGCAAAATATTATTGCAGAAAGTAAAAGGATTCACAACCCCAAGCCAATTTTCTGCTTAAAAACATCGCCTAAATGGGGAAAACCAATAGAGGTACTCATTTAAATTCAGTGTTAAAACACTTTTGTATGTACAATATCTTACACAGAAAAGGGGGCATACTATTTAAACAAAGATAAAAATGAAATAATTACTACCACGAAAAGAACAAATTAAAATATTTAGAATCTGCTTGAGATCAGTCATTCCCTGTGAATTCTTAAAGAGAATACTACTTAGTGGTTAGTGTAATGGTCTAGCACTATGGTATAATTAACAGAAGAATTTGAGACCTTGAGATGAGAGAAGCAGAAGTCTGAAGTACAGTGCTTTAGCAATGAATGTCCTAAAATGGATTTCATCTCAAGCAACATAAAGTTTTGGTGACAGACACAAAATATAATACATGATTCACTTTGCTAATGTTTCTAGAAGCTAGATACTCTTGCAATTGCTGCAAAGGAATGACAAGGACAGATGCAGTGTCTGTCTGCAACAAACACATACGGGAAGAAGGAAAACCAAATAGCTAGTTAATTGCAACAGCTACTGAGACAACACTGAATCCTCCAGATAATCCAGACTATTGCCCCATCTGCTCCAAGGCAAGGTCCTTGCCCATACCCTTAAAATTCCATTTGTTCTAAATGGAAATATTGACACAGGTTTGGGGCTTGGAATATGGACAACATGTGCCTCAAAGGAAAGATAAATGATGCAAAAAGAAAATGTAAGTAGAGGATCTAGCACAGCTTAAATGTTAAAGGAAGTCCTAACTCAGAAATTGAAATATAAAAGAGTCACAGAAAATAATTCAGGTGGGAATGATGCAAACAGAGAAAATGGCATAAGCAAAGACCCTAAATGGAGGTTGGGGGGGGGGGGGCTCTCTTAACATATGTGCTAGCCAAGTTCCCCTTTCTCTAACTCATAAGGAGACAATTTATAGAGAGAAGAGCTATATTTGGACTCAGTTTTGGAAATTATAGTCCAAGATTGATTGACTCCATTTCTCTGAGTGAGGTGGCCCGTACAGAATGACAGGGGCATGTGACAAAACAAAACTGCCGAACTCAGGGACAAGAAGAAAAGACAGAGAGAGAGAGAGAGAGAGAGAGAGAGAGAGAGAGACAGAGAGACAGAGAGACAGAGAGACAGAGAGACAGAGAGACAGAGACAGAGAGAGAGACAGAGAGAGAGAGACAGAAAGAGAGAGACAGAGAGAGACAGAGAGAGAGAGAGAGAGAGAGAGAGAGAGAGAGAGAGAGAGAGAGAGAGACCCCTTCAAGTTGTGCCTCGGTGACCAAAAGACCTTCCAGTAGATACTAACTTTTAAAGATGCTGCCACTTCCCACTGCCACCTTTCAAGGAACCAATAGGCTTCCAGAAAATAATTAGGAACAGAGGGTATTAGAGTCAAAGAGGGGTGAGTTGGAGCATGAAAAAGCTGTAGGCAAGTACAGCCAGCTTAGTCTGAGGATCCAGGCAGCCCAGAGGTCACAAAGACTTTCAAGCCAAGGTCACATTAGAAATATCACAATTGATCTGAGAATAAACCAAAATGACCCAAAAGTGTCAAGCAGGAAAACAACACACGAATTTTATTTATGTGCCCAAATAGAATTCATCACCCCAAACTACCAGAGAGTTGGCCAGAAGGCTGAACTCCAGTGACAATAGAAAAAAGAAAAAAAAAAGAAACAAATCCCAGGCTGAAATGAATTGTACGTTGGCATTTGAGTGGTCTTCAACTGGAAGGAGAAATGTAGTAACAGGAATATTTACAATTTTCTGTAGTTCTAATTGAGTTTGTGCTAAAATACAGACCTTGGTCCTCAGTCCCTTGAATAAGAGTTCAAGACAGAGGAGAGATGTGTTCAAATATTGTGGGCCAAATTCCAGAAGTAAAAATCTGCAAACAGCAGATAGGGCTGAAAGGATGTTGTCAGTGAGTGAGCATGGATGTCATGCTGTCAGCTCGCTAGAATCTAAGGCACAAATTGGAGTGTGTGAGGAAAGCAGGGTTACACATTTATTTCCTTTCCTAAAAGAAGCAGCAGGATGGATTTTTTTAACACTTTGCTATGACTTAAATATTCTAGATAATTATTTTAAAGTTCTATCACTGTTGTAATAACATACTGAAAACTGAGTGGCTTCAACATAATCCAAATCCATTTCTGTTCCAGAAGTCCAAACTGTGAAATGGTTTCAATGGGGCTAAAAATCAAGTTAGCTATAGGAGAAAAAATACCAATTTTTCAACTTCTAGATTCTTCTACATTCCTTTGCTCCTCATTATTTTCTCACATCATTGTTGGGAATGAATGAGTTTGGCATTCTCTCACATTATACAATTCAAAGCATTTCAGCAAGGCAAAGTGTTCTACTTCTGCAGAAGGCTACCCAGCCTCAGCTAACAAAGCAAGGACACCCAGGGATGCCCCTGGGGTTTTATTCCTAATAAAGAGTGATCCTGGGCCTGGCTCTGCATGGTCAGTGTCCTGCCTTACAGTTTAAAATGATTGGCTAACACAGTTTCTAGGAAGAAATGAAACTTGAGCATATGTTCTGATTTTAAGAAGTTCTGACCCAAAGAAATCTGTATTTTTGCCAAGTGTCCTCTTTATAGTTTTTTATAGAGTTTTTGTCTTATTTAACACTTTGGTAAAAGAGACTACAGTTTGTTTGCGTTCACATCACTTTGACCCCTCTGCTACTTGCTTTCAAAAAGGCCACTGTAACAACACTATACCCTCTAGATTATCCAGAATATTCCTCCATCCAGTCCATGACATTTTCTTTATCTGTGCCCTCAAAAATCATCTTTGTCCCACAAGATAATATTTTCACAGGTCTGGCTATGAGAATAAGGACATTTCGGTCTAGGAGGAATGGTTTTGCCATTAAAGGCTAGGCTCACAATCAAGATAACAAGAATATGGACATCTATAGGAGGCATTTCTTAGCAACCAAACCTCCATTCATAGAAAATAACTGAAACAAAAAGTGCTTCCAACAACAGGGAAACTAAGAATATGAATCTCCTATTCTTTACAAGTGAAGCATCCAAAGGGGCCACTCAGGATTTCTCTTCTAGCTAACATAGACATTTCCTTCTATAAGTCAATGTATCTAAGGTAGAAACCTTTAACATTGCCTGAATTAAAATAAGAGAGGTGGAAAGTAAGAGTGTGCCTTGAGACTAAACACTAGGGAACTCTGAGCACAATGAGCAGCCAATATAAAGATATGTGTGCTAGGCTGCCTTGGGAAGAAAGAAATGTTTCACCAAAGGGACTTAAACTATGGCCAGTGTAGAGTATTTAAACTCTTCCTGCCTTTTACTCACTTCCTAGTATTTTCATTCAACACATATTTATTTAGTATTTCATCCACTACAGGTGCTGATTTCTCCTCCAAACATGTGTTGATGCAGTTAGGAAGAAAAGACAGTAAAAATAAATACATAAATTGTGAAAGGGATTACAACAAACTTTACAGAAAAATAAATGTAAACAAGAGTAATTTAACAGAAGAGGGGAATAAGAGACATTGGAACAGAAACTGAAGAAGAAATAAGGGAGCTGCATAAATGGGTTCAGCTGGGGAACTGAGATAAGAATGAGAATAAATAGCATCACCATTGTGTAGTCAGGACAGTGAGGTTTCATAGAATCAGAAAGAAAAGAAAGGGAACAGTTAGAAGGGAATGGGATTAGGATAGTGGCCCAGTCTCATCACGTAAGTCAAACCTATGGATTTGATTCTTAAGCTATTAGAACAAGGTGATATCTTCTAATTTAGATTTGTAAAAGTAAACAGTGGCTTACAGCTATCAAAGAGTACCCCAGGACAAGTATAATTATATTCTATAGTTTGATATTATAGGAAGTAAGGGTGGTTTTAACTGAAACAGCTCTTGACATTGCAATATGGAAAGTTAAAGGAACAGAGATGTTTTAATCTGTTAATGCTATTTTAGCAAACTGTCATATACAGGGCAATTTTTAAGCAATAGAAAATCCCATGGTTCTGAATGTGAGAAAGCCTGAGATCAAGTCCTTAGGAGGACTGGATCTGGCATTTAGTGAAGGTCGGCTTCCAAGATGGGGTCTTATGGATGATGAGACAGGAAGAATAGGAAAGAAAATCTGGATGTTCAAAAGTGCGCAGTCTTTGTCTTCAAAACCATTTTTAAAGGGTGCTAATCTCACTTTAGAAGGCTCTAAGAGGCCATGCAACTTGATACATTGACAGCATTGCCTGTGTACTTCTGGGAAGAAAGGTCCACTTCTCTTAACTCTGTGCACTCTTCAGGGAACTCTGTCTCAGTACCAACTCTCATCCCCACAGAAGACAGCCAGTGGCATCAGTGACCCATATGCAGAGAGAGAGTTTGGTTTTTCCTCTTCCCTTTCCTACCTGGGGTGTGTGAATCAACAAACTCATAATAGTCATCCTGTAAGCCACAGGGTCCCTGACTGAATATGGAATGCAGTAATTGCACCCAGGAAGGAATATCTTTAAGTAACTTCACAAATAAACATAGAACCACCAAAATTTGTTTGTTTGTTTGTACCATTGGAAATAAAAATAAATTTAAGACAGTGGATTTGAGAACAATAACTATGTAATATCTTCTTAGAAAATATGCAAAAGTCTTTCAACTTATATTTATAATAAACAGACACTTATTTCCAACTATGGGCATCAGTCACTGTAACTGTCATATAATAAAATAGATTTAAAATTTTGTAACTAAATAGGAAATAATAAAAGAAATAATTAAGATAAAATTTGTATGAAATGTCTAATAAACGAAAGGAAAAAAACTTGTAAAGAAAACGGAAACTCAAAATTAGAATCAAATATAGACAACACTTAAAAGTATTTATTTATAATAACTTTCTAATTCAATACTTTCTAAGAAAATAATACAACATGAATGAACATCATATCTGGAATGTGCCAGGGTTTATTTTTACTTATATTTATCATTTTAGTTCAGCTTCTCTTTTCTCTTAATAAATATGCAGAACACATAAGATTGAGTCTTACTTTCTACTGAAATCTTAGAATGGTGGAAAGATGATTGTTCCACCATTGCATCAAAGAAGGTTATACCATCTACAAATTAACTTGTCAGGCCACCTGACAATAAATTAATCTGAAATCTGGAAACAGGTGAGCTCTCCAAGACAAATGAAGTCTGAATAACAGCACACAAGATGTTTTCCAACTCTCGCTTGCATCTCTGTTGTGCACTATGATTAAATACTGACAGCCGTAGCTAATGTTCTTTTGCTGTGAAGTCCAAGAAAACTCTTATTAAGAAAGCATTCCGTTGGTGGCTTGCTTAGAGTTTTCTACTGTTGTCCATTACCATCATTGGGAGCACAGTAGCAGGAAAGAAATGGTGGTGCTGAAGTAGTAGCTGAAAGCTTTACATCCTGATCCATGGGCAGAGAGAGAGAGAGCAACAGAGAGAGACAAAGAGATAGAGACAGAGACCGAGACAAAGAGAGAGAGAGAGGGAGAGACAGGATCTCAAAGCCCACCCCCAGTCGGATACCTCCTCCAACAAAGACATACCTACTCTAAAAAGGTCACACCTCCTAGGCTTTCCAAACAGTTCATCAGCTGGGACTAAGAATGTAATTTGATAGCCGGGCAGTGGTGGCGCGGGCCTTTAATCCCAGCACTCGGGAAGCAGAGCCAGGCGGATCTCTGTGAGTTCAAGGCCAGCCTGGGCTACCAAGTGAGTTCCAGGAAAAGGCGCAAAGCTACAGAGGAACCCTGTCTCGAAAAACAAAAAAACAAAAAAACAAAAAAAAAAAAAATAGAATGTAATTTGATGAAGCTACGGGGGTGGGGGCTCCTCACTCAAACCACTACACTAACCAAAAGCATCTTGTGAACAGAAGTGTTTATTTGGCTTCAGGTTAAAGTTTGTTATCAAGGGAAGCCAAGGTAGGAACTCAAGGCTGAGTCAGGAGTTAAAACAGAGACCACAGAGAAACACTGCTTACTGGCTTGCTTACATGCATTTCTCATACAGCCCAAGCCCACTTTAGCAGGAAAGTCACCACCTAGAGTGGTTGTGCCCTCTTAAATCAATAGCAATCAAGAAAATACCCACAAGCAGTCCCACAAGTCACTCTGTGGGAGACAATTCCTCAGTTGGATTTTCCACTCCCAAGGTATGTCAAATTGACAATTGAAATTATGTATAACAAGCCCATGCTTTCCTTAATAATCTCACAAGCTATTATTATTCTCTTCATTGCTTGAAACACTCTTACCTTCCAAGCTCCCAGATAACATCTCATTAAGCTGTGATCGCTCAATGGCTTCTCCAGCCCCAAACCCCAAAATCCTTCCACAATCCTCCCCAAACAAATGATACCGCTAGATCCAACAAAATAATCCATTTTCTTCTATCACATTCTGTTCAAGTTCGCTTCTTGTTGCGGTGATGAACACCATAACCAAAAGCAAATTGGGAAAAGAAAAGTGTATCCAATGGCTCACGTGTCGACCTCACAGTTTATCACTGAGGGGGTGAGTCACACCAGAGACCCAGGCAAGAATCTGGAGACTAGAACTGAAACACAGACCATGGAGAAGTGACAATGACTGGTTGTTTGATTCACCTGGCTTGCTCAACTCATTTTTATACAGTCCAGGCTCACCTGCCCAGGGATGGCACCACTCACAGTGTCCTGGGCCCTCATATTTCAATTAGACATCAAGAAAATACCATACAAGCTGGGAGGCAGTGACATACACCTTTAATCCTAGCACTCGGGAGGCAAAGCCAGGTGGATCTCTGTGAGTTAGAGGCTAGCCTGGTCTAAGGAACAAGATGCAGGACAGACACCAAAACTACACGGAGAAACCCCGTCTTGAAAAAAAAAGGAAAGAAAGAAAGAAAAAGAAAAAGAAAAGAAAATACCATACAAATAACCAGACAGGCCAATCTGACAGGCAATTACTCAGTTGAGATTCCCTATCCCAGGTATGTGAAGTTGATAACCAAGATTAGCCATCACAGGTATGTTTTCTTAGATATATGAGGTCTAAGTACTTGCATATTGGGGTAAATGGTGTTAAAGATCATCATCTGAAATGTGTAATGAATCACAAGACTTATTTTAGGTTAACAGGACAAAAGGAAACTGCAGACACAGGAGAAATTTACTTCAGCCTCCGGGCTCTGGTAGGCTCCCTAGCAGGAGCATCTACTACTCTACTGTGAAGGAAAGAAAAGAAGTCTGAGTACATGATGTTCGAGAAGAGATCAAAATTAAAAGGAGAAGCTGACATAGAACATGGGACTAGAGTGCCTCTTTTGTACACGAATGAAAGGAAACACAACACGAATGAAATCTGTGAGTTTCAGGTAGATATCAGGTAGGACTGGATGACCTTGCTCAGGGATGGCTGCAGCTCCTTTAAGAACTAGAGTGGCTGGGGACACCAGGAGCTGTGCAACAATTCCAGCCCTCTCATCGGAAAATGACTCTCTAGATAGTGAGTCTGGGTGCTCACCTGGTCCTGTCCCTCTTTAAGTCACGCCAAGCTTATAGGAAAAGAAATTTCTCCACTGGCTCAATCAATAGAAACACATCACTCTCCACTGTGAGGATGGTAAAAATAGAATCTAAAATTTAGGCTTTGGGGCTCTTGGGAAGAGAAACACACATAAGTAAGAGAAGTGTTTCACTTTGAATTCTGATAGCTGACATTTAGACCTGAAAAGTCTGTGGAAATGGCAGCAAAGTCAAGAAAGGAATACAAGGAGGGCCTCCAAGGGAGGGGTGCCATTATGAGACTCTGGCTTATTTCTCTTCTTTTCACACTTTGACCTTTTCGATATGAGAAAAGTTCTCCCAGCTTTTTGGGACAGACGTCTAGGGGTAAAGAACTTTGCATGAACTTAGCATCTATGCATCTTCTGTCAGCCAGTCAGAACTGGGTTAGCACTCCATGTCACCTGTAAAGACCTGTACTCCCTGCAGTAGACCTTTCTGGAGGCAGGAGAAGACACAAAAAGCCAATACTTCCCGAGAGGGTGTGTTTGTTTTATTTCCCTAAGGTTTCTTCAAAATTAATCAAAGTGCCTGGCCACATCCTCTAGCCTCTTCTAAATGACCCCGACCCCAAAGTGACTTCATCTTTACATAAAGGAAAAATTGCCTCCACTTAATGTAAATCTATTCTTTAAAAAATTCAAGCCCTTGAGTGGGAAGAAATCTTACAGAGAACTTAACACATAAGCTACTGTTGCACCACACTGACTCTATAAACCCCTCAGGAACTGCTTTGGATGTCAAGGGTTTAAAATCAAATTTGATGCTAGAGTGTGTATATGGGACAATGATCTATCATTTTTAATTAAAATATAGTTGCATCACTTCCCCCTTCGCTTTCCTTCTTCAGTCCCTCTCAAGTCTCCTGTCTCTAATTACTTTCATGCCTCCTTCTTCCCATTCACTCTCAAATTGATAGCCTCTTTTTCCTTAAATTATTATTGTTACACATATATACGTATATGCATGTGCAAATATATGAATGCATCCTAATCAGTCTGTTTTTGTTGTTTTGTATGGATATGGTTTAAGGGCTGACCACCTTGCATTGGAGAATCAGTTAGGAGTCTCAAGCATAGGAAAAGTTAATTCTCCCTCTCTCAGCAATCATTGGTTGACTATAGTTCTTTTCCTAGGGATAAGACCCTTTGAGGTTTTTCCTCTTCCATGTTAGCATGTCTATTAATAGTGTTACTTGTTCAGGTCTTTATGCAGCCATTTTTAAGAGAGATTGTTTTTTGTTTTCACAGCAGACTTCTTGGTGTTCTGGCTCTCTCTCTCTCTCTCTCTCTCTCTCTCTCTCTCTCTCTCTCTCAATATATATATATATATATATATATATATATATATATATTGGTTTTTCGAGACAGGATTTCTCTGTGTAGTTTGGTGCCTGTCCTGGATCTTGCCCTGTAGACCAGGCTGGCATCAAACTCACAGTGATCCACCTGGCTCTGCCTCCTGAGTGCTGGGATTAAAGGCGTGAGTCACCACCACTGCCCGGCGTTCTGGCTCTTATAATCTTTCCACTTCCTTTTCCTCAATGTTCTCTGTGAGATAAATATAGGAACTGTGATGTATATATCCATTGTGGCTGGGCTTCCCATTATATACTGACATCTGAAATGTGTCTAGTTGTGGATTTACGTGATGGTCTCATAGCTATAATTATTTGTTGGTATAAGGTTAAGATTTAGAATATAGTTAGGAATTATGATGGTATAGAAAAGTGATGGCAGTAGATTCCCTTTTAAGACCCATGACCTTACTAGCCCAAGGAATTTGGCTAGGTTCCCAGTATCAGGCATGGTTTTCCTCCTGTTGAGTGCACCAAGTCTAATTAGACAGCTGTTGTTTACCACTAACACATGAGTGCCCCTTATTGTACTTTTATGCATCTCTTGTCCTGCTGGTCATTTCTGTGGTTCATAGGTGCCACAGTTGAGTAGAACTATTAGTTGCTTTTCTCACTTGGCCAATTTCATAGTATTTTCTGTTCTAATAGAAGCTAGAATTCAGGAAAGGAGTTTTGGGGTTAGATTCAGCTCAAATAATGGATCTTGTGTCCTAAATGTGCAGTGTCTCCATTGATGAGAGATTAACTTTAGCCACTGGGCCTCAACCGAGGGTGACATCACTGGTCTGTAATGTCGTAAAAGTCACTTGGACCACCCTGAATAACCATTTCAAAGGAGATTTCCCAGGCCTGGTCCTTGGGTTTTTGTTAGTTTACAGTTCTTGTGGAGAGTCTTCTCATCCCAAATGCCACAATTGCCATTAATACATGTACACACACAATGTTTTGTATACAATTTTAGGTTGAATATAAAGTGAGATTTCCTTAGGCCTTATTAAAGTCTCCAAAGATTCCTGCTCAGCAGTGTCCCTTGTCACCTGGTTCACAATAGCAAATGGTGAGGGGTGTCAATACAGAAGGATTAGTGGAGAGGAAGGACAAATAACACTAAGGTTATTGGGAAAATGGTCTTTTGCCCAGTGGTGGTGTGAACTAATTTTTGAGATGATAGTATGTTGAATAACTTAGTTCTTAATAACTATTTATTCTCAATTTCTCAATTTGCCTTACAAATATATTTATTTCCCTCTGTATTTTTCTCACATTTCTCTAAACATTCTTTCATGTCTTGCTCTGTCTTGTTGGAGATTCTTTAAAAGGTCATATTCCTAAAAGATGTCTGTGTTTCACAATTTGGCTTTGCCACCTTTCCATTCAGGGGTGACTCTGCAATCTTTCCTCTTAAATGTGAGCAAACTTTTGATGTCTATAATATGAATATGACAGCTTGTGACTTTTGAATTAGTCATCAAATGCAATACAGCTTCAACAAAGAAGACAGAAAACTACATAATGAGCACATGAAGTCATGCTGCATCTCATCTGTCATCAGGAAAGGCATAAAGTAACACAATGAGATACCTCAACAAATCTACTGGGATAGCAAAAGAACACAATTTTCGCAAAGCCCAATTCTAGCAAGGATGTGGAATAAGCAGAAAGTTCTTTCATTGCTGAGAGAATGCAACTGAAGAGAATCCAGGGTTTTATACTTAACTGAACACACATCATCATATATGCCAGCAGGTAAAAATATATAGCCAGACAAATACACCTGTGCATGGATACTCACAAAACTTTTATTCAAAATTGCCAAAATTAGTTGTGATTGAAAAGAACAAGCTAGTGCATCCAACCAATGGAAAGTTATTTAGCACTGAAATGAATAGGCAATCAAGCTATGAAAAGACATGAAGGAAACTTAAAACAATATTGAAAGTCAAAGAAGACCATTGTGCTACATGACACCAAGAATAATGAATCAAAAGTGACTTCACTGTCTTACCCAAACAACCACATAGTCAAGACATCAGAAACAAAAGCCTCCAGACAATGGACATTATGCAGCTAGAGCAGTGATCTGTAAGAGAGAAATGTGAGGCTCATACTGTGATGTATGCTTTACTGTCTGCAGCGTACAGAACCTGTGGGATAGAGGTGGGCAGAGCCCTGATTTGAGCCTGAGTTGGAGACAGTGAGTAGCTGTGGGGAGCTATACAGAGAAAGAGTTATAGAGAATCTTCTGACCTCCAGCTGAGTACAGACATCCCACATTGTAACTTTCTGTTGCTATAACAAAATACCTGAGATTAAAGGATGAAATACTTGTTTCTGTGGTTTCACTCCATAATTACAAGGCCTGTTTCTTTGGGCCCTAGCAGAACATCACAGCAGGGAGTTTGTGGTAAATTCTCAAATCTTGGTCAATATCATGATAGGGAAGCCTACAGAGACAACCAAAACTAACTAGTTAGAACTCATAAAATTTAGACCAACACCTGTGGAGCCTCCATGGGACTGGACTGGGCCCTGTGCATAATCGAGACAGTTGTGTAGCTTGATCTGCTTAAGGGGCCCCCAGGCAGTAGGATCAGGATCCATTCCCTGGTGCATCAGCCGGCTTTTTGGAGCCTACTACCTATGGTGGGACACCTTGCACAGCCTTGAGGCAGGGGGAGGGGCTTGGACCTACCTCTACTGAATGTACTGGACTCTGCTGACTTCCCATGGGAGGCCTTGCCTTGGAGGAGGTATGAATGGAGGGTGGGTTGCAGGGTGTCGGGGAGGGAGGCTGGAGGGGTGGGAGGAGGGAAGAGGGGGATCTGTGATCGGTATGTAAAATGAATAAAAAAATTCTTAATAAAAAAAATGAAAGAAAGGGTAAGGAAGTGAGACAGACTGAAATTACAATATCCCCCTTCAAAGGCAGACCTTAAGTGGCTCAACTTCTCCTACTACTTCCCACCTCTTAAATTTCAACTACCTCCTTGTAGTGTCACAAATTGGAGACCAACTATATGGACCTTTGGGAAAACATAAAAGAATCAAACCATACTACACACTGTGGAAAATCCTGAAGTGAGGAAAGAAACCTGGGAGACACACATCAGAAGACCCCTAGAGGTCATTCACTAGCCACAGAGGGCACAAGACAGGTGATAATGGTGCCAGGTACTCTTGGTGAATTCAGGCATCACTATCTGGAAACTTAAGCTCTATCTATAAAGCATCAAACCATTTCCAAGTTTCTTGACTGCAGCATAGAGTTGAACTCAAATTTTTTCATGAAAATGAACAAATACTTAGTATAGAACTCAAATTATATAATTTCTACCATCTTCTCAAATAGCTAGACTTGCTAGGAAGCAGCAATGTGACTCATATTGAGGAAAAAAACTCAATCAATCAAAACAAACCTAGATATGACATAGATAATAGAATTAGTAGACAGAGATATTAAAATAGTTACTATAAATATAACCCAAATATTCAGGAAGGTGGAAAAATTCTTCAGCTTTGTTAAAGACTTGAAAAGAACTTCTAGGGATAAAAAAATATGTGTAAAGTAAAAATTATAAGAGATAGGATTAATAGCAGAATGGACACACCGCAAAGAATGATTAATCAATATGTAAATAGAAGAAGAAACTATTCAAATTGGAATAAATAAAGGAAAAATAAACACAGTGAAGAAAAAGAAAAAGAAACAAAGAAGCCAGACAATTATAAATGCACATGAGGGAATCTTGGACAGAGAGAGGTGAGAGAGAAATTGAAAACTAATGAGCATCAACTGAAGGCCAGCAAGACACATCCTGTCATTGGTTAATTAAGGGTACTTCTGCTGGTGATTGCCTACTATGGCTGTGAGACCATGTAAAAGATTGCATATTTCTGATGCTTCAAAATGCATAAGGTCTTAAAACAGCTTCTGCCTAATCAACCAAAAATGATAGCAGAGAAAGAAACACATCATTGAATACAAGAAATTCCTCCTTCAAGATGCATGAAGTGCTATGTCATGGTACCAATTAGAAATGGTAACATTTCTAATTACTGTTTGTTTAATTATACATTTGGTTTTATTTTTTGCATGGTAGTTAAAACAGCCACAAAATATCACATATTTGTTAAGCGTTTTATTATGGAATAATCACAAATTATTATGGAATTAAGGAGATGATGCTGAGTAGTCCTTCACATGTTCTTTCATGGATATACCCATTGTGAACACAGAACAAAATAACATCAACAAATTGCCATTGAGAATGTGGGGGGGGGGGGCTCTATGTCATTTGGTAGCTGGTATAGACTTATAGAAGCAGCACCTTAAAGATCAACATTATTTCATCACCACAAAGAAATTCCTAGGTGACCCCTTTACAGGCACATCCCATGTGACCACTCCCATATCTAATTACTTTGGTGTCAAGAATGGTAAAGGGGTAGAATTTATAGTATGTACCCTCTGGGGTGTTGGATATTTATGTCACCAAGGTCCGCCCTAGTGATATTATTTATCAACAATTTATACTTTTTATTTATCTTTACATAAAAATAATATTCCATGGTATTAGCATACCTTTCTGTTGATACATACTAGTAGTGTAAACCATGGTAATTGTTTTTAGGTTTGAGATATTACAAATAAAGTATCTCTGGGCTATCGTGTGTGTGTGTGTGTGTGTGTGTGTGTGTGTGTGTATTCATGATTAAGCATAAGCTAGTTTTTCCCCCTTGGGCATGAACAAATGCCCAGGGGTAAAACAGCTGACATTGCCAAAGAGCCTCCAGAGCAGTTGAACCATTTGCTTTCCCATCCACTAACAACTGCCATTATATTTTTGTAACAGTTGTTTAAATAGCTCACTGAAGTATAAATCTGAATTCTCTGATGCTCTCATGGAAGTCATGCTTCTTGTGCCCTGTGAAACACCTCTTTGTGTAATGCTCCCACTTTTAACTAGACTGGTTGCTTTTTTTACTGCATAATTTTAAGGTTTCTTTCTATGCTTAGCGTTTTTTTTTCTATTTTTCTTTTATTGAAAATATAGTTTGTTTCCATACAATATATTTTGATTATGGTTCCCCCAGTTCCCCCAAGTTTTTTAAAGATACATGATAAACAAGTATTTTTCCAGACTGTAGCTTGTTTTTCCATACTCAGGAAGATCTCTACGGGGAAAATAAGTCTCCATATTGGTGAAATATATTCATTGGTTACTTTTTCTTCTATGGTTAATCCTCTTGGTACCAAGTGTAGAAACTTTTTACCAAAGCCAAGCATCCAGATATTTTTCTCCTGCAAGTCGTAAAATCTCATTCCTTCTCTGTGTGATTTACTGAAAGCTCATTTTTGTGTAAGGCACAAGCTTTAATCCAAGGGTCTGTACTTTATTTAGAGATAGCTAACATTTTCTATGGTATTTATAAAAAACACTGCCTTTTATTTGTTAAACTACTTTCTTCCCTTTGTCAAAATTCAGTGGTTTGAAATTTAGTGTATTTGTTTTTGTTGTTGTGTTTGTTTTGATTGGCTGTATGTCTATTCCTTTTTCAATCTGACATAATTTTGATCACTATAGGTATAAATTTTGAAACCTATCCATTTCATTTTATTTGTGTATTGTCATTCTAGTTCCATATGATTTTTCAAATAATCGAACTTATACTTACATGAATTCTTAATGAAGCATTGACAGATGTTTAGTAAATTTGTGTGCCAACCTATTGATAAGTGGCTTCCTTAGCTCTACTGCCTTCCAATCTGTGACTGCACAGTGTTTTTCCATTTACAAATCTTCTATCGTTTGTTTAACTTTTGGCAAATTTAAGAACCCAAGCTTAGTGCATACTTTGTCATAAATGAATGCAAATTTTCGAATTTGGGAGGGGGTATGACAATGAGATGGATTTCTGTGTGTCCATCACCAGTATGTAAAACATAAGTTATCTGTTTTGTTTTTGCTTTAATTTTCTTTTTTCCTCTTATTCTGTGGTCATAGAGAAATATCAATTTAGTTGCAGTGTGACTTTGTTTGTTTAGATCCTTAGCTGTGTATGTGTCAGAAGAGGAGGGGCATGTGTAAATAAATTCTTCTTCAGTAATAGGCCATTTTATGTCATTTTTCCATCTCTATGGATTTATTTTCTTTTTGTTGCCTAAAACTTCCATTACACATGGTACCTATAAACATTATGATGGTGTGTATTTCTCTTTATAACTTACTGAATTTTTCTCCCCAATATTTTTATCCAAATTTATTGGTTTTTGATTCAAAATTTCCATCCATATTCATTAGTAGCCTGGTCTGTGAGTTTTCTGATTTTCAATGTATTCAATGAATAGATTATGATAGCTGAATGTGGGCCTATTTCCTCCTCATCTACATTCTGAAAGGCATTATGTAGAGATGATGATGTTACTGCATGTTGAAATATTTTGCAGAATCTCTGTGAAACTCGTGGTCCTCAAGATTTTTGGGAAAATAATTCAAGTTGCAAATTGAATTCATTTAATTGACATGGGGATATTCAGGTCATCTGTTTCACAATGTTTTAAATTAGGGCAGTTTCTTTCTTTTGAGAAAATAGTCCATTTCACACAAATGTCCAGGTGAATGTGTGTAGAATTGTTCCTAGTAAAACCTCATCATCTCTTTCATTTCCGCGAAACCTGTAATGAAACCCCTTTTATTTCTGGTAATATTTTTCTTGTCAATCATACTGGAGCTTAGCAGATTGAATTAATTGCTTTTTAAAGATCATCCCATTGCTTCTTATATTTTATTTTTCATTCAGTTCAGTTTTTTATTCTTTTACAACTTCTTCCTTGAGCTATGGGTGACTCAGGGATCTTTTATTTAATTTCTAGGCATTCATATTTTTTCTATCATTTTTCTGTTACTGATCTCTAAATTTGATTACATTGTGGTTAAAGAACTAATTATTTTAAATATTTTAATTTGGTTAAGGCTTTTTTTTCCCTGATGAATCATAATATTAACCCAGTGGGAACAAACTCAAACTGCATTTCAAAAGACTGAGTTGTATTTTTTTTTTTAGGAAAGTATTCTACAAATGGAAATAAAATTCAGTGGTTTGTGGTTTTGTTTTACCTTGCATGTAAAAAAAATATTTTTTCATAGTTACCTTGGAAAATATAAACTAAAAGCAAATAACTTAATTGTAAAATATCTGAGAAAATTATCTTAAATCAGAGTTATTATGAGACAAAAACAAAATTTCTAATTCAAAGAACAAAACATCACAGTGAAATGTAGTGACCAGTAAACATTAAAAGTGGAATGAATTTGATGAGTGAAGAAACAGGTATTTTGAACTAGTTAATGTACCAAACATAAAGTAACAGTAACTCTATGATACAATGATACTGCTTTGACACTGAAACACTCTTACCGGAAGACAAATATAAATTGGGGGAGATGTTAGAAGATATATAAGACTCTGTTTAAAATGTATCTAATGAAAATTTCCCTTTCACCATCTCCCTTGTCAGGTGAGAGAGTAGAAAATAATCAGGTCTATTTATGATCTTAACATACCAAGTATCATAATTTGTTAATTTTTTTATCATTAGGCTGAGATGATAGTTGTTAATATCACTGTTTGAGTTGGTCTTGGTAGTTGCAGTGAACACTGACATTGTGTGTAACCTCTGTTAGAGGGCAGAGTAGTGCATAAGCAGTGGTGAGGGAAAGCACGCAGTGCACTTTACTAAGTCACAATCCAAACATGGACTAACACAGCCCACTGGCTTCCTGTTCTAGCAAACCTGCTCACCTCCCTCCCCACTTTACGTGGTCTTCTCAGGACAAGCCAAATGATGGTCATAGAAGATGCATCCAAGAGCAACAACCCATGCCGTTTAAGCATCAATTACTTCAAAGGTGATGCCAAATGAAAGAATAAAGTTGAATATATGTTGTGTCACATGTTCCCACTGTGTCCACAGGCACAAAGAACTGATATCTCACCAAGTGGACCACCTACACCTTTCCTGTTTCATTTGTTTAATTTTGGGTGGGTAAGTACCAAGCCTGACATTTCAATGTTAACTTCATGTGTTAATTAAATTAGGTAACTATCTGTGTTCCTTTTGTTCTTCAACATGTTTCTGTTGGTTTTTCTAGACTAATTTAACAGCTAATTCCCAACCCTCACCTCATAATAAGTCTACCCAACTTTCCCGGACCCCATTGACTTAAACCATCACTCTGACTTGGTTCTACTACATCATAGATCATACGTGCTATGCATATATGTATACTTACATAGTGTATACATGGTGCTTAAAGTAGAGTATCTTCAGTCATTTTAGAACAGCTTGGATAAAACCTGGTTTCTAGGCTATACCTCAGGTGAGTATCTAAATAAAACACTCCAGCCATATAAGTGGTTTTATTGGCTCTATGGAATGCAAAGAAATTTAACTGCATATGAAATTCTTGACTTTCATCTTTCTCTTGAGTTTCTTAAGGATGAAGTTTCTCTGTTACTATTTATCTGAGACAACTCACACTGTGTTACTTTCTTTCTATTCTAAGAATGAGGTTGCCGGGAGGTGGTGGCACATGCCTTTAATCTCAGCACTCTGGAGGCAGAGCCAGGGGGATCTCTGTGAGTTTGAGGCCAGCCTGGTCTGCAGAGCAAGATCCAGGACAAGCACCAAAACTACACAGTGAAACTCTGTTTCGAAAAACTAAGGAAAAAAAAAAGGAACTGGTTGTGCAAATGACATCATCAGGCAAGTATTCAAAGTCAGTCGTTCTCTATCAGTTCAAATGTATAATGGTTTTTCTCTCACACACAGACCTTTTTCTTCTCCTTTGTACAGATTATCTTCCACTGAGTTTTAAGTTTTAAATACAACTTCTATCTCATTGTTTTTCCTTTTCATTGACTCCAGTATCTGTTTTAAATTGTTTTCCCCTGTGTTCTATGCTGTCATAAAATTTCTAAAATGTACTGTTTCCTTCATTCAGTGTATTTTTTCTTCATCCTTATAATTTCTATCATTCACTCTCTTTTTTGGCACAACTGATAACATCCGCTCAGGTTGAATCCTTTAGAATTGAGCTGATTTTTGTCTGTTTTGTTTTTCAGTGAGTACGGAGAGTTTGATGGGCCAACCTTCTGTTCTTCATAGTTATCTGTTTCCATTCCGGCTTCTGTAATTGCTCATGCTTCCTCTTCTCTTCAAGTTGCTATGTAAAGTATCAGAGGAGAAAAGTAATCATCCATCGTACTAGTTATGAACACTGTGATCTACAAAAGTGCCTGGGCTGACAAAGCAGGCTCTTTAGATGCTACCATTAGTATCCCTGATTCCCCTCCTACTTCCCAGTTCCCATTACTTTGTTGCAAAAACATGAATGCATCTCTTTTAATATAAACACTGTAAAAGGCAAACTATTGCCTTCTATCTTCCCATCACACTATCTTCAGATCACCTTCCTTGCTACCATGGCATCAGTTATTTTGTTCATCATGACCCACGGCTCTCCTTTCTTCTTTAGTTTTTCATGAAATTAAATGTACCAGTGTCTTCACATTGATGATTCCCAGTTTCTCACTCAGGCTAAATAAAGTCATGTAAGACTGATGGGTAAGATCAACTTGCAATTTAAAATTCAAATTTAATTATTAGACAGAAAAGGTATGTGTGTCGGTTCAGCCAGTACATACTCTACCCAAAGCAAAGTCATTTTTATAAGGTCATGGAATAAACATGATTTCAACAGGGAGAGTTGAGTTATTTTGTCAGGTCCAAAAGAAACTCAGGACAAATGCCTAACTCTTGTGCCTTTAGCCTACCAAACTGTCTGCTGGCCTTCAGGCTCACTCAGTACCTGTGACTCCTCTCAGCTCTTCTCACCCTGTCCCTGACCCTAAACTTCTCCAACTCATGGGCTTCCCTTATCCCAGTTTCTGATTCCCATATAACTCTGCCATTTCATCCATGCACTCTTTCTTGGTCCTCACTCTCTTGGTCCTTTTAGCCCACTCTAGCTCTCACTCTTGCTCTCGCTCTTCTCTCTCATTCTCTTTCTCTTTCTCTCTCCTCATTCTCTTTCTCTCTCTTCTCTTCCTCTCTTCCTCTCTCCCTCTCTTTCTCCTTCCATGGCCTAATTCAGTCTACTTCCATGTTCAGTTTGCTCCTCTCTTTTTCTCTGTGCTGGACTCTTCTGTATGCCTCTAGCTGTATTCTCCCTCATATCTACAATAAAAACCTTCCCCTCAGCCATACCTTGGAGCTTTTGTGTCCTCACTGTATACATCTGGTTCCAAAATTTTTGTTTCATAGAATTTTATTTAAATTTAATATCATTAGTATCTAATGGATTTGCATACTTCTTTAAGAATAGAAATCTTACCATAATTCTGGATGGATTCTTTAATTAACAAGACAGGGAAGTTGTTCCCTTATATAGATTCTAGAGAGTGTAATCAAATTTTGCTATTGTGATTCCCCCATTATTATGCTTTAGTGACTTAATGGCTACCATTTTCTTAATATGCTCTTTCTTTACTTAAGTCATAAGGCATATTCTACAGCCCTTATTTGTGTGATATGTATTTTGTGAGAACACTTTTCAGGGGCAAGTACTAGTTTTAAGAACAGTACATCAAAGAGACTTTGAGTTGCTTTTCTATGGTTTTAACTGTTTATGTTCTCATGCCTGTAGCCACACAAAAATGTTTACCTCCTTTGTAGTTTGTTTGTCAAGAGTATGAAGATGGTTATGCAGAGAGTCTTGGTCTAGTCTGAACATTATTTTGCATCTTAAATTATTCTCTTCACTGCAAAGTTTGAATCCTTACTCATCTTCATACACTATCTGATCTATTTATGCCCTTCTTTAAGAAAAATCCTGGGAATGAGAAGCACACTTACCATGTGAAAAGGGGGTAGCTTAGCCCTAAACTTTCCCTGTCAGTCACCCTTCATTCAGATTCTATTCATTCTATAAGATCTTTCAATTTATTAGTCATGTACTGTGCACTGATGACATAAGGTTAAATGAGAAGAATAGTGTGTAAACTTGCTATAAATGGTTTTAATTCAGAGTCCCATCTATGTCCTGGAAATAAAGATGTTCTAAGGAAGTTGGGAACTCATTTCAGCAATTTATTCTAGAGAAGAGGTGAGAAAGACCCATAAAGAGGGCCAATGATGCCACTGTTCATTCAAAAATGAGAAGGGATTGGCAAGCTAGGGAAAGACATCATATAGAGAAAATTGCATGGAAACATATGAGACAGGTGTGACTGGAGAAGTTAGTTCAAAAACAGGAGAATGAAAAAGATAAATGATGAATAGATGATGGATATCTAGATAGCAGATAAGATAGGTGATAGATTACAGATAATTGATGATGATAAAGAAGATAGAAATAGATAGATAGATAGATAGATAGATAGATAGATAGATAGATAGATAGATAGATAGAACAGAGACAGTTCAGAGACTTTGCTGGGAATAAAATAAAAAATCATGCTAGAATACAGCTAGTTGAACTATTCATAAGTGCAGTGTGTGTGTGTGTGTGTGTGTGTGTGTGTGTGTGTGTATTATGTTGTCTATGTTGTGTTTAGAGAAGAAGATGAAAATCTCCAAGGGTAGGATGTAAAACACATGAGAGGAAGACAGCAACAGCTTCAATAAGACACCGCACATACATGGATTCAAGCAGGATGTAGAGGGTTTGCACTGACCTCAGAAACTGAATCATCACAGAGAGTGAAAGGAAGCAGCCCATGGTAATTCTGCATCTGCCCACAGCAACTGAAGAGTAAAAAGTCATACATGGGGGCAGGAAGCTTAACAAGAACACCTTGAAACAAGGGAGAAATTTAGTTTTAATCCAAAAATAAAAAACACTAAAAATTCAAGTGCATTCTGAAATATAATTTAAATGTAGTTTTAATAATTATATGCAATTCATTTTAAACTATAAGGTTGCAGATATATAATGAGTAGAATCAGAAAACTTGACAACAGAACTCCACTTGAATGTGGAGTCTACAAATATTAAGAATTACTCATATATGACCTTATTTTTCTATTCTTTGATATTAAGAGCCTTAAATTTGAGTATTTTCATACAGATTTTTACTTTAGTTAGGTTTCCTCTCAATCATGACTAATTTAGAGAAAATAATATTTGAACATATTTATAATTAAGAGCCCTGTAGGCTTTCTCCTTGTGTGGAGGAACTGAATTAATGAGGTTCTAACCTATTTGATAAGCATCCTTGAGTGTCCTGGTTCCAATTACCTCCTATTAATAAGTGTTGCATTTAGAATCTCTACTCCATTTCCTTATAATTTTAATTAATAAAAAAATCTATGAAAGTTTTATCTTGTCATTTCAAACACAGGTTATACATGCAGGTTGCTAACAAGCCTCCTTCAGTAAAATGATCATTTCATCATTTGTTTTCAAGTAATAATGTAAGCACAACAGTCAGTTATCTTCTGTCCATCACAACCATAACACTAATGACAGAGGAGTCTGCCTGTAGGGTGGAGACAAGAGCACTTAGCAAATAACATATATGCTTGGGATATGGCTCAGTAGTAGAGCATTGTGTAGCACCTGAAGACCTTGGATCCTATCTCTCACAGTACAGATTTTAAAAGAGGAAGAAATGGTCAAAATGCCTGAGGAAGAGAGATTTTTCATGCCTGGTGAAACAACTTTCTCCAAGCCACTCTGGTATTTTCTGAGAGTTGACTTTCATGAACTGAAAATCCAGGGCATCCATGTCTGGCAATTGCCAGTTTCCTGATCACCAACAGACTTCTCTTAGTCAAAAGCAAGCATAGAGAATGCCCTGATGAGAAAGTGCTGAGTAGAGGTACCAATAACTTTGATTACTCTTCTTGCCTTCTGCTTCCTGTCATAGTTGAAACTCATCAAAGTGCTGTACATTGTATGGAGAAGAGACAAACTGATTGACCAGGAAACTGATTAGTTGTGTCCTCAGTAGTATTCAAGATGTTTCAGACCCTTTAGCTAAATACAACTGAGCTGTCTGGAAGGCTTCCCTAGACAGTGACAGGTGTGACTCCACCTGAGGTGACCATTTCTGCTCATTAGTCCTTAGGGCTGAGCACTTGTCCACCAGCAAAATCCATCCCTTATTACATGCTCTGTAATTCTAGAGCCAGCTTGTGGCTACAATCTTACAACCTATGGTTGGTACCCCATTTCCTACACTGAATTTCTCTTATGTGACCTGCATAGTTACAGTTAATACCTCTTTCTCCTGTTATTTCTTTCCTAGTTCTGTTCCACTGGATCAAAAGGGACTGAGTCACAGTTGTTATTCCAGGGTTTGAACCGCCATGTGGTCATGCCCCACCTTTGGAGACCTCAAGATCAGGCAAAGTCTCATCTCTATGAACAGGTATGTCAGGAAAACAGACAATATTTCAGAGAGGAGAAGGTTCAATGTCCAGCCTGTGTGTCCCTACATGACAACTTTAGCTATGAGTCAGTTCACATAAATAATATACAAGCTCCATCCTAGCAACATCAATTCTGCTCAACAGAGTCTTTTGTGAAGAAAAGCCAGTTTTACCCAAAATACCAGATTGGTGATTGCTTTTCCTGATTCTCACAATGAACCCCAGGAAAACTGCAATTGTGAAGTTGGGCACTTTTTCCTCCCACAGCTGTGATGATAACTTGCCATCCATAGCATCATATACTTGTTGATGTTTCCATAGTGTGAGCCTGAATCCATCACCTTCAATAATCACATGAGCATTGCTCCAATACTCTGATACCACTCAGGGCAACAATTGAGCATCAGAAGTTGTCTGCCAGGCCAGTAATCTTTTTTTAAACAAGGATGTGACTCTGCCACTGAGGTTCTCAAAGCCCAAGGAGATTTACAGAAATTTAAATGTATGTAGCCCACTCACTCTTAGAATAAACTGAATCAAGACTACTAGAGAGAATACACAGAAAATGGAATCATGAGCTCCCTAGGAACCTCTCATGTTCATTAGACTATGAGAACTGTGCCACTGAAGTGGCTCAGTGACTAAAGGTATGTTCTGCCAAGCCTGAATATCTTGAATCTGGTCCTCAGGGCCTACATGGTGGAAGAGGAAAACCTGCTTGCTGGGAATGTCTTGCTGTGAAGGTGTTGCTCTGATTGATTGCTAAATAAAACGCTGATTGGCCAGTAGCCAGGCAGGAAGTATAGTACAGGCAGGACAAAGAGAGAGGAGAATGCTAGGAACGGGAAGGCTGAATCAGATGCTGCCAGCTGCTGCCATGAGAAGTAAGATGTAAAGTACCAGTAAGCCACAAGCCACATGGCAAGGTATAGATTAGTAGAAATGGGTTAATTTAAGATATAAGAACTAGATATCAAGAAGCCTGCCACGGTCATACATTTTATAAGTAAAATAAGTCTCTGTGTGTTTACTTGGTTCTGAGCGACTTGGACCCGAGCAGGACTGGAGAAAACTCCAGCTACATCTGCTTCTTCAAGTGCTCCTCTGGTCTTCTCATGCACACCAGACCATGCACATATGAACACATACACACATATTCTCCCAATAAATAAATACTGAATAAAAATAAATAAAGGTATTAAAAACTATGAAGGCTGAGGACTACTGCTTTATGCATGTGCTTCTTTTCCTTTCACAACCTCTTTTCCCCCATGAAACTTTAATATAACCCCAAGCATAGTTGTAAACATAAAACATTTATTGATAATCAACCATAAGGAAACTTATTTTCGAAGTTGAATGTGCAATCCATTGTACCAAGGAATCACCTAAGGAAACCTACTCTAAAACAATTCATTAGAAATATATAATTTTATCATTTGATAAAACCAAAGCACATTCAGATATTAATGATATGGATATGTTCATTTATTTTTTTACATAAATAATTAAATCTTGTCCGAATATTTGATAATGCAGGACATAATCATTTTTGGATTGAACAATATGTCGGAGCCTGCCGACAGTCAGCTGGGTAGCTGGGTAGAGGCATGTGGATTGTAGAGACAATGAAGAAGACAGAAAAGAGTTGAGAGGTCTGGCAGTCAATGCCCAACAGCCCCGAGTTTATTTCACAGCCAGCTTATATACAGTTTTGAAGGACAGGGGTAGAACAATGCACAGTGCAGGCATTCAACCGCTATCTATCCTGCATAGGATAATGGTCAAGGAGCAGGCAGTTTCATTTTCTATCTACGTGGACTTAAAGCTGACATCAATAGCCTGCATCTAGCTAGATAGTGTGTGCCTTCCTGTGGGCTAATCAGAACTTTCTCACAGCCCTGTAGCAAGCAAGTTTGAACTCTATTGACTCAGAATAGACTTCAGATTCAAACTGGGAAACTGAGTCAGTTGTGGGCTCCCACACCAATATATTGATTTTGTAATTGTCAATGCTGAGAGTAGTGTTTTGCATAAATACATATTTGAAAAGGGCAGAATTGGGGCTGGAGAGATTGTTCATGTGTTAAAGAATTTGCTGCTTTTGCAGAGGACAGGGTTTCTCAGCACCCACATGGTGGTTCATAGCCATCTGCAGCCTCAGTTCTAAGGGACACTATGCCCTCTTATGGGCTCTGTAATCACCAGACACCCATATGGTGCACAGACATATTCACAGGCAAACACTCATAGATGTAATATATATTTAATTTTAAAGGCAGTAAGTATGCCTATGGTTATTTCAAAAAATTGTTGGAAATTTCATCATAATCCTGAGCCGAATTTCATTTAACAATATTTTTAGGAAACTGGTCAACAGCTCAAACTCCATTTTTAAAACTAAGCATTCTACAGAAAATATCAACTGAACCACCATCAGCAAATACAGGGATCTGGGGAAAAGGGAACCCTTGTTCACTATTGGTGGGATTGATAACTGGTGAAGTCACTATAGAAAATGAGCACAGCAAATTCTCAAAAGCTAAAAATAAATCTGCAATGGGATCTTGCAATACCACTCCTTGGCACATGCCCAAAGACTTGACATCCTACTCCATGAGCACTTGCTCAACCCTGTTCACTGCTGCTCTATTTAAAATATCCAGGAAATTGGGAAAAAAAAACCTAAATGTTCTTCAACCAATGGATGAATAATGAAAATGTAGTACATATACACTATGGAATACTAACTCAGCTGTAAAGACAATGAAATAATGAACTTTGCAAGTAAATGGAGAGAACTAAAAAAGATCACGTGAAGTGACTAACCTAAACCTAGAAAGACAATGTTGCCTGTTCTCCCTCATTGGAGGCTCCTAGCTACAAATCTTCACATGTGAGTACATGGCCTGGGGTAACTTTGGAAACCAGGAAAGTAAAAAAATAACCATTCCCAGGATAGGGGAGTCAGAGAGCAAGAAAAAGGGATATAGAAGGGTATGATTAATCTGATTAGGGAAATGGGAAATGGGGGCTTCTGTAGGGAGGAAGAAGGAGGTAAATAGAGAAGCGGAGAGGAGGAGGGTAGAGAGGTACAAGTGATCTGGCAAGGGGAATGGAGGGACCCTAACGGAGGTATAAAAGAAGGAAATTTAGAAGGAGAGGAAGAGGTAAAATAACGATACGAAGGTCTTAAAATGTCACAATTTTCTGTGTATAAATATACATACATATGAGAACTTTTCCCATCTGTAGCATGAATCTTAAAATGTTTTATTAATAAAAACATTCCAGAGCTAGGTGTTGTGGTGAACGCTGAAAGATCAGAGAAACAGAGTAAGTCACATCTAACCTCACCTTGCCAACTTCTAGGCTGGTCTTGTTTCTTCAAACTGGAAGCCTCTGAGTCCTCATCCAGAATGAATCTCAGCTGAACTGATGCTAAAAGCCTAAAAGCTTAAAGAGGCTCTAGTTCGTGGTCCTCCTGCCTTATATACCTTTCTGCTTCTTGCCATCACTTCCTGGGGTTAAAGGTGTGTGTCACCAGTGTGGCTTTGAACTCACAGAGATCCAAACGGATCTCTGCCTCCAGAATGCTAGGATTAAAGGTGTGTGCTACCACTGCCTAAACCTATGTTTAATATAGTGGCTGTTCTGTTTTCTGACCCCCAGATAAGTTTATTGGGGTGCACAATATATCAACCACACCCATCTGAGATGACAGTGCTATCTTCCAGAACCAAAGATTACTTAACTAAAATCCCAACACCAGACATGAGAAGCCTTCTTTTGAGTTGTTGGCCAGCCCTATCCAAAACATACAGCCTATTGTTATTGTCCTTAGTTGTCTACAAGAGGTGGAAGGTTAATTCCTATTGATGAAGACAACATGAATTTCAGAAACAAGGCTCAGAGACTCCTGAGCTGGAACTGACCTGACTGCTTCTTCTCTGAGAACTAGCTTTCAACGCAAGCTTCCAAAGGAAGGAAGTAACTAACAGTCCTACCCTGTTGACTTCTATGAACCACATCAATGACCAGCCTGATAACCCTTAGGGCACAGCACTGGCACACATACCTTGGCAGGAACCAACAGCTCTCTAATTTGACTTAAGGCCAGATAAACAAGAGGAATACTGTGCCTAGTACTGGAAATATACCTAACCGCTTGGTGCTATTAAAGTCAAGATTATTGGAAAAGCATCTACAACCACTATTTTACTAAACCAACACAGACTATAACAACAATCTATAAGCATTTGTTATTAAACCCACAGAGAAGTATAGTCTTTACCCTTCAAGTAAACTTCTCTTTGAAACAGATGGGGACTACTACAGAAAACCATACATAACCAATCAAGATGCTGACTTGTAGAGCCCAGTGGATACATCTACAAAACATTCCCATACCACAGGAAACTCAGACTCATGGAAAACTGTAGAAGGAGGTAGAGGCAGAAAGATAGTGAAAGTCAAAGGATAAGGGAGTTTCTTGTGAAACTGTGTCCCCTAGGCACATCAGAAGTACACACATAAAGTCTCACTAATCAAACTATTCAAACATGAATTGAACAAGAATGGCACCAATGAACACATCAAAGTAGATGGGGAAAATCCCAGGAGACCTCAACCCTACACAAAGAGCTATAGGCAATTGAGGAAAGTGGGGATCAGGAGAGATGGCTCTACATAGAGAAGACCACATTCATTGATTGTTCACTGACAAATAGACCTGAAAGATGCAAGTAACTTACATGGATTGAGAATGTTATATTAGGAATATATATATATATATATATATATATATATATATATATATATATATGTAATCATGCACATGTATGAATTCAATAAGAATTAAATTAATGAAAGGAGGTAGGAGACCCGTGGGCAGGCTGCACCACCACCTCTGCCACCCACTAGACTCCGTTCCCACAAGACCCCCTCCACCACCTACTTCCACATACCCTATTATCCTCCCCTTGTCCAACCATTCCCCTCAACATCAGCAGCCCCTATAAGCACAAACACCACCTACACCAGTTGGAAAAACAGGTGAGTGAAGGGTCTCCCAGATAAACAGCCCCAATCTCTAGGCCCTAAGCCCCAGGGCACATTTCATGCCCCTTCCTCTCCCATCTTAGCCCCAGCAAGGCAGTTGGGCCCTGCCCCCAACTCTGGTGGAGTACCACTGCTCTGTAGCACACCCCAGCATGACCCCACCACTACCATGCCAACCCCTGGATTCTGTTCTACAATACTCACTCTGCTGCCCAAACACACCTACCCCAGCATCCTCCTGAGAACAGCCTTCTCTGGCACCACCAGCATACACTATATGCACAAGTATCACCCATACCAATTGGCAGTACAGCAGCCCCTATAGCCACAAGTACCACCTATACCAGTTGGAAGAAGAGATGGGTAAAAGCCAATGTAAGAATACATTCAACAACATAAAGGGCAATATGGGACCACCAGAACCTGGTGGTCCTACAACAGCAAGAACTAAACAACACAATGCAAATGAAGCAGAAAAAAATGACCTAAAAATAACTTTATGAAGATGGTAGAGGCCCTTAAAGATAAAATGAAAAATTTTCTTAAAGAAATCAAGGAAAAGACAAACAAAAATATTAGAAGAAATTAATAAATCCCTTAAAGAAAGCCAAGAGAAAAATCTATCAAACAGGTAAAGGAAACAATTCAAGACTTGAAAATTTAAATAGAAGCAATAAAGAAAACACAAACCAAGGGAATTCTGGAAATGGAAAATCTGGGTAAGTGAACAAGGAACGACACATGCAACCATCTCCAGCAGAATACAGGAGATGGAAGATAGAATCTCAGGGATTGAAGATATGATAGAGGAAATAGATTAATCAGTCAAGGAAAATGTTAAAATCAAAACAATTCTTAACACAAAACATCCAGGAAATCTAGGACACCATGAAAAGACCAAACCTAAGAATTATAGGCATAGAGAAGGGGAAGAATTCCACCTGAAAGGCACAGAAAATTTATTCAACAAAATCATAGAAGAAAACTTCCCAACCTAAAGAAAGACATGCCTATAAAGGTATAGATGCCTACAGAACACCAAATAGACTGGACCAGAAAAGAAACTCTCCTTGCCACATAATAACTAAAGCATGAAACATATAGAATATTAAGGGCTGCAAAGGAAAAAGGCCAAGTAACATATAAAGACAGAACTATCAGAATTACACTTGACTTCTCAATGGAGACTCTAAAAGCCAAAAGGTCCTGGACAATTTGTAGACACTAGACCATGGATGGCAGCTCAGACTACTATACTCAGTAAAACTTTCAATCACCATAGACAGAGAAAACAAGATATTCCATGACAAAACCAGATTTAAACAATACCTATCCACAAATCCAGCTCTACAGAAAGTAACAGAAGGAAAACATCTCCAACCCAAGGAAATTAGCTGCACCCACAAAAATACAGGCAGTAGATAATCTCACACCAGCAAAGCCCAAATAAAGGAAACACACACACACACACACACACACACACACACACACACACTAACAACAACAACAACAACAAAATAACAGGAATTAACAATCACTGGTCATTAACATCCCTTAATATCTATGGACTCAATTCACCTATAAAAAAACACAGGCTAACATAATGGATATGAAAGCAGGATCCACATTTCTGCTGAATACAAGAAACACACTTCAACTTCAAAGACAGGCATTACCTCAAAATAAAGGTGATGGGTGATGCCTTTCTGTACACTGTGAATACATGTTGCTCTGATTGGTTGATAAATAAAGCCATTTGGCCTATGGCAAGGCAGCTTGGAGGCAGGTGGAAAATCCAAACAGAGACAGAAAGAAGGCCCACTACCTCCCAGTGTCAGCAGAGAGCATGGTTTCCCCAGAGCTGGTGGTAAACATAGTTAGGCCATGTTAGAAAGCTGAGATGGGTGGAGCCAGCAAGCAAAGCTGCCATTTCAGTCCTAGTAATGCTGCAGTTTAAAGCAATAGATTCACAATAAAACAGATTCAGATAAAATAAACTTCTAAATGGTTTACAATGTGTGTGAAATTGTACAGAGAACTGGAAAAGAGATAAAAAGGAATATATACAATTAAATAAAGAAATAGAAAGTTTTGAAAAATAAAGTCTTCTAAAGAGACAGTAAAGGTAATATAAAAATAAGCCACATAAAGATGAATATTACACAGAGTCTGGATTATATTGTATTTGGAATTTTTAACTGCAGAAAGACATTTGATTGTAAAGGCTACTCAGTTAAACCAATATGAATGTTTTAAAGACATCTTGACTTCAAAACTTGGATCTAAGGATATGTTGCTTTTGAAAGAAGGCTCTGCTTTTGTTTCCACAGGAAGCAAGAGGCTATGGATTTGTTCCAGGTTAAGATGGATCGGATTTGATCAAACCAGACCTCCTGAACCTTAACAGATGGTACCTATCAACAGAGTTATAACCAGTCTTTCCAGGACTTCATCATTATCTCAAATTTTCTCAGGTTCCCATAAAACTACCAGCATCCCCTATCCGCAGGAAATAGTCTAGAACACTATGCCCACATTCCCCAAAAAAAATGGATTATGGATGTTTGTTTAGAATGTTGGTTGCAAATTGTTATTGGTCATAGTCAATCTCTTTCTAAAAGGAAAAGGGGGGATATGATATAGATATGATAGGATGAAAAGGTAGATTATTGAATCAACTTTTAAAGAGCAACTTGGTTTAAATTGCTATAGATTTTAGTTTATTGATACAAATTTAAAGTTAATTTTGTTGTACTCTATGTATATTTATACTCTTGTTTAAGGTATTATGTTTATGCAGCTCATTTGAAATTGTAATGGTAATTAAGAAATACTGATTAACAATTAGTCTTCTATGATAGTCAAACTTATAGTCATGTTAGTTAAATTTCTAGATATATGTAGATATAATTCAATTAGGTAAGCAATCTTCAAATATTTCAAAGACCTACAGAATATGGCATTTAAAATGTTTTAAAAACTTAAACTTTTCTGGACAATGAGACGCATCTGCTCCTGGTAGCACCAAATACTTCAAGGAAGATGATGGGCATTGAAGAAACTCATTAAGGAGTTTGCTTTCTTTGTGGCAAAAGTTAGCCACTGGGCAAAAAAAAATGTCCTTGCATGGACTGATTGACAGTATGTTATATAAATTGAACATGCAAGACCCATAGGAAGGTGACAACTGAACTTTGCAAGATGAGATGGTCCTTCAGGTTTCTGCTTCACAAAGGAGACTGCCAGATATTCCAGATATTCTACAGGACACACAGAGAAGCAACTAAAAACCTCTAGGCCTAGAGGCTGAAGATGGATGCCCCAACATTGTAGAGGAACTTTAGATGACTGTCCAGGCAGCCAGCTGTCTCTGTCATTCTAGATTGTTGGAAGTTGCTTACAATGCACTTCTTATTTACTTAGGTAATATTATATCTTTCTGAAGTCTTTGATGTAGTTGAAGACTAGATAGTTATAGTTATGGTTTTCCTTGGTTATGATAAGAGATAAAGTAGATCTGAAACCTTATTCTCACAAATATAGGATAGATAGGATATCTTCTTCAATTTTGCCAAATACAAATAGACTAGATATTACAACTATAATTCTTGCTTGATAACTGTTTTGTTATATGTAATTTTACTTTGTTGAAGTTAAAACCTTTCTTTTGAATAGAAAGCAAAGGGGAAATGATGAGTGATATCTTTCTGTACACTGTGAATATGTGTTGCTCTGATTGGTTGATAACCCAGACCCAGAAAGACAAACTTGTAAGTGGATATTAGCAGTAAAATACAGGATAACCAACCTACAATACACAGCCCCAAAGAGGCTAGAAAACAAAGAGGGCCCAAAGAAGGGAAACATGGATTTCCCTAGTAAGGGGAAGTAGAAGAGGTCTGCTGGGTAAACTGAGGCTTAGGGGGATGGACGATGGGAACTGGAGGGAGCAGGATGTAGGTTGTGTGGACTGTGTATAGGAGGCAGTTTGGGGGCAGGACAGATTGCCAGGGAGAAGCTTATACCAGGGAAGCTCCCAGGAGTCCACAAGGGTGACCCCAGCTATGACTCATAGCAATAGTAGAAAGTGTGCAATCTACTGTAATCAGTAGATTTTTTTCTTTATTTTACATACCGACTACAGTTTCTCCTCCCTCCTCTCCTCTTGTAGTCTTCCCTCAATTCCCATCTATCCCACTCCACATCCACCCACTCCTCCTCCATCTCCATTCAGAAAGGGGCAGGCCTCCCTTGGATTTGAACATAGCATAGCACATCAAGTTGAGGTAGGACCCAGCTCTTCCCTTCCCCCCCACCCCCCGCCATATAAAGGCTGGACAAGGTAAGCAAGCACTGGGAACCAGTTCCCAAAAGTCAGCTAAGCACCAGGGACAGGTCCTAATCTCACTGTTAGGAGCCTTACAAACAGATCAAACTACACAACTGTCATATACATGCACAGGACCTAGGTCAGTCCCATGCAAGTTCCCTAACTGTTGGTCCAGACTTCATGTGCTCCCCTGGGCTAAGGTCAGCTGTTTCTGTGGGTTCATCCTTTATGACCTTGATCACCCTGGCTCATACAATCCTTCCTTCCTTTCTTCAGGAAGACTTCCCAGAGCTCAGCCCAGTGCTTGGCTGTCGATCCCTGCATTTGCTCCATCAGTTACTGAGTAAAGACTCTGTGATAACAATTAGGTAGTTGTGAGTTCGAGGCCAGCCTGGGCTACCAAGTGAGCTCCAGGAAAGGCGCAAAGCTACACAGAGAAACCCTGTCTCGAAAAACCAAAAAAAAAAAAAAAAAAAAAAAAAAAAAAAAAAAAACAATTAGGTAGTCATCAATTTGATTATAGTAGATTGTACCCTTTACACTATTGCTTTGGGTCTTAGCTGGGGTCATCCTTGGACAGTGTGTAAAGATATATTGATGTGATTGATGTAATAAAAAACTGAATGGCCAATAGCTAGGCAGGAGAGATAGGCGGGATTTCTGGGGAAAGAGAGGAAGAGGAGGAGGAATCTAGACTTGGGAGCTTCACCAGCAAACTTGGAGCAAGTTGGACTTGCCTTACAGAGGAAAGATAAAAGCCACATGGCAGGACATAGATTAATATAAGCAGGTTAATCTGAGTTATAAGAGCTAATTGGGAACAAGCCTAAGTTAAAAGCAAGCTCTCATAATTAATAAGTCTCAGTGTTCTTATTAGTGAGCTTGTGGCCCACCAAAAAAGTCCAACTTCAGACTTGGGTCCCATTTATTCCATGGAAAACTTATTGTTTTTTATTTTGTAAAGCCCTTCTAGAACTTTCTCTCTCTGGTATTGCCAGGAGTTTTTATAGCAGTCACAGCTGTTTTCCACATTTCTACATCACTAGAGACCGAGGTGGCAGGGTGTTTACATGCCCAGGATGACTCTGGCCTTGTATTCCCAGCTGGGTGTTTATCTGATTAAACACTTCTGTGACATCTCCAAACTGCATTTTAAAAGTCCTCTTCTGGAACAATGTCTAGATCCAGATGTTAGCATTACTGGAGAAAACTCATTGTCCACACATGAAGCAAGAAAGGAGGTTATAACCCATTTAGGCTTACATTTTCTGACCACCATTTTGTTGTGGATATCGTTCTATATAAATAAAGCACTGATGGCCAGTGACCAGACAGGAAGTATAGGCGGGACAAGGAGAGAGGAGAATTGGGGAAACGGGAAGAAGAAAGGGGAGACACTGCAGCCACCGCCAGGACAAGCAGCATGTAAAGACACCGGTAAGCTACCAGCCACGTGGCAAAGTATAGATTTATAAAAATGGGTTAATTTAAGATGTAAGAACAGTTAACAGGAAGCCTACCACGGCCATACAGTTTATAAGTAATATAAGCGTCTGAGTGGTTATTTTATACGTGGATTGTGGGGAAAAAATATTGTTTTTAGATACCAAATGAGGCTAGCTTAGGCATTAATAAATTGACTCAATCATGTAGAGATAGTATTTTAATATTTTTGCATGGCAGTGAAATCCAATTCATCCAACACTAAACATGTTTACACATTTTTTATTTCACTTCCAATTAATTCCTTCCAAGTTGTAGTTTAGCCTCCTGTAACAATTTTTTGGGAAAATGTGATAAAAAAAAATCTCTGTCATAAATCCACCTTTTAGAACTACACACACACACACACACACACACACACACACACACACACACACACACGAGTACTGGAAATTAGTTATACGTTGGTTGACAGGTACAAAAGCTAAAAAGAAAACTGGCCTATTGCTTCTTTTAAAATTGAAGTTGAACAACTTTGGATCTGATTTTGCCAACCTATGACTCATTCTCACCATTAGAAATTAACTAATTTGTAGATCCCATATTTTCACGCTAAAAAGTTTTAATTGTACTATATAATGAGGGTTAAATTTTACAATAATCAAGGAGAAATGTATTTAATGAAACATCATTTCTGTACTAATTCATTGTCTAATATACCTTGTCACTATGAAATCAGCCCATGAGGGAAGTACAAATTAAAAAAGTGTTATTTAGAAATGTATGTATATTGTTTTAAAATGTGTAAATATATATAAAGAAGGGTTATTTAAACATACATAAAGAAAATTTTATTACACAATATATGTAATTCTAAGTATCTTTTTTTTTTTTTTTTTTTTTTTTTTGGAGTTGAGGATTGAACCCTTGGCCTTGTGCTTGCTAGGCAAGCGTTCTACCACTGAGCTAAATCCCAAATTCTAAGTATCTTTATTCTTCTAACTCTGTTTCTCTTTTTAAAAAAATGTGAATTTTACATTATATAGAGAGCATATTGTAATTATAAATATATATGTTTATATACACACATACATACATGTATATGATTATAAACATATATGTATGTATATATATGCATTGAGAGAGAGAGAGAGACAAACATAGATCTGTGTGTTTGTGTATATATACAAATATGCGAGAGAGGTAGAGAAAAACACAGAGAGGGACAGAGAGAGAGACAAGTTCCCCCAAAAAGAGTCATAAGAAGGGGAAATAACAAGTTCAGGTTGTTTAGTACATCACTGTAAGATGCATAAATGTCTATGTTATAGAAGTTCTTTCATATTAGAAAAATAAAGCTTTCCCTTATTGACTGGTTCTACTATAATAGATAGGACAAAATAGTTGGAAAATGAAATGTGTGACAAAAAATTTATGTCTCTACCCTACAATCTATAAGTGCCAAATGAACATCTGAAATAATAAATTAATAAATCATTTGAAATGTTCAATCATGATATCTTCTTCTTTAGACTCAGTATGGGAGGTAGTTCAGCAAAATTTAATTTGATTTGACTCTGTCCACCATTATCTGTGTCTTGCCTTCTGAGTTTCTGGTTATTAAACTCATTATCACTCCTGGAAAATCGGGCTTAAGTGCCAATCAAATTAGGGAATCTCCATAAGGAATATTGAAACCATGTGAAAGCATGTGATATTTATACTGATTTGTGGTTTCGGCAGACACCGAGGTAGAGTTCCTAACCTCAGCCAGCTAGGAATTTGCGAAGGTGATTGGATAATGCTCCCACAAAACAAGGACTTTATCTTTTGTATTTTTTTTATTCTAATAAGAGAAGCAACTGTTGAGTATTAAAAGTAAATTGACTTTTAAAAATGGTATTATACAAAAATTGAATAAATTTGGAGAATCAATTGAATGAGTCTTCTTTAACAGACATGAGGAAGATAATAACAATAAGCAAAAGAGAGATGTGGAGAAGTCATTGTCATCACTAATCACTAAGGGTCTGTTGACCTAGAAATATGTTTAAAAGAAAACAATTAGAAGCATGATTGCCTCGGTTAAAAGGAAAAAAAAGAAAAGAAAAAGAAAAAAACATAAATAAGATTTACATGCATTTCATCTGAGTTACATTCTTTGAGAGCATTAAAAGATAAATGGTTATGAATGCTTCTTATAAACAAATAACAAATCTACTTAAGTATATGCATGCATGTGTATTAATCTACATATGTATCTGTAATGGCAAGGGAAATGCAGAATTAAAGTAATTATCAAGTGATTTGTAACAGAATCTAATTCATAACCTCTGATCAGCAGTATTAAATAGTTCCTATCTACAGTGCAATAAAATTTTACCCTTTCTAGGCAATGCTGGCTAAACTATAATTGATTTATAAGTCGGGATCATTCTTTCTTTAAGGATATGGATCAAATACTGCCTTCTAACTTTTTATCTTTCCATCATTCCAAATACTATATAAATGCCTTTCTGAAAGATACATTAGAAAACAAGTTTTATCACTACTTTCCTTTTTCTAATGTTTAACATAACTCCAGAAACTTCCATCTGACCTTCTTCAGTTCAGTTGATTGTGATGAAATCAGATCATGCATCCTCCCCGTGACTCACTAATAGCTTGATTGAGTTTCATTGTCACCAGCTCACCATGATTAGGTCACTCTTGATTAGAGCGTTCTCTTAGAAAATAGAGCTCCACTATTTTTGTTGGGCCCATGCCCCTCCCTAAACTTCTTCAGCCACCAAAAGAATAACTTTCCTATAAATAATTCACCTATTACCTTTTCCATTTACTTCATGGACACATTTCAGGGGGAAAATGAAGGAATACACAAAGGAGAAAATAAAGCAAAATGTTTGTGCACCAAATGACGACTGTTCTGCATGTATTGCTCTATTTCTTTCCAGTCTCAATATTGAGACTGGTTGTCAGTACATTTGTTCTTTTCATAGTTTTGTTCATCAAAAAAATATTTCCTATTATACAATAATATCCTCATACTTTCCAACGTGATTCACACAAAATGGAAAAATATGTCTTTTGTTTTATAATTGCATTACACAATTCATAGACATTCATTGGGCTCCTACTGTTTCAGTACTTTAAGGTTCTGGGTTTGTGCATGAGAACCAAAAGCATGCTCTGCATCACATACATTCTAAGAGCTAGAGAGAAGATTCAAAGAACAAGTATGCAAATATGTAAGATGTAAAGTAAGTGGTTAAATGACACAGAGGGGACAAAAGACAAGGCATCATTAGCAATGTGAAACACGAGGAATAGAATTGTATTTTACCTTTGTGCTTACATGTATTTACTAAGTATCCTGCAGGACACCAGCAGTCAATGTTTAATATATTTTATATTTTTATATTTTTAATATATATGTTGTACATGCTTGTGTTGACAGTTGAATAAGAAATGCAGACAGAAATACAGAGACAGGAAATACATGTTTTTATGCTTATTCTTTATTTCTTTAGCCCAAATTTAATTTTATTTGGTGCTCATATTTTCAGAAAGATCATCGGTTAAGGTCTGTTCCTTCCCACGTCATCTTCTGCATGCTTGAGTGCTCACATAAGATGAGGCTAGTAAACAGTGCTTTAAGCATTTCCTTTTACAGTCGCTATAAAGACATACTCTCTTCCTATAAAGTGGAGATTTGTTGAGTTCCATTTGTATTAAAAAAAAAAAAAAAGAGTTTTACCCCAGTAACAGGTCTAATTCCTTCATCCAAAACAGTGGTAGCTGCACATTTTTGTTCCTTTCTGAGTCGTCAATCTTCATACATGGTTATAGGTAGTTCTTGGTTATTAGGGGCTGAAGAGAAAAATTCTCTGTGTGCTTTAAATATAGTTATTTTCCCTTCCTCGTGAGAAGAGATAAGAATGGCCACAGCTCAGGCACCTGACAGTCTATCTTCTCTCTGCTGGTGGAAAGCATCAAATGATATACTAAAATATTCAGGTTGTGTTGTGGTATATTTGATCAAACTGTGTGAAATGTGCCACTGTTTTACTCTGATTGGTTTAATAAAGAGTTGAATGGCCAATAGCTGGGCAGGAGAGGTTAGGTGGGACTTCTGGGCAGAGAGAGGAACTCTGGATTAGCATATGACGTGGGATATTATGCCAGTGAGACATTGAGGGAGTCACCATTTATCACATAAAGAAGTTTCATGGTGAAGACTGAGAGCTATGTTAATTTATGCATATAAAGATGAGAACTTAGGGCACAGTTTAATACTAAATCCATTTAGCAGAATAATGGTAGTAGGTTCTCCCTTAGGCACTCTGACCTATTCAATCACGGGTTCTGGGTGGCCAGATAATTTCATAATGTTTTGTTACATTAAGTAATGTGACCCACTTCCCCTATCATGCCTTCTCAATATCTTGAGAAATTCTCCAATCAAAAAGCAGTGAAGAGGATTTTTAATAGCTTAATGTAAAATATAAATGATTCAAATCCTTGATTTATTCATTTTGAATTCTTACATCTGCTGTAGGCCCAAAAAATCTAGTGAATGTGTTGTATATAACAGAACGAAACAGGAAAGTGAGGGTGGAGAAGTAAGGCACCCAGCCCTGGAACCACTTCCAGAGAAAGGTGAACTGTGTTCTTTAAAACACTTTTGTCTACTGACTATGAATACAACACATTTCAGAAAAGTTTCTAGACTATTTCATCATTTTTAATGATTAGTATTTTATTATTTCGTTTTCTATATATGTAAATACAAGTTTTATTTCTTTAACTATAATGCTTTCCCATACACTTATTTTGTAACTTGATTTTTAAAACATAAATAAAAGGCCAGTCTGTTTTTTATTTAATGTGTTAGTTAATTTTTATGAAATCCAAACTTTATTAATGTAAATAAACAGAATTGAATTCACTAAGCTAAAGGACATGAGTTTCAATAAACTGCCCTTCATAGAATTGGTACCAGCCTCTATTCTCACTAGAGACTTGTGCTTCCCTATCACATCAACTCTGATTATGTTGCATATTTTAACCAGTTTGGGTTTGAAGCAAATGTCATCTAACTGGATTTCATATTATATTTCTCCGATCCCGTGTATGTATTAACCAAATGTTCTCATTTCCCATTATGATAATTGATTACCATGGGCCTTTTGCTTTATGCTGTATTAGTATACTGAATGACCAGAAGAAAGATTGGCTATTATAGTTAGTGAACCTAGTACCTGAAATACATTTTCAAATTAATTCTACACATTATATGTAATCTTTGAACTTTATTTATAAAATTGTTGTCACAATCATGCTTACACACACACACACACACACACACACACACACACCATCTTTCACATCTTTGCCCTTGGTGATGTTTTTTAAGTAAAAAAATCTTGACTAGCCAATAATGATACATATCTTCAATTATAAATACTGCCATTTTTGTAATAAAGTTGTTAGCTTTTGTATATAGAGTTTTATAAACTAATGTTATCCTTTACCACTTGGTGATTCTATTATAACAACATCACAGAGGTTTCACCCTATCTTCATTTAACTTTATTTGTGTCTAGAGTTGTTCTCCAAAGTCTTATTCTGTTAAATAAATCTTTTGTTTATTCCTATTCATTAATTATTTTAGTTCTATTACATATTTTAATACCTGGTTTATTTGGTTAGATTGTAACACCCCATAATGCTTTTTAAATGTTCTATCCTCTGTTTGTATTAACCCAGTTGAACTTTGAAATACCCTTTATTTAATTCTAAAACCTATTCCAATTTTTGCAACTGCATCAATCACAGAGGCTCATTTGGGCAAACATAATATTTTCACCATGCAGAAAACAGATAAAGTGAAGTTACGAGAGCAAACAGTAAGAAATCTAAGCTAAGAGGCGAAAAGGCCAGAAAGGCCTAAAACCTGAAGGTAGGCAGGAGGGAAAGATGCTTAATGGGGAGGGAATAACACTGAGGCCAGGTATATGTTGGATGACTGAATATAACAGAGGGTGCTTGCTGAGGGCAGGCAATAGGAAAGGTGGAAGATGGGGTGTGAAGGATCTTTATGTGAAATGCAATTTTGAGGTTAGAGTTGATTCTAAAGACAACAGAATTTTCAAGACGTTAAGCTAAGAAATGGTGTTAATATATTTCAGTTTTGACAGTTATCTCTCCTCATGGTATTAATAATTGATTGGATTAGAGTAGATACAAAGGAAGAACTATTTATGAAACTGCTAAAAAAGATTCCTGTGAGAGTTGGCGATGAGCTAGTGTAGGATAAGGCTAGTATAAAGAGAAGGAGACAACATTGCCCAAACCTAATTCCTATCCACAATCAGAGTCTAAGGATACATTCATAAAAAGTCATTTTCCTCCTAAGAGTACAGCTGCTCTAGAGCTCCAGGTTCGCTGAATTCTTTCAGCTTGGTAAAGCTAGAGCATAAAGAGCTCTGTGATACATTTTAGATGGAGCATCCACTGCCACAGATCAGCCAGTTAATCCTCAAATTATGGGGATGATATAGTGGAATGAAATGTATTGTAAGATAAGAACATGTAGGACTCCACTATCCTAGTGAAAACAGCGTTAACACAAAACAACATTTGGAAAAGCTTCTTAGTATCCTGCAATCAGACCTGCTCACATGGATACTCTACAGACTAAATACTCTAATTGCCTCTGCTTTATGTAAATGGCAAAAGAAAAAGAAAACTATGTTAGGACAAGTAAGAAATGAAAACCTTGAATGAACTTGTAACTATCAAATACATGTTTTCAGGCCTGATTACAATTCTGGCTTCATTATGATGATTTTCTCTTTAAAAATAATATGCATAAGCAATTAAACCTAAAGAGACAGTTCACAAAACATCCCACATGACACTGACTAGTATAGATACATAAACCTGTGCATTATCGTTTAAAATTTGTGAAGACAAAGATGCTTCAGAAACATATTAATATTTGGAAATCAACAGTAGAATTTATATAAACAAGGTCAATAAAAAGTCTATACAATAATATTAAAATAGTGCAAGCAACCAAGCAATTATATCTAATTATTATTGTCAGATACAATGTAACATTTAGAGTTACCATGTAACACAGGAAATTCTAAAATCAGTAGTAAAGAGACTTTTCTCCAAGACTTTCACCATCTTTATGCTCACACCGTCCTGTCAGTCTGATTCTTCCAGAAAGAAGTGTTCCCACCGGGAATTTATGCCAATTTTCATTCTGTCTACCTCCCTTAGTGAGACTTTCTCGGGGAAGGAAAGTTAGTGGCCGTGGGACATTTCGGAACTGCACACTCAGCACCTGCAGTTGCAGATGCTCTCTGTCACGGCTGTCATCTCAAGGCTTTTCCAAGGCCCTGGCTAAAGAGGGCCTGGCACCTGACAGTGACAAATGAGGGGCTCTGAGTGATTCCCACTCACGCAAATAAAGGCCAGAGAAGCCAGGCCTTCATAGAATGCAAACAATGTGCACAGCACCATCCTCACATACCCTTTGCGTGCTTCATACATGTAAAGACGAATACCATGGCTAAAAGCAGAAACAGCCCTTCTGTACACCATTTCTGCTGGAATGGTTTCCCTCAAGACTGCTCACAACAGATTGCCTTCACTGAGTGGGGTAGCAGAGTAGTGTGCACAGCCTTGCAAGTGACATTGAAAACGTTCCTGTAGTTTAATTTTGTATTAAAATTAGATCCTACTTTGAAATATGAAATAGTTGAAGTAACTAATTTGCAATGCCTCGGTGAAAAGTTTGCCAACCCTAATTAACTCCTCCAGTCTCACAAGACTTTTTCAGTTGGCCCAGAAATATGTCTATAAGAATTGTGAAGAGAAATTAAATCCTATTACTGTCATAGTTGATAACAAAGAGGCAAGTAGAAAAATCAAGCCTTTACCAAGGGTGAATATTAACCAGAAACGGCATGGAAGGCTGTGTGCCCAGAATAACACTATCATTTGCAACTGAGTAGCTCATGCAGCATGTGACTACTTTCCTTCATGTATGATCACTTCTGATCACTGAGTTTTCAATGTGTTCAAAATGAAATATATGTTTACAGGAAAAGTGGCCTATTTAGATATTTTCCCTACCAAATACACCTTGGTAAAGTGGCATAGATAATTGTTTTTGTAATTTCTTCCAAGGGTTGTCATTAAAATGAGAAAGCAAAAAGATACATCCAAAATAAGAAAATCATTCTTTCAGCTTCAAACTATCTAATACATTCTCTAATCGTTGCTCAAAAATCAGTATATGCTCTGAATTTGTTTCCTCTGCCAGTGGTGTGACGCTAACCCTACTGGATTTGGCAACAGCAGGAGATACAATATTATTATCACTCATTAGGAATAATTAATTCACCAATATTCTTAGAGACACTCAAATATTCTTATAGAATTTAGTACTCCATGACTTTTTTACCCCTGGTGTCAGGCAACAACAGTGTTTGCTATGTGCTTTTCAGGACTCTCTGCATGTGAGTAAAGGTGATAGGAAAGCCTCAGCAAGTTCAAACTGATGCACTGGGTCTGGAGCCAGTGGATGGTTTAATTCGGATGCTTCTGGTTCTCTGTCATGCCAACCATCAACCAGAACTCATTCTGGTGACAAGCTGGCAGTCTTCATGCCTAAGAGCCCCCAGTTGCTGTGGGAATCTAAAACTGTGAACAAAGATGCACAAATATCATCTTTGAAAATTGAGATCTCTTCACTATTTCATATTCTCTGAGGTTAACTTTGACCTACTTTACATTTTCATACATATACTGTGTATTTCATAAAATAATTTCAGAGTCCAAAATGAATAGAAATACATATCTGATTAGATTATAAGTTTATCCTAGGTATATTTTATATGCATATAACATCAAAGTTTAAAAATAGTAGTAGTTCTTGATTTCCATTCATAAGTTATGAAAATTTTGATACATTTGATTTAGCATAGATTTCTCACCAGTTGTTTTAGTCTACAATAAATTAACATTTCTCCCATCAAAAGACTTTCTCCAGGTGCTTGTTTATCAAACAGACAGTCCTCGTTCCCCCTTTCTCTGAGAGTCTAATCCTGTTATCTGAAGACATGTACTGAGTCTATTATTCTCTCCACAGGTATCCCAACTCCACTTCTTCTGAGCCCCTAACACCTCCCTCTGAGGACTTAGACTGAGTGGTTTCTCATTATATGGGTAACCTTCATTTCTCTTCCTTCTGAGACCCTAATGCTATCATGTGGTGATATTGTGTTCCCCAAAATATTGTGCACCCTAATAAACTTATCTGGGGTCAAAGAACAGAACAGCCACTAGATACAGAAGCCAGAAAATGGTGGCACACACATCTTTATCCTAGCATTCCAGAGGCAGAGATTCATCTGGATCTCTGTGAGTTCAAAGCCACACTGGAAACAGCCAGGCATGGTAACAAGAGCATTTAATCCCAGGAAGTTATGGTGGGAAGCAGAAAGGTATTTAAGGCATGAGGATGAGGAACTAGATCCTGATAAAGCTTTTAGGCTTTGGAGCAGCACAGTTCAGCTGAGAGGCATCCTGTCTGAGGAAACAGGATCAGCTGAGGAATTGGCAAGGTGAGGTAGCTGCGGCTTGTTCTGCTTCTTTGATCTTTCAGCATTCACCTCAATACCTGGCTCCAGGTTTGTTTTTATTAATAAGAACTTTTAAGATTCTACACTATCATATGAATATCTACCTGAGAACCCGTGTGCCCCTCTTAGGGTACACATTTCCACTTTTCCTTAGCATGATCTCTTAAAATTCTGAAAACTTAAGTCATGAAGCTGCTTTCAGTACAGACTGTCTGCTCTTGAAATCAGGAGCTGTGCTTTTTCATAGCTGAACCAGGACTACCTCTGTTACCTCAAACTCTAATCACCATTGAGTGGCCACAAAATGTAGCTGCAATCATCACCAAGCTGAACCAAAATCTGCCGAGCTCATCTACCAGCAAATAGAGATCAAAACAGCAACTCAACAAAGCAGGGACAGATATCAATACCAAAGTACAAAGTGATATTACTCCAGATGCCCAAGTTCCATTATAGAAATACATACATCATGAAAAGTCAAGATAATGAATCTAAAAAATTATTAATTTCACAGCTATTATGCCTGATGAGAGCAAATTAGATAATACTCAAGACCTTGAACTCAAAATAACAATTATTAATCTGTTCAAGGACTCAAAGGAGGCATAAATAAATACTGGAATAAAGACCAATAAAAACATAAACAACTGACTGAATAAAGGGAAATGTCAAGACATAAAACTAGAACTCAATAGAGAGAAATACTAAATAATACCCTAATTGAAATGAGTAACTCAGTAAGTATAGTAATGACTCAGTAGAAACTTAACCAAAAAAATAGATCAATTGTAAGACAGAACATTAGGGCATGGAATCATAGTAGAGGAAGCAGATCATTCAATCAAAGAAAATTATAAATTTCGAAAAGAATGGAACAAACAGGATCTTTGGGACCGGGTATATGATAAATCCTACAAATAGTCATAGAAGAAGTAGGAAAAAAAAAGCCGGGCGGTGGTGGCGCACGCCTTTAATCCCAGCACTTGGGAGGCAGAGCCAGGCGGATCTCTGTGAGTTCGAGGCCAGCCTGGGCTACCAAGTTAGTCCCAGGAAAGGCGCAAAGCTACACAGAGAAACCCTGTCTCGAAAAAACCAAAAAAAAAAAAAAAAAAAAAAGAAGTAGGAAAAAAAATCCAGATCAAAGGCACAGAAAATAATTTCAATAAAATCATAGAAGAAAAGTTTCTAAATCTAGGGAAAGAGATGCCTATCCACATGCTAGAACCATACAGAACACCAAACGCTGTCTCTTGACACAAGAGCAATTTCCTGCGTCATGTAACAGTGAAAACATGGAGGGCGCAGAACAAAGTAAACACATTGAAAGCTGCAGGAGAGAAGGCTCACATAGAAAGGCAGCCAAGTCTTCAATGGAGACTTTAAAAGTCATAAGGCTTAGACTGATTTTTGTACACATTCTGAAAAAACACAGATGGCAATCCAGAGGATGAAACCCATCAAAGCAATCTGTCATAACTTAAGGGTAAAGAAGCTTACCATGATAAAAAATAAAGCTAATGGATTCATGATCATGAATCAGCCCTATGGAGGGCATGGGAAAGAATACTTCAGACTCAAGACAAATAAATGTGTCCAAAATGCTACAGGAGAAAATAAGCAGTGTTATATCATAGACAAAGCAAACAAGGACTAAGAAAACAAATGCCACCAAATTAACAAAATGGCATGAATCAATACACATACCTCAATAATCACTTTGAATATCAATGGTCTCAACTCCCTCTAAGATCAACAACAAAACAAAGATGTCCAAAAACTCCACTCCTATCCAATATAATGCTTGAAATCTTAGCCAGAGCAATAAGAAAAAAGAATAAAAGGGATACAAATAGGGAAAGAAGTAAAAACAAAATCCTTTTTATATAATTTATGCATGAAAGATCCTTAAGATTCCACCCAAAATCTCTTACAGCTGGTACAGTTTTAAAAACATGGAAGGATACAAAATTAACACAAAAAAAATCAACAATCTTCCTATAAGGCAGTGACAAACATACAGGAAAAAAATAATCAAGAAAACAGTCCCATTCACACTAGTCAAAAAAGAAAAGAAAAAAAGACCTGGAACCATACCTAAGCAAAGAGACAAAAACTTTCAGACACTGAGTCAAGGAACTGAAGAAAACACAAGAAGGGATGCTTGTGTTTTCTTCAACTCCCATGCTCATAAGTAACCTCATGAAAATTCCCATCCTACCAGAAGCAATATCCACATTCAACAAGATCCAAACTCCAGAGCTATCCTATACAAACAGAAAAAAAAAATCCAAAATTTTATGTAGAACCACCAATGACAAAGACAAACCAAAGCAATCCTAAACAAAAAGAATACTGCAGGCATCACCACACCTGCTTTCAAGTTCTATTACTGAGTGATAATAATGAAACCAGTGTAGTACTGGCACAGACGCAGACACGCAGAACAGTGGAATAGAACCTCTATTCTGTTAGGTCTAGGTATAAATCACAAAACCACAGTTACCTGAATTTTAACAAAGATGCCAAAAATATACTTTGGAGATAAGATAAGATAAGATAAGATAATCTTCAACAAACTGTGCTCAGAAAACTGGATCTCAGTTGATAATAAACTGGAAATAAACCCTCATTTCTCACTCTGTACAAAAACTCAATGGAGGCCTTTCTCTTTCTGTCTCTGGAATAGCCAAGTCTTCACACACTGACATCTCGTTGCCCACTCACATGGGAGGCAATGTCTAACCTACTCTCTTACCACTCAGTTTTTTCAATACATATTGATTCATTTGATTTTCATGTTCTTTTCTTGTGTGTGTTTGTCAATAAGCTTATTCATTTATAATATTTTAATTACTTATCAGTAAACTTTCTCATTTCAAGATTTTTTAATTGTGTTCTTTCTCTTTTATGTAGCTAGGCTTTCCACAGGCTTTCCTTTGTATTTTCTGAGTACCCTATTCCAGTTATTAATATTCTCTACATTATTGTGAAGATGATATTTTTAATCGACAGCTACTTTATTAAATATTTCCTAACTACATATTCAAGCATTGCTACACTCTGACATTATTTTAACAGGAACTTCTCTCTTTGGAATGCCTCTTCTGTCTCCTCTGTGATTTCCATGAATCTTCTAGAGAAAGTGGTCATGAAGTTGTTTTGATTATTTGGTTGTATTTTAATTTTTTCTTCCAATTATCTTTTGAGCCAAAACCTGAGCAATATAAAATAGCCTCCAGGTGATATTTATGAGATATTTTACTGTGTTATTCACTGTGATCTCAGAGCAACTGGTTTCCATTTTTTTTATATTATTGACATTTCTTCCAGTGTCTAGTATGTGGTCCCATAATATGACCCTGTATTTTTTTTTATTTGGGTCATTTGTTCCTTCCAACATTCACTTTCAAAAATGTCTATCTAATTATAAGAGAAATCTTTAATTAAATGAAAACAGATTCTAACAAATTATTTCTAATAGATTTATAAGAATCATTTAATACAATACCATAAAGATATTTGTTTTAAGCTTAATAGTAAAAGGAAATAGAGGAAAGATTAAAGCAGCCATTATTCTCAGTAAACAATCAACATCATATTTCAACACAAAACAAAGCTTACCAATTCTTCTTTATCATTGTCATAATGTGACAATGTGAATTTGTTAACCTTTTAGAGAACATGAGATCTTTTGTTTCCTCACTAAGAGCTTTTACAACCATGTTTATGTTTACCAGATGATTCTGAAAGTTTCTTGAATACAAAGAAAGAATCCCTTAAGATACTCCCTTAGCCCACTGAGTGGCACCACAGGTGGTTTTTAGCAAAACAAAGTTACTTCCCACAACCCAGAGGGCTTGGATGTCCCCTTTCCTAGAGCCAGCAGAGAGTGTCTGGTGAGAATGGACTTCCTGATCCACACAGCAACCTCTCTATGCACAGCATAGAATAAGCGACCCACGTTTCTCTTTGTGTTCCTTATTGGTTCCTGGAAAGGCAGTGCTGAGCAGAGACAGAGGGATCTGAATTCTAAGACAGGGGCAAGTTCTTTCTCAATTCTCTTTGCCTTGTTTCATTATACAGTGTTTACCTGGAGAATTTTCCCAAGGAGTCTTGAGGTAATTGCTTCTTCAGATCCATGCTAGGTGTTCTTACGAAATACTTTTATGTCTTTTAACTGTTACCTTACTTTTCTTCTAATTATTAAAATGGATCTTTGTCCTTTAGTACTTTTATTTTTATTTTTCTTACATTGTTTTCTGAAACAATATTGGTATTCTCTTTCTAAAATAGAAGTCTTTGCGTAAAACTTGATTTTAGAAAATTCTATCTCTATAGTTTGTTTTTACTCGGTGTTTTTTGTTTGTTATTATTTCTGCTTCCCTCAGCTCCTCACACCTGGGAAGCTGCATCTTTACTCAGGCTGCTGCAGGAAGCTCTAGCCTGACATCCTCACTTCAGCCATACCATTGTGAATTACTTTTTCCTTCGAAAATTATTTGTGAAATATGTACTCTATGTCTTATGAAGCCCTAAAGACAGATGTTAAAAAGACAAGTTGATCAAATACATACATACACAAAAGAAGGAGGGAACAGGAGAGCAAGAGGATGCGTTGAGCATCATATGTGTTATTTCTCCAAATCGCTGCTTTGTTCCATGTGTTTCCCAAAAGTGAGTGATGGGTCCTGTGATTGGGTGTCCTGTTCTCAGAGGAGGCCCTACCATTGAGGTAACTGGGCAGGGAACTAAATAAAACAAAAGTCTGAGCCAAGGGAATTAATGAGGATCAAGAAGACACAGAGGAGGAAATTTTAAGCAGTTAAAGCAGTGGTTCTCAATCTTCCTAATGCTGTGACCCTTTAATACAATTCCTCAAGCTGTGGTGACCCCAAAAATAAAACTATTCCATTGCGACTTCATAACTGTAATTTTGCTATTGTTATTAATTGTAATGTAAATATCTGTTATGCGGGCTATCTGGCATGTGACCCCCATGAGGATCACAACCCACAGGTTGAGAACCTCTGAAGTGAAGTGTCAGGAAAGTTAAGGTGGAAGAGTTGAGAAAGCAGCAAGACTGGCCTATGTCAGGAGAAGACTGGGAAACAAATTAAATTGAAACCTTACTCAAAGTACTTCTCCAACATTTTGGTCTCAGAACTTATTGTATTCTTAAAAATAACTGAAATGCTAACTTTATTTTAATATGGTTTTTATCTGCTGATACAATATACTAGAAATTAAAACAGAAAATGCATTGCTTTAAAACATTAATGGCATTATCAGTGTATTTTTACGAACAAAAACATTTACAGCCGGGCGATGGTGGCGCACGCCTTTAATCCCAGCACTCAGGAGACAGAGCCAGGCAGATCTCTGTGAGTTCGAGGCCAGCCTGGGCTACCAAGTGAGTTCCAAGAAAAGGCGCAAAGCTACACAGAGAGACCCTGTCTCGAAAAACCAAAAAAAAAAAAAAAAAAAAAAAAAAAAAAAAAAAAAAAAAACAGGTAAAAAGAATATTTATAATTTCAGAAACATATAAATACTTAAAATTATCTGATAAACCAAGCTGATTCATATCTGTTAACTTGACACAACCTAGACTCACCTGGGAAGTGAGTCTCAAGGAGAGATTGTCTACATTGGGTTGGTCAATGTATCTCTGTGTGAAATTGTTTTAATTGAACCCCTTGAGGTGGGAAGACCAGCCCTGAATAAACAGCACAATTTCTCAGGCTGGGCCAGGAATTGTATAAATGTGAAGAAAGCTAGCTGAGCATGAGCAAGCAGGCAAGGATTCTCCTGTTTACTCAGTCTGGTCTTGACTGTAGATGTGATTATTTCAATTTCTGCCTTGATTTCCCAGCTGTAATGAACTCTGGCTTGGAATTAGAAGATGAATAAATCCTTTCTTTCTCCTCTGAGGTTCTCTTTGTCAAGGGATCTTATCACAACAACACAAATAGAACTCAGGCATATTCTATGACCAGAAATGAACAAGGAGCAAACTTGCTAGAGTAACCTTGGGTCTGCTGCCTTTCTTTTGACTTCATTAGCCAGAGTTTTTCTCGTCTGTGAAGTAGGTGAAAAGTGAGAACAGGTAATTATTTTTAAGGACAGCTGGGACTGAGTGTTAGCAGCTAAAGACATAATATGTTACTTATTGCTTCACAATAATTAAGTTACAGAACATTAATGACAACATATGCAAAATTTAAATGAGTTTTAGAGTGCTTGCTTATAGTCTACTAAATTTCAAAGTACTTGTGTTTCCCTTCTCTATTATCTTTCATCATGGTATCTTTAATGCATCTTACCTTTTCCATACAATTCTGTCCCTCCCAGTTTCATACAGAGATTAATGTATGAATAATATGCTCTTTATAATTCTGCTTGTAATGTTTGTTTTTGTTTTTTAAAAATATTTATTTACATAAATTATATTCAATACATACAATTCTATGTATATACACGTATATATGTAGTTCAAATGACGTTATCTCATTTGAGCTGATAATAGTCATCAAAGAGCATAGACTATCTAACAAGAATCCCAATACCAGATACAAGAAACTCCCACTTCAAGCATGGATCAGGGAAGTCCAAGAGACTTCTACACAGTATAAGCCATTGCTGTTAACCTTGAGTGCCTTCCAGAGGTTAAAAGTAAGTCCCTATTGCTGACGATACCTTTCACTTCAGACACAGGACCCAGAGGATTTGAACTGTCTCTGATTTGAAAACCTACTTCCTGAAGTTCTAAAGTACCAGAAGGTGCTATGCAAGTTTCCAGGGAAGTCTCACAAAATGGTTGCTTTTATTCTTTTATTGACAATAGTTTTTCTTTTCATATAATATATACTTATTACAGTTCTCTCTCCTCCCACTGTAACAGGTTCCCCAGACTAGTCGGCCCCCAGACCTTAGCACAACTGACTTCATGATGGAAGCACCATTCATGTCATACAATTCAACACATACAGAGCACTACCTACCAAAATGAAAACAAAGACCTAATCCATCAAAGTCCAAACTTCTAGGAAAGTCTCTAAGCACACTAACCTTGCTTTTAGGCTTCTGTAGTTCTGCTTCTGGCTAACTGTTCTTGTTAACTGTAGTATGTCAATCCAGGATATGTTTTTTTGTGTATATGCTTAAAAACTCATCCCAAGAAAGACTTGGGCCTACAGTGGAATCCCAAACACCCAATGCAGTCACCAACCTGAAAATATAGACTCTCTAGTGGCTTAAGCCTGAGTCCAGTTTGTCTTCTCTGGTGGATAACCCACAACACTACTCTTCCCAGTTCTTCCCCACCTCCCTTCCCATCGGGATCCACAGCTTTTCTGTCTCTGTTAGAAAACAAACAGGCATCTAAGGAATAATAATAATATCAGATAAATAAAAAACAAACAAACCCAACAATGACAAAACAACCAAACAAGAAAAAAAGCCAAAGAAAAAGACAAGATAGTCATAGACACACACGCTCATATACAGTCACCCAGGAATCCCATAAAAACCCAAAAGAAGAAGTCATAATATATACATGAAGGACTTGAAGGACCTGTAAGGTTTTTAAGAATCCCTGATTCAACATTATGAGATAAAGAACTTTCAAAGATGCCATTGAGCTCATTTTGTGTTGGCTCTCTACTTCTGGGCATGGGGCCTACTCTTAAGAGTAGTTTGTTGACCCAGTGAGGCTCCCTTGAAGAAAACTAATTTTTCATTTGCAAGTAGCTACCAATTGTAGATAGCTTCTGGCTTACAGATAGGGTCATGCATCTACTTCTTTCTGATCTAGGACCCCATCTATTAAAGACCTATTCAGGCCCTGTACATGCTGCCACAGTCTGTGTGAGTTCATATCTGTGCCAACTCTCTTGAGTCTAAAGGCCTTTATTCTATCTTCTCTGCCTCTTATACTGTTTTTCATCTCCACCCCCACTTCTGCCAAGTTCCCTGAGGCCCAAGAGGAGGTATTTGACGAAGACATCCCTTTTAGAGCTATGCCTTTCAAGGTTTCTCACTCTCTGCATACTGTATGGCTGTGGGCTTGTGTATTTGTTCTCAATGCTGAAGGAGTAAGCTTCTCTGCTGATGGCTGAGTGAGGCACAGATCTATGGGTATAGAAGAATTACTTGGATAGTCATTTTATTGCTACATTCCTTTAGCAGAAAAGTATTCGGTCTTCCCCTAGGTCCTTAGACTATAGTCTCGGGCTCTTAGCCACACAAACAGTGGTGGGTATAGGTTCCAAATTATGAAGTAGGCCTCAACTCAAATCAGATAATGGTTGGGTACTCCCACAAGCTTTGTTCCTTTATTGCTCCAGCATATCATGCAGGCAAGTCACTCTTGTAGATAGAGAATTTGTAGAAGGGTTGGTGTTTCCTTCTTTTTCCAGTGTGTATTTCTAGCATCTTCATCAAAAAATCAGGTGTCTATAGATGTATAGATTCAGTTTGATTCCATTGATCAAGCAGTCTGTTTCTGAGCCAATAGCATGGGTTTTACTATGTTCAGTTGGTTGGTTGGTTGGTTGGTTGGTTAGTTGGGTTTTTTTAATTATTCTTTTTGTCTGGGGTTTTTGTTTGCTTTGTTTTTGCTATGGATCTGTAGTACAATTTGAGATCGGGGACAGTGTTACCTCCAGCAATTCTTCTTTCAGGAGTGCTTTAGCTATTCTAAGTTTTCTGTGCTTCTATATGATGCTGAAAATTGTCCTTTCAAAATCTGTGAAGAATTACATTGGGATTTTGATAGGATTTTTGTTAAATTTGTAGATTGTATTTGGTAGGATGAACAATTTTATTCTTCAGTCTTACTGATCCATGAGCATGGTATCTTTCCATCTTCTGACATATACTTCAGTTTCTTTCTTTGTTGTCTTAAAGTTTTTATCATCCAAGTCTTTCACTTGCTTGGTTAGAGTTATCCTAATATAGACTATATTATTTGAGGCTGTTGTGAAAAATGCCATTTCCCTGATTTCTATCTCAGTCTGTCACTAGAATATAAGATAGCTACTGATTCTTGTGACTTAATTTTATATTCTACTAATTTACTCAAACATCAGCTTTAGGAGTTTTCTGGTGGAATTTTTAGGGTCACTTGTGTATATTATCAGATCATCTGCAAAAAAAAAAAAAATGATACTTTGACTTCTTCCCTGTATCTCCTTGATCTCTTTCAGTTGTCTTGTTATTCTAGCTAAGATTTCAAGTACTACATTGAATAGGTATGGTGAAAGTGGAAAACCCTTGTCATGTTCCTGATTTTAATGGAAATGCCTTCTTTTTCTGTCCATTTAAGTTGTTGTTAGCTATGGGATTTCTGTAAATTGCCTTGAATTATGTTGAGGTATATTCCTTGTATCCTGAATCTCTCCAGGACTTTTATCACGAAGATGTGATGAATTTTGTCAAAGGCTTTTTCAGCATCTAATGAGATGAATATGCATTTTTTTGTCTTTCAATCTGTTTTGATAGTGAATTACATTTATCAAATTGCATATGTTGGGCCATCTACCATTTCTAGGATGAAGGCCAATTAATTGATCATCATGGGTGATCATTTCAATGTGTTGTTAATTCAGGTTGCAAATACCTTATTGAGAATTTAGATTCTATAAGGGAAATTGGTCTGTAATTCTCTTTCTTTGTTGAGTCTTTATGTGGTTTGTGTATCAGGAAAGCTGAGACCTTGTAAAATGAATTCAGCAAAGTTCATTCTGTCTCTATTTTGTGGAAAAGTGTGATGAGTATTGGCATTAACTCTTGTTTGAAAGTCTGATAGAATTCTGCACTTAAACCATCTGGCCCTGGGCTTTATTAGCTTGGAAGATTTTTAAATACTGGTTTTGCTTTGTTTGGCATTATAAGTCTGTTCAAGTTGCTCATTGGATCTTGATTTAACTTTTGTAAGTAGTATATACCTAGAAAATTATCTGTTTCTTTTAGATTTTCCAATTTGGTAGAATGCAAGTTTTTAAAGTATGACCTTATGATTCTCTGGATTTCCTCAGTGTCTGTGGTTATGGCACTTATTTTGTCTCTAATTTTGTTCAGCTCTTCTCTCTCTACCTTTTAGTTAATTTAGCTAAGGATTTGTCAATCTTACTGATTTTTCTAAAAGAACCAACGTTTTGTTTCACTGATTCTTTGAATTGATTTTGTGTTTCTATTTTATTGATTTCAGCTCTGAGTTTTATTATTTCTTGCCATCTACACGATTTAGGTGTTATTTTTCTTTTCATCTAGAGCTTTCAGGTACAGTGTATAGTTATTAATATGAGATCTATTCTATTCTTTTTTATTGTAGACACTTACTGCTATGAACTTGCCTCTCAGAACCATCTTCATTGTGTCCCATAAGTTTGGGTATGTTGTGTTTTCATCTTCATTTAATTCTACAAAGATTTTTATTTCTTTCCTAATTTTTTTCCTTGACTCATTTTTTTTCATTCAGTAGTGATTTGCTCAGCATCCATGAGTTTGTAAGCTTTCTGTTGTTTCTGTTGTTGTTAATATCCAGTTTTAATCTGTGGTGGTCAGATAGGATACAGCATGGTATTTCAATTTTCTTGTACCTATTAAGACTTGCTTTCTGTGTGCTTTGTATATGGTCAATTTTGGAGAAAGTTCCATTAGGTGCTGAGAAGAAGGCATATTCTTTTGTGTTTGGGTAAAATGTTCTGTGAATATCTGCTAGGTCCATTTGATTTATTTGATTTAGCGTCAGCATTTCTCTGAAAGTTTGGTTTTTGTCTGGATGACCTATATATTGGTGAGTGCCTTTATATTGAAGTCACCCACTATCACTGTTAGGGTCAATATGTAATTTTAGTTGCAATACTGTTTCTTTTATGAACTCAGGTGCCCCTGTGTTTGGTGTATAGATGTTAATAATTTCGATATTCTCTTGGTGGATTTCTATTTTGATGAGTTTGTACTGGCCTTTCCTATCTCTTCTGATTGGTTTTGATTTGAACTCTGTTTTGTCACATAGGAAATGTCTACAGCAGTTTGCTTCTTAGGTACATTTGCTTGGATTATATTTTTCTAAATTTTTAACTTAGGTGATGTCTGTCCTTGATGTTAAGGTGTGCTTCTTGAATGCAGCAGAAGGATGAATCGCATCTTCTGTTAGTCTGTGTCTTCTTATTGGGAAATTAAAACCATCATTGATGTTAAAAGTTATCAATCAATGGTATTTGTTGATTTCCCTTATTTTGTTGCTGTGGTGTGGGTTTTTCTTGCCTTCTTTTCATTTTCTTGTCTAATATTATTTATTCCCTGTACTTTCTTGGGCATTGTTAGCCTCATCAAGTTGATGTTTTCCTTCTAGTACCTTCTGTAGAGCTAGATTGTAGACAGATGCTGCTTAAATTGGTTTCTATCAGGGGATGTTTTCTTCCATCTATAATGATTGAAAATGTTGCTGGCTATAGTAGTCTGAGCTGGCATCTGTGATCTTTTAGGGTTTTTAAAACATCTGTTTAGTCCCTTCTGTCTTTTAGAGTCTCCATAAAGAAAAAGTCAGGTGTTATTCTAATAGGTCTGCCTTTATATTTTACTTGATTTTTTTCCCCGTGAAGTTTTTAATGTTCTTTCTTTGTTCTGTATGTTCAGTGTTTTGATTGATGTGTCCCAAGAGGAATTTCCTTTCTGGTTCATTGTATTTGGTGTCCTGTATTCATTTCATATTTTGATTGTCACCACTATTTAATTTGGAAAAGTTTTCTTCTATGATTTTGTTCAATTTTTTTCTATGCCTTTGACTCAAGTTTGTTCCTCTTCCTCTATTCCTATTATTCTTAGAGTTGATCTTTTCATAATATCCCAGAATTCCTGGATGTTTTGTGCCTGAAATTTTTTTATATTTAATTTTTTTTTAAACTTACTGGTTTCTTTATTTTCTCTATCTTGTTTTCAATGCCTGAGATTATCTCTTACATCTCTTCTATTCTGTTGGTGAGACTTTTCTCTGAACTTCCTGTTTGAGTTCCTAAGTTTTTCATATCCAGATTCCCCTCAGTTTGGGTTTTTTTTGTTGTTGTTGTTGTTGTTTTCTTTTTTTTTCTGATTCTCTTTTCCCTTTTGTGTCTTGAATTGTTTTTTTTTTTATTTCATCCCACTGTTTGTGTTTTCATAGATTTCTTTAGTGGATTTATTCATTTCCTCTTTAAGACCTCTAACATATTCATAAAGGCTATTTTGAAACCCTTATCTTATGCTTCAGCTACATTGCATTTCTCAGAGCCTACTGCAGTAGGGTTGCTGAACTCCAGTAGACACATATCATCCTGGCTGTTAATGATTATGTTTTTGTGTTGGTGTCTAAGCAGTTAGGTTTGTTGTGATCATAATTCTAGGTGCTGATATCTGGTCTAGACTTCTTGAGTAGGTATTTCATTCCTTTTTTAAGCTGCCCATTCAGGTCCCTAAGAAAATATGGTAGCTATGTGCTGCCTGGTGGGGAATGTTTCTGGAATCCTTGCTATGTGTGGCTACTGGAATTTCCAAGTACAAAATGTTTCTTGGTGTGGGAGCTCACACTAGTGATGGAGATGAGCTGGAAGGAGTGTGTCTGAGGGGTTCCACAAGAGGAGGACAGCAAGGTGTTCCACCAAGATCTGCTTAGTAGCTATGAATGGGGGTAGAAAGGGAAGAGAGAACTGGGGGATGACACTAGAGGATTGAATTGGGGAAAAAGAGGTAGAGTGAAGGTTTGAAAATCACCTACCTGCTTCTCTGGCCTGCCTGCTTAACTTGCTGGTATTACTAGATGCATTCCCAGGGAGTGCCTGTGGGAGTTGAGTCAAAGGGATGGGGGTTAAGACCCTCTAAGGAAAGATCTCCATGATTTTCTGGAGATGTGGGCAGAGAGAAAGGGGATGGGCACAGCGGGTGGTCTTCTATAGAGCTGGAGATGAAACTGGAGGATCAGATTTAGAAGAGAGGTGGTTGTAAACCCAATCACATGACCTCCCAGTCACTGCCTGTCTGTACAGACCTCCAGGTCTTCTATGATTGGTATTGAGATTAATGGCATATGTCTCCATGCTGGCTGTATCCTTAAACACACAGAGATCTGCTTAGCTCTGCCTCCCGAGAGCTAGGATTAAAGGCGTGCACCACCACCGCCCAGCTTCTGCTAAGGCTTGCTATTAGCTCTGACCCCCAGGCAACTTTATTTATTAACATACAAATCACATTTTAGTGCAAATAAAATATTACCATATTTCCCCTTTTCTATTTTAATGAAAAGAAAAAAAGGATAAAGGTTATAACTAACATAAGAAAAACTATATACAAAAGTACAATAACTATATACCATATATACAAGTAATAAATACCTAAACAATGTCTAGTCCATTTGTATTTGACAAATTCAGAGAAAATAATTCTATTATCTATCCTATTTTGGTAAGTCCAAAATGTACCTAATTCACTTTCTATCCTAACTAATCTTCAACTATAACCTGCCTCAACTGAATATACCAGGCTCTGCTGACTCTACATGGGAGACCTTGCCTTGGAGGAGATGGGAATGGGGGGGGGGGGTTGCGAGTGAAAGCTAGGGGATGGGAGGAGACAGGAGAGGGGGATCTGTGGTTGGTATATAAAATGAATAGAAAATTTCTTAATAATAAAAAAAATTGCATGCCAAAATAAATCTTTTCTCTTTACAATCTGAATATCTTGTGTCAGAGTGACAGAAAACTAACAAAAGTATAATATCTGCAATACAAGTATATGAACAGGTAAACATACAGCCAATGCTCCAATCAAGACAGCACATTGTCATCATCCCAAAAGATGCCTCATTCCCTTTCCATTCTGCCCTCCTGCATGCCAGAGACCATCATTCCATCACTAGTGATTCATCTGACTGCACCTGAAGTTCACAGAAGCTGAATTATTCATTGCTGAGCTATTACATTCATTGCTAAGCATTTCCCTTAATATTAGAACACTGTGGGATTTTTTTTCATTTTGTTTTGTGTATACACAGTTTATATTTCTGTTTTGCAAACAAGGTTTTGCTATGTTACCCAGGCAGACTTTGAAATCAAATCCTCCTGCTTCCATCTCCCAAACTAAGTTTATGCCTTTTGTTGTATAATAATAGTCCATAACATGAATGCATCACAGTTTATCCTTGATTCTATTGTGGAAAGCTGGGTTATTTCTTGTTTGGCAGTTATTAGAAACAATAGGACTTTGAGCATTCTAATAAAATGTTTGAAAGAAATTTTTATTTATGCAAGGTATATTTTAAGTGGGCAGATAGGTCAAAGCAAGTGCATCACAAGCCTCAGTCATTCTTAGCACAGTAAACTACTCACATCACCTTACACTCTTCCCTGCAATGAACAAGGACTCTCATAGCTCAGTGTCATAGCCAGTACTTAGTTCCCATACCATTTAATCACATAGTGAATTTGAAGCAATAATTTGTTGTTTTTAATTTACATTTCCCTGATGTCACAAACAAAACTAAGACAATAGGTGTAGAATAGCACCTGGAATCCCAAATTTAAGAAAATGGACAACAAAATTATCAGTGATCAGGATGGATATTATTTACAATGAAATATATTTAATGTAATGAAGAAAATTGTGCAGAACAAACTATTGGATTTTGAGTAAATATGTGCTGTGCATTAAATGTGGGGATAATCTATTACTACTTATGGCTTAACATAATGCTACCTGGAGGTCTAAATGGTAAATGTTTATCTCTACTATATCTTATGCATCTACTAAGTGCATAAAAGTGATTATATGGTTTGTCTCATTTTAAAATATAATTTGTATTAAAATTTAAACTCTTTCTACATCAAAACATTGTCATGCACTGAGGTTCATATGAAATTCTTATTCCACTGCATATGTTTTCTTGTGATTCATATGTAATTTTCATCCCTGCATTGTTGAAAGTAACTACCTGTGATTTTCTTTCCTTGAGAGGTCGACATCAAGATTATTCTAGCCTCATAAAATGTGATAAAAATGTGCCCACTTCTATTTCTTGAAAAAAGTTTTACAAAGTTCACATTTCTTTTTCCTGTAACATTAGAAAATAGTTTACCACTGAAGATATTTGGGCATCAAAGTGTTTCCAAAATCAACTTGCCTATAAATATAGTACTGTTCTAGCTCTCTATTTATTGCTGTGTTGGTTACAATAAAATGTGTTTCCAAGAGAAATGTTTTTCCATTTCATCTATTGTGTACAATTTATTTGCAAATTGGTGTCATAATGCCCTCATCCCATGGGCTTACTGGCTGTAGACTCCACGGTGATTGCCTCATTTCATTCCTGCAATTGAGAATTTGCATTTCCTTTTCTTTCTTGGCAGGAGTCTTGCTATGGACTTATTGGTGCTTTTAATAGTTTTTTTTTTTTAATAATATATTTTAGCTTACTGGTGGAATTTCTTCCTTATGTATCTCCTTTCTCTTTCATTTGTCTTTAATTTTTCATTTTGATGACTCAGTTTGTTTTCTTAACTTCTTAAGATGAAAGTAAATCACTGATATGAATCATTTTTTTCTCCTTTATTCACTAAGGTGAGCCTTCAACTCCTTTGCCATCTTTATCTATATCTCATGAATCTGTTGTTCTAAAATTTTTTCCATTTAAAAAATTTTAGGTGTTTTGTTGTGATTATTTTGTAGACTGTAGGTAATTTAAGTTTGTTACCAACTTTCAATCAACAAGAGATTTTTCTAATGATATTTTGGCTATTGATTTCTATCTAGTTTAGTTCCACTGAAAGCAGACATGATTTTCTCTGTCTATTTCTTCATGATTCCATGAAACTTCTTTATGCCCCTTCATGCAGTTAATGTTGGTAAGTGGCAGATAGACATGTCTGTTGGGAAGGGGAGTAAGCACTATGCTGATAGAGGGGGTATTCTATTTGTCAACTAGATCAAATTGCTTATTGAAGTTGTTCAGATATTTTGTAGTTTATGGTTATTAAATATCTCATTCTGTTGCTGAAAGAGGTAGATTGAAATCTCTAACTCTGAGTATGGATCTCTTTTTTTTCTCAGCTTCATTTTTTTCTGTGTTTAAGTACTATTAAATACATATGACTCTTATTTTATTTTTTCTAATGTAACTCTTTTCTCATGATGGAATCTTCTTGCTTATCTCCAAGAATACTGCTTACTTTCAAGTACAGTGGGTTTCTTCTTGTTTTTTTGTTTTTTTTTCTTTGTTTGCCTGGTAGGTTTGGGTTTGAGTTTTGGGTTGGTTTGTTGTGGTGATGGCTTGTTTTGGTTTGGTTTGGTTTTGGTTGTGGCATTGTTACACCATGATTTAATTGCTTAGTGTTTTCTAGGTGTGGTTGATTCTTACTATTTACAGAATTTTGTGCAATACCATTGTTCAATTAACTTATGGAGTGAAGGTACAAATACAAAATTTCTGTTCTTAGGGGAAATATAGAAGTAGACTCCCACAAGACTCTGATCAAATTTCCACCAATTGTAGACTATTTGGCCTTGCCTTGCTTGTGCTTCTATTTGAAGACTTGTTCTCAATGTACTCTGTTGAAACACTCACAATGAATTCTCATGCATAACTCTAACCTTTGCTTAAATGAAACTGACACAGCTTTCTTAGGTACATAAGTCTTATTGAGTCTCCTCAGCACTATACTTAGAAGTCATTAAAACAGAAAAAGTGCAAGGAAAAAAATTATAGCACTTAAAGGCCACTTTAAGAAATATTTTTGTTCTGTGAGGATTTCATACACTGTATTTTGATCATATTCAGAACTTCTCATAGGTCTCCCCTCCTCTCCTTACCAAAGAAACTCTGTGTCCTTTTCTTTTTTCCAACCTACAAGTACAATTTGAGCTGTTCATATATTCTTGAGTGTGTGGCCATTCAAGAGAATATGGTTGACCTTCCAGGGGCCACACCTTCAAATAAAAATGATTCTCCTTCCACCATCTCAGTTGCCAATAGTTTCTTATCTGAGGATAAAAATTTGTGCCAACCACCCTGCCGTATTGCTGGCATTTCCTCTGTCTCGTGTTTGTACAGGTCTTGTGCACACTGTTACAACTACTCTGGGTCCATATGCACAACTGTCCTTTTGTGTTCAGAAAACATTATTACATTGTAGTCATTCATTGCCGCTGTCTCTCACAACCCTCAACCCTTCTACAGATAGGTCAGACTGGGTAGGAAGGGGTGTGATAGATGTGACCCAATTAATGCAATGCTTCCCTGTCTCAGTCTCTGTACCTTAACTGTCTCTGTACCTTAACTGGCTGTGGATCTCTATGTTAATCACCATCCCTGCAAGCAGAACCTTCTCTGATGAGTGTTGAGAGATTCACTAACCTATGGGCACAATTATTTCATAAGGATGCAGTTGAACAATATGTCCATTTAGGAGAATAATAGCAGTAGATTCTCCCATACGTAGGGCCCAATACTTGTGTAACCACTGTTTCTTGGCCTTGATAAACAATGTCAGGTATTAGTTTCATCTTGTGAAGCAGGCCTTAAATATAATCAGATAGTGGTGAATTACTCTCATAAAAGTTTCCCACTACTGGACCGGTAGGCATGTCTTTCCAGTCTGGTTGTTACTATAGTTTTCAGAGGACATGGCTAAGTAAAGTTGCTAATAAAACTCTCCACTAGAATATGTAGCACCTTCCATCAATATAAATGCTAGCCAGTAGAGCTGAAGCTTCCAGATTATTACCAGCATTCTTTCTCCGTGTTGTGCCTGCCACTCAAGAACATGATGTCTTCGCAATAGGAGCTTACAGCCATGTTTTGAAGGTAATCTAGAGAAATGGCAATAGCTTCTAATGTTTAGGCATGTATGAGACCTAACACTAAAGCTCTGTTGAGAAAGTCAGATGAAAACTTACTACTGTAGAAGCTTCTTAAAATATATACACATACACATATTTTAAAAGTTTAAGTGGAGTTGCCCTGTAATAGCATATGATGCCCCTCCTTGGCACCACAGACAGAGAAATAAAAGGGCCCTTTTTACCTCTTTAGAGCAGAAGCTCTAAAGCAGAGTGTGGTTTATTATATCGCAGATTGCAACTGGTGGATTGGAATACACAAAATTCCACCACATGTTCAAAAACAGCTATGAAAAGGCTGGGGGCATTTTTTTGGGAATCAAAAATTCATCTGACCACAAGACAAATTGGAATCTGTGAAAAATGAGGATCAATTTATTTTTTTCCTTTAATTGGAAATAGTTTTTTTTTTTTCTCAATACTGCATCCTTATAACAGTTTTTCCTCCCTCTACTCCTTCCAGTTCCTGCTCACCTCACCTCCTATTCGGATCCACTTCCTTTCTATCTCTCATTAAAAAGCAAAGAGCTTCTAAGAGATAAAAATAAAATAGAATAAAACAAATCTAACACATAAAAATTGGACAAAATAAATAAACAAGAGAAAAAAAAAACAAGAGAAGACACAAAAAACAGAGATCCACTCTTTTATACAATCAGGAAACCCCTAAAAACACTAAACTGGAAGCCATAAAGCATACACAAAGAACCTGTGTGGCAAAAAGAGAGAAGAAAAATGTGTGTAAATAAAATAAAACTAAAATTAAGATAATTTAAAAAAAAAAAAAAGGTAAAGCCCTGACATGACATTATGAGAAAGATGTCATTGAGTTAATTTCTGTTGGCCATTTACTGCTGGGCAGTAAGTGTAGTTAGTCTCCCCAATAAAACTCCCATGAAGGACACTAAATATTCATCTGCAAGTGGTTGTCTATTAGCAATTGCTTCTGGGTTAGGAATATATCCACCTCTCCTTTGAGCTCTAAGGCTCCAGCTGTTGCAAACCCATTCAGGCCCTGTACATGCTGCCTTGGTGTCACTGAGTTCATATGTGGATCTATGGAGTTGATTCAGAAGGTCTTGTTTTTTTTTTTTTATGTCCAGTATCTCCTCTGGCTCTTAGACTCATTCTCCTTCCTCTTCCATGGGGTCCCCTAAGCTCTGAGGGAAGGGGCATGATGGAGACATCCCATTTAGGGCTGAACAGTTTAAGATCTATCACTGTCTGCATAATGTCTGGCTGTAGGTCTCTGCACTTGTTTGCATGTGCTCCAGAAGGAAGCTCCTCTGATTATGGACTGGCACGGCACTCATCTATGAGTATGGCAGAACGTCATTAGGAGTAATTTATTGCTACATTTTGTTTGTTTGTTTTAGGTAGTTAGTTTGTTTTTGTTTGTTTGATTTTTTTTTTTTAACAACAGTAGTATTGGGTTTTATCCTAGTCCCTGAGCTATCTAGACTCAGGTTCTTGGTGCCCAAGCAGTGTTGGGTATGGATGGCTTCAATTTTCTGGAGTGGGGCTTAAGCCAAATCACATATTGGTTGGTTACTCCCACAAGTTTTGTGCCACCATTGCCCTACTATATTTTGCAAGCAGGACACAACTCTAGAACAACAACGGGTTTGTGGCCAGCTTGGTGTTTGCTTCTCTTTTGGTAGTATGCATAGTACCTTCCTGTATCAAAGACCTGAGAATGTAGGTGTGAAGGTTCTAGCTAGGAACCAGCTTGACTTCTCTATATTCAGTGGGATGTATACATGTTATCGTCAGCAATGGGACCTTGCTTTCAGTATGTAGAGAGCAACTTATATATAGTCTTGGAAATAGCCAAGGTTGTTCAAAGATTGCCATAGGATTCCTTTGAACAACTCAATTGGATATAATCCAATCCTGGACTGGGATTTTTATTTGGTGACAAAGGATATTCAACTGGGACTGTGTATCCCCATTATTTAGTAATTTTTCTACAGCTATATATCTTAGGAAGACTCTACTGTGATAGGTTTTCTTAAATACCCTTCATATATCCTATAAGCTTAGGAATGTTATGTATTCTTTTTCATTCATTTCTAGAAAGTCTTTGATATTAGTTTGTAAGCTTTTTATTGTTTCTGTTGTTGTTTATATCCAGTTTTAATCCATGGTGGTCAGACAGGATTTAGGGCGTTATTTCAATTTTCTTGTACCTATTGAGACTTGTTTTGTTTCTGCATATGTAATCAGTTTTGAAGAAAGTTCCATGAGGTGCTGAGAAGAAGGTCTGTCTATTCTTTTGTGTTTGGGTGAAATGTTCTGTAAATATGTTAGGTCCATTTGGTTTATAACACCATTTATCTCTAGCATTTCTCTGTTTAGTTTTTGTCTAAGTGACCCTTCTATTGGTGAGAGCTGAATATTGAAGCCTCCCACTGACAGTGTGTGAGGGTCAATATATGATTTAAGCTATAGTAGTGTTTCTTTTATGAACTGAGGATCAACTGTACTATAATTTAAATCCCACCTATTTCTTTATATCAAAAGTCTAAATCTTTGAAACAACAATGGTTAATTCACTCTTCTTTTCATTTCAGTTCAGAAAATTTTATTTGACAGTAGAAATATTTAGTTCACTTGAAATTCATGTAATTACCCATGTAACTCTTTTATTCTACTCTTTTTTATGTCCATTTTCTAATTATTCTGTTCTGATTATCTACTTTCCTTGCCTTGCCTTCTTTTGTATATTTACTATCTGTTTGACGTTATATTTTTAACTACTGTTCTATTGGTATTGTATAAGATTTCTGTGTTATTTCTTCCTTATTACAAAAGTCATAAATGATTATAGTCATGCATGACAGAGATGTATCCAGTGGGACATTTCATCGTTCTGTGGACACTTTGAACAAATTAACACAAGGAAGATTTTTCTAGGTGATACAATCTTTTGAGAATATTGTCCAAAATATCATATAGCTCATGATTGTGACTTTTCTTTGGTTGGCACACAAAGAACCTGGGTTCAATCCCCAATAACAAAGGAAGGAAGGAAGGAAGGAAGGAAGGAAGGAAGGAAGGAAGGAAGGAAGGAAGGAAGGAAGGAAGGAAGGGTAGCTGGAGAGCTTTTTCTCTCCGGGTCCCACCAAGTCTCGCCAGTCTTAGAGCCCACTTATAAAATAAATGCATAGGTGCTTACATTATTTAAACTGCTTGGCCATTAGCTCAGGCCTATCATTGTCAAACTCTTATTCTTATATTTAGCCTATTTCTATTCATCTGTACTTTGCCACATGGCTTGTGGCTTACTGGTACCTTACATCTTGCTTGTCCTGGTGGCGGCTCCAGGCCGTCTCACTCTCTGCCTTCCTGTTCCCTCAATTCTCCTGTTAGTCCCGCCTATACTTCCTGTCTGGCTACTGGCCAATCAGTGTTTATTTATACAGAGCGATATCCACAGCAAGGAAGGAAGGAAGGAAAGAAGGAAGGATGGAAGGAAGAGGAAGGGAAGGGAAGGGAAGGGAAGGGAAGGGAAGGGAAGGGAAGGGAAGGGAAGGGAAGGGAAGGGAAGGGAATGAAGGGGAGGAGAGGGAAGGGGAGGGGAGGAAGAGAGGAAGGGAGGGAGATGGAGGAGAAAGAGGGAAAGAAAGAAAACAAAAAACTTTTAAAGCAGTGAAAATTGTGCCAATCACTTTGTGAAAGATCCTGCAATATATATATAGTGTAAATATCATAAACTTCACTAAATGTTGAATCTCTTTGCTATCCTTTTCTAGTTCATTTTACATCCATCAGCCAATGTGTCATCATTTCAAGGCAGAATGTGTCTTAGAGAGATCAAACATATTCATCTACATCCCTCCTTTTATAAGAGGTTGCTCACACTTGCCTTTCTTATCTTCCAGCATCAAATCATCAAATATCAAGTATATCTTAACATGACACAGAATCTACCAGACCAATTTGCAATGTTTAAATATCTCCCTATACTTTAATTATAAAAGTAAGTTACAAAGTGGATTTCATAAGATTGTAGAATCATGAAAGTGAGCAATTTCTGTAATTATTAAAGTCTCATAATTTGTTATTAATTGTACCATATAATTACATTGATACAGGATTTATGACAGCTTTAAAAAATGATTTGAAGGCTATTTGACCCTTCAAAAGATGTTGAATATTGACTAATTCCATTTATTTTATTCAATTCTCTGTTGTATATTTTCATATTTGTTACTCTCTAGAATTATCAAAGTTATGCTCAAAAAACCCAAATCTCTGTACAAAAAGGTGAAATTTTCACAGAACTCTTCTGTAAAGTTTCAAATCATGCAATTTTGTAAACCCCACTTTTATAACTAATAATCAGAGGATAAAGCCACTGGGAGTTCTCTCTAGAAACTCCCTTATCCACAATAAACTGGGTCCTCTGTTTTCTACATCCTCAGTTGCACTGTCAAACCATTTCAGTATTTCTGGGGTGCCAACAGTGAGGTGAAATTGTTACAAGAAAAAACTAAGGCAAAACAAATCATTCCATGCTCCTCAGTTTGTCATTCTCCATGAAAAGCATGGAGGTTATTCCTTCGAAATATCTAAATAGCTTTCAAATTTAAATGATCCTATAACTGTTCAGGCAGACTCAACATTGAATTTTTATACTGTTATTCATCCCAACCATAAAAACAAAAGGAAAAAAATCTCACTGAATTTGTTTCATACAGAAATGAATTTTATGTAACTAACCACCCAATCTAAAGGAAATAAGCCTGAAGGTCAGGGGGGACATGCAAAGAGAATTATATAAGTATCAAATTATCAAATATATTTACCATTGGTATAGGGTATTCTGCAGCATCACATTCAGCTGTCACTCTTCTGCATATACATGCTTTGTATGCAAAACATCAGCTATTGAAGAGTCTCTTTCCCTGCTGTTACTGTAGGGTTTATTTCCTAGTTTTCTGTACTGTAACTAATCTTCATATTTGGGATGAGTGTTGTTGGTTTTAATTTGTGTGTTTTGTCATAATTTCATCCATATAAAATATATTGACAATATACCTTGGTCATTTTTCCCTGTTCTCCTCTCATATTCCTTTCTCCCTCTAAGGAATCCCCCTGTTCTTCCAAACAAGTCCCCTCCAACTTAAATATCGGGTTTTTATTTTTATTTTTTGGTAACCCATTGCACTTCACTAGAATTGGTTTTGTGAGAGTTCAGGGTGGGTTACAAGGACAACTGTCCAGTGGCTATGCCACTCACTCCTCAAGCAAAAAAAATGTTTGGTTTTTCATACCAAAATGATATTGTTTTAGTTGGGGTAGCTTTACAGTTTACTTTGAAATCGGGTAATGTGATGTCCTCAGTTTTGTTATTGCTCAAGGTTGTTTTTGCTATTTAGGGTTTCTGTGGTACTATGTTACAGACATTTTTTCCCATATCAATCAAAACCATCACTTCTCACAGAAGTGACAAACCAAGAGGCATGGCATGACTTTCTCCTCTCAAAAAATTATGGTCTCTTCACACACACACACACACACACACACACACACACACACACATACACATACACACACATACACACACACACACACACACACACACACACACACACACACACACACTGTTCAGTCTGTTTAATGTTACTTGTATGCATTTGATTTCAGGGCTGACCATTTATAACTAGATAACCAATCCCTAGGGTCTCTTACCTAAAGAAGACTACCCTGCTCCCCGCATTCCTCAGTTGCCTATGGTTCTTTGCTTTTTATAGGTGTTCCATGAGATTCCCCTTCTCAAGTTAGCAGGTCTACTGGTGGTGTACTTCTCTAGGTCTTGTTTAGCAGCCATGTTGTTGAGGCATCATGTATAGCTTCCCTATCATTTCTAGAAGACACATTCTCACATCAGATGTCCTGGTCCTCTGTCTCTTACACTCTTTCTGCCTCCTCTCTCAAGAAGTTCCCTGAGCCTTAGGTGGAGGAGTTGTGTTGCAGGTGTATCAATTGGGGCTGGGTACCCCACGTTCACTTGTTTTCTGCTTTTTGACCAGTTTTGGTTTTCTATAATGGTCATCTTCTTTTACAAATAGTTAATGAGTGGTGAGAGCTAGTAACACTAAATGTCTGTTACAGGGAATCATATTATTTATTTACCTAAAATTGCATACAATACATAGAAGTCTATGTGTACACATATTTAGTTTAAACGAAGTTACACCACTTAAACTAACAAAGCTTCCCCCTAAGAGTCATAGACAAACAAATATCCCAGTACCAGGCCTGAGAAACTTCATTTTGAATTGTCAGGCAGGGGAGTCCATGTGACCCCCAAAACTATATGTGTGATTGCTATTGCCCTTAGTTGCCCCACAGAGGTTGAAGATAAATCTCTATAGCTGAAGACACCATGGGCTTCTGGTACAAGACCCAGAGGATGCTGTGCTGGATCTAACCTGGATGCTTCCTCCCTGGGGACTAGCTTTCATAATACCAGAAGGTGTTGTGCAAGTTTCCAAAGAGAGGAAGCAACCAAAAATAGTATCTATGAATCTCACTGACCATCATGGCATGATAACCCTAAGACACAATAGTGGCACTAATATCTTAGGAATAGCCAACAGCTCTCTAATTGCATTTCAGTTTCATATTATTTTTAGCTTCTAATTTTGTTTATGTATCATTTTCCTGCTGTTATTTCTTGCCTGAATGCTGTGTTTTAACTCACAGAATTTCTTTGAGTGATTCTTTTTTTTTAATTTATTTTATTTTACAATACAATTCAGTTCTACATATAAGCCACGGATTCCCTTATTCTTCCCCCACCTGCCCCCTCCCCTTCCCCCAGCACACCCCCCATTCCCACCTCCTCCAGGGCAAAGCCTCCCCCAAGGACTGAGATCAACCTGGTAGACTCAGTCCAAGCAGGTCCAGTCCCCTCCTCCCAGATTGAGCCAAGCGTCCCTGCATAAGCCCCAGGTTTCAAACAGCCAACTCATGCACTGAGCACAGGACCCGGTCCCACTGCCTGGATGCCTCCCAAACAGATCAAGCCAATCAACTGTCTCACCCATTCAGAGGGCCTGATCCAGTTGGGGGCCCCTCAGCCATTCTTTTAATTCTTTGTCAGGCAATTTTCAGGTCTCCATATCGTTCATTGAATGGTATGATGTTTTCACAATTATTTGTTGTCCTTGAGGCCTTGTGCTACTTCCATGCACTTATATACTTTTATAAATGCACTTATTGCTTCATCCATTGACTTAAAAGAGGAAGCATATCAACAGCACACTCACAGACCCTCACTAAGCTGGCTGGAAGAAAATGTGGATACACTTAACGGTTGGAAGTTCTTGATGTTCTCTCCTAGCGTTTGGACCTATGGGTAAAGAATATGAAACTTGGGTCCATGTGGGTTTATCTACTAACAAGTCTCATTAGTGTTACTGGTACCTGTCCCTGAAAGGGAAATTCTATATCATGGATTTGTGAGGAAGCCTGGAGGCTGGGTCTGTGGAGACATCTTGGTGCTGCAGAAATCCTGCGGCATGATCGCCAGAAGAACAAAAGGCCTACATCCTGGCTCATCAAGAGCTGGCCTATGGCAAGGAAAACCCTTGAATCTAAATCTGTAGACATAAACCTAACTGGGTGTTAGGAGATGGTATGGAAGCTCAGTCTATAAGGTTTTTTGTTGCAATTTATAGATAGATATTGGTAAATTACTGCCTGATATATTTTATCCAGATTGCTGGTTTTGCTTAATATCTTTTACTGGTACGTATACCTTAATATATTCAGTTTTTTCAATTTTTTCCATGTTCTTTTTTTGCCACAGCAATTTCTCAGATTTTCCATGTTTTGAATGGCCTTGGGAATTCTGGAGTGTACTTACCTAATAAGTATGAAATATTTTACTCTTATTTTACAAATGCTTTCTCATGATTATGCTTAAGTTGCAGGTTTAAGGGAACAAAGCTCCAGGGATTTAACAAGGAGGAAGAGCAAAAGGAAACAAGGTGGGGGTTGTACCAGGTGAGTCTGCTTTAGTGTCACTATATTTATTTTACTCTTTGGTTTCTAAAACAATTCCCCTTATTTTTTGTTGTATTTGTTCAACTTTGATCATTGAGAATTCTCTCAATTAGTCCCTGCTACTGTGGCATGTCACCAATATTGTCTGTTGTTGCTTCACTGTCTTTACTTTTGGTACTGCAAGGTACTCCAGACTTATCGTGTGTACTTTGTGCTCTGTCCTAGCATTTCTCCAGGGACCCTGGTTAATCTTATTGGAGAAGGATATGAAATTTTGAGTTCTGTGAGGTAGAAAGTCTCATTGTTACTATGTTTTCTTTTCCCATTTGTGTCTTCTTAGCTGTTAAAGTAAAGGTGTAAACATTCTACCTCATGCCAGCATACAAACCAATTTCTACATTAAACATAAAGTAATTACAATCCATTACTGCAAGGGTCATCCCTGCTTTCTCTCTTCAATTGTAATTCTTCCACTCCAACAATGAGAAGCCTAGCTCCCCATTATCTTCCAATTAAACAATTAAATTTGTTCAATTTCAGTATGCATGTAATACTTTCGGGATTCCTCTCTCCTATTCTGTGGAAACAATTTTATTAAATAGGGAATAGTTTATGTCTATTTCTTTCCTTTTGATCTTGTAGACTCCAGTAATCTCCAAGGTTACCACAAGTCAACTGCTCTTCGTCCACCTACTCAGTGAGATTATTTCATACTTGTGTATTGCATTATTATGTTCAGTATTGAATCTGAGATGTGCCCATTGGCTTATATTTTGGTTTCTCTGTCTGGTCATGTTGTTTGGAGAGGCAATGAAAATTTCATTCTTCTCCTTTGAATTCTTGGCATCTACTCACATAATTGGAATCATGATATCAATATTTACAGTTTGATTTCACTCCATAACATTGATTTTAGATTCATCCATGCTGTTGTGTATATTAGCAGTTCCTTTTTTGTCCTGCTGAAGATCAACCAATTCTATGAGTGTTCCTTGGTTTATTACTTATTCCACTACTGAAAGACATCTCGGGTGCTCTGGGCTCATACTAATGAATTTTCTGCTAGCATTTTTGCTGTTCATTGTGTAGAAGTGTATGTTCTCAAACATGCTAGTTAAGACAATGATTGACTGTGGGTCTCTACATCTGCTCCCATCAGCTGCTGGATGATCCCTTTCTGATGACAATTGGGCTAGGCACCAATCTATGAGTATAGCAGACTATCATTAGGAATCATTTGATGCCAGTCATGTTTGGGTTATCCTGGATCTCTGGTTCCTGCCCATCCAGGCAGTGTTGAGGTATTGGCTCTCTCTTGTAGCATGGGCCTCAAGTTGGATCAGTCATGGTTGGCCACTCCCACAAGTTCTATGCCACCATTATCCCAGCACATCTTGCAGGCAGAACAGATTGTAGGTCGAAAGTTTTGCAGAGACTCACAGCCAAACACTAGGTGGAGACAGGGGAACCCTGAAGAAGAGGTGGACAAAGGGTTGTAGGAGCCAGAAGGGTTGAGGACACCACAAGAACACAAACCACAGAACCAACTAAGCAGGGTGTATAGGGACTCACAGAGACTGAAGCAACAATCACAGACCCAATATGGGTCTGAGGTAGGTCCTCTACATATACATTATACTTGTGTAGCAGATGTTCTTATGGGATTCCTAATAAAAGGAGTGGGGGGTGTCTCCTACTCTTCTGCCTGCTCTTGGGACCCTAGTGGGTTGCTTCAACCAGCCTTGATGTGAGGGTTTATGCCTAGTCTTATTGTAACTTGTTATTCGATGTTCAATTGATATCCCTGGGAGACCTACTCTTTTATTTGAAGGGAAACAGAGGAGGAGTGGGTCTGGGGGAGAGGAGATGTGGGGAGGGGAGGGACTGAGAGGAGTAGGGGGGATCTCTGGTCAGGATATAATATATGAGAGAAAAAAAATAAAAACAGAAGCAGAATATGTGCATTGTCTTAGTTTGAGTTTCTATTACTTTGGAAAGACACCATGACCACCACAACTATGATAGAGGAAAACATTTAATTGGGGCTGACTTACAATTTCAGAGGTTTAATTATCATGGCAGGACATGGCAGCATGCAGGCAGACATGGTACTGGAGAAGGAGCTGATAGTTCTATGTCTTGATCTACAGGCAGCAGAAGGAGAGACTGCCATACTGGGCATGGCTTCAGCATTTATGACACCTCAAAACCCACCTCCATGGTGACACACTTCCTCCAACAAAGCCACATCTAGTCCAACAGGGTTACACCTCCTAATGGTGCCACTTTCCATGGGCTAAGCATTCATACACATGAGTCTATGTGGGCCATTCCTATTCAAACTGCCACATACATATATAGAAAAGTAACAGTGAAACCCATCAATTTGCAAAATTAATTAATTGATAATTATCATAATCAGTAGAAAGGATAAGGCATGTAAAAATAATGGACAATGATTAAGACTGTAATAGCTACCAAATTATTTTCCATTATGTACTATATTTTATCTCCACAATGACTGAGAATACCAATTGCCCTGAACACTCATCCAATTGCTATTAAAAAAATTTTAGCATTTAGGCAGCTGGTGAGATGGCTCAGCAGTTGAGAACACACATTGCTCTTCCCAAGGTCCTGAGTTCAATTCCCAGCAACCACATGGTGGCTCAAGATCATTTATGATGGCATCTGTTATCCTCTTCTAGAATGCAGGTATACATGTAGATAGAGCACTAAGACATAAAAAATACATGAATAAGTAAAATTTTTTAAATGTTCTTTAAATTTTTTTTATCATTCTTTTATTTTTTGTTTTGGTCAACCTTCAATAATGAGGTACCACCACCCTTTATTCCTTCCAGTTTCTTCTACTTCTCTCCTCTGTACCCATTCCCTTTCTATCATGACAAAAGAACAAGCTTCTAAAAGATAATACTCTAACATTAAAAATGAAATATAGTAAGATAAAGCAAAAATGATCATATCCAAGTTGGAGAAGTCAATCCAACAGAAGGAAAAGAGTGCATGGGCAGGCACATGAATCAGAGACATACTCATTCACACACTCAGTCCCACTAGCTAAAAGCTATAATATATACAGAGAAAACCTGGTGAAGATCTATGTAGGCCCTGTGCTTGCTGCTTTGGTCTCGGTAAGTTTGTATGAGCCTTTCTTAGTTGATACAGAAGGTCATGTTTTTCTGGTGTTCTCCATCCCCTTTGGTCCTTGTATTCTTTCTGTCTCCTCTTATGCAGGGTTCTCTGAGCTCTGAGGGGAGGGATTAGGTAGAAACATTCCATTTAGACTCTGAGTAATGTCTGGCTGTTCCCATTTGCTGCTGGAGGAAGCTTCTCTGATAATGACTGAATAAGACACTGATGTATGAATATAGCAAAATACCATTAGGAATAATTTTATTGATACATATTTTAGATCAGTAGTGTTTGGTTTTACCCTAGGTCTCTGGTTACCTAGTCTCTACTTCTTGACTACCAAAACAGTATCAGGTATGGGTTCTGTCTAGTCAAGTTGGCCTTGAGTCAAATCTGACCTTGCTTGGTTACTTCATCAAGTTCTGTGCAACCTTTTCCCTAGCTTATATGCAGACAGGACAGATTGTAGGTCAAAGGTTTTGTGGCTGGGTTGTGTTTACATTTCTCTTTTGATAGCCTACAGAGTATCTTCCAACACCAAAGACACTAGAACATAGGGGTGAAGGCTCCATGAAAATACCAGCTGGACTTCTCAGTGTTTACTGAGTTGTATGGGTGTTGTCCTGAGCAATGGGGCCCCACTGTTAGTTTGTGGAGAGCAACCCCATTGTCTTGGCAATAGCTTGGATTGTTTAAGGATTTTGATGTGACCTCCTTGGCCAACAATTCTATTGAATACAGCTCAGTCTTACTTCTAGAACCATGGTTTGGTAACAAGAGGTGGCCAATTGAGACCCTATAGCCTCAGTTAAAATTGCCTACATATATTTAGGAAGTTTACATGTGGTGGGCCCTGCCCATTTGTCTGTGGGAGGCCCCCCTTTGCTTTTTACCTAGGGTACTCTTACGGAGGGAGAAATGAGAAATATTTAAACAGAAGGATAGAGGGGAGAGAAATAGATAGAAGCACAGGATAGCCTCAAGAGGGCCTGGATCATTATCCACTGGTCCCTTCTATCTCTTCTAAAGGGTTTTTTTTATAGGAATGTCAAGGGGTGGAGCAAAAGACCTTCTTCTAGCACAGTCAAGTACAGACCTTTTTCAATCACCTGATAACCACATATTGGTCAAGCAATCCTCTAATGCAGCCCTGCACTTGGCTGAACAGCCAATAGGTAGGCAGGAGAGAGAAATAGGTCAGGCTGGGGTGGGGCAGAGAGAATAAATAGGAGGAGAAATCTAGGAAAGAAGGTGAGGAGCAAGAAAAGGAAGAGAGGAGGATTCCAGGGGACAGCCACACAGTCAAACAGCCAGTCACAAAGTAGGAAGGAAAGAAAGATATGTAGAATAAAGAAAGGTAAAAAGTCCAGAAACAAAACATGGTTAAAGAGAAATGGGATAATTTAAGTTAGAAAAGCTGGTGAGAAACAAGCCAAGATAAGGTCGGGTATTCATAAGAATAACTTTCCATGTATTTATTTGGGAGCTAGGTGACAGGTCCCCAAAGAGTGAAAAAAAAAAAAAAACTACAGATAAGGATGTTGAACTTTTCTTAAGTGATTCTCGGCGTTTTGAGTTTCATCTGTTGAGAATTCTCTCTTTAGAAGTGCACCTCATTTTTAAATTGGGTTGTTTGAGTTTTTTGATACCTAGTTTCTTGAATTCTTTGTATATTTTGGATGTTAGACCACTATCAGAGTTGGTAAAAAAAATAATTTCCCATTCTATACACTGCCATCTTTTAAAAATGATGGTGTCCTTTGCCTTATAGAAGCTTTTCACTTTTGTGAGGTCCCATTTATTAATCATTGAACTTAATGCCTGCACTATTGGTATTCTTTTCAGGAAGCTGTCTCCTGTGCCAATCCATTCAAGTCTATTCCCTCACTTTCTCCTATATCAGGTTCATTGTAATTGGTTTTATGTTGAGGTCTTTGATTCACTTGGAATTAAGTTTTGTGCAGGGTGATAAATATACATCTATTTGCATTTTTCTACATGTAGAAATCCAGCTTGGCCACCAGCCTTTTTTGAAGATCCTGTCTTTTATCAAGTGTGTATTTCTAGATTCTTTATTTTAAAAAAAATCAGATGTCCATATGCATGTGGTCTTATACATGGGTCTTCAATTTGATTATATTGGTCAACATATCTGTTTCTATGCAAATACCAACTGATTTTTATTGCTATAGCTCTGTAGTATAACTTGAAATCAAAGATGGTGAGACCTCCCACAGTTCTTTTATTGTACAGAATTGTTTTAGCTATCTCAGTTTTTTTGTTTTTTTATATGAAGTTAAGAATTGTCCTTTCAAGGTCGGTGAAGAATTGTGTTGGAATTTTGATGGGGATTGCCTTGAATTTGTAGATTGCTTTTGGTGGGATTGCCATTTTTACTATACTAATTCTACTGACCCACCAGCATGAAACATCTTTCCAACTTCTGATATCTTCTTGAATTTCCTTCTTCAAAGAATTGAAGTTTTTTTGTTTTTTTTATATTTTTTTATTTTTTATTGTTCTTTCTTTCTTTTTTTTTCTTTTATTTTACAATACCATTCAGTTCTACAAAACAGCCACAGATTCCCTTGTTCTCCCCCTTCCTTCCCCCCTCCCCTTCCCCCCAGCCCTCCCCCATTCCCACCACCTCCAGGGCAAAGCCTCCCCCGAGGACTGAGATCAACCTGGTAGACTCAGTCCAGGCAGGTCCAGTCCCCTCCTCCCAGATTAAGCCAAGCGTCCCTGTATAAGTCCCAGGTTTCAAACAGCTAACTCATGCAATGAGCACAGGACCTGGTACCACTGTCAAGATGCCTCCCAAACAGATCAAGCCAATCAACTGCCTCACCTATTCAGAGGGCCTGATCCAGTTGGGGGCCCCTCAGCCTTTGGTTCATAGTTCATGTGTTTCCATTCGTTTGGCTATTTGTCCCTGTGCTTTATCCAGCCTTGGTTTCAACAATTCTCGCTCATATAAACCTTCCTCTTTCTCGCTAATTAGACTCCCGGCGCTCCACCTAGGGCCTAGCTGTGGATCTCTGCCTCCAGATTCCTCAGTCCTTGGATGGGGTTTCTGGCACAACTATTAGGGTGTTTGGCCATCCCATCACCAGAGTAGGTCAGTCCCGGCTGTCTCTCGGCCATTGCCAGCAGTCTTTTGTGGGGGTATCTTTGTGAATTTCTGTGGGCCTCTTTAGCACTTTGTTTCTTCCTTTTCTCATGTGGTCTTCATTTGCCATGGTCTCCTATTCCTTGTTCTCCCTCTCTGTTCTTGATCCAGCTGGGATCTCCCACTCTCTTTCATTGATAGGCAGGACCAACATAGTAAAAATGGCAATTTTACCAAAAGCAATCTACAGATTCAATGCAATCCTCATCAAAATACCAACACAATTCTTCACAGACCTGGAAAGAATAATACTCAACTTCATATGGAAAAACAAAAAACCCAGGATAGCCAAAAGAATCCTGTACAATAAAACAACCTCTGGAGGCATCACGATCCTCCTAACTTCAAGTTCTACTATAGAGCTACAGTAATAAAAACAGCTTGGTATTGGCATAAAAACAGACATGTGGACCATTGGAATCAAATTGAAGACCCTGACATTAACCCACACACCTATGAACACATAATTTTTGAGAAAGAAGCCAAAAGTGTACAATGGAAAAAAGAAAGCATCTTCAACAAATGGTGCTGGCATAACTGGATATCAACATGTAGAAGACTGCAAATAGATCCATATCTGTCACCGTGCACAAAACTTAAGTCCAAGTGGATCAAGGACCTCAACATAAATCCAGGTACTTTGAACCTTCTAGAAGAGAAAGTAGGAAGTAGTCTTAAATGCATTGGCATAGGAGATCACTTCCTAAATATAACACCAGTAGCACAGACACTGAGAGAAACAATAAATCAATGGGACCTCTTGAAACTGAGAAGCTTTTGTAGAGCAAAGGATATGGTCATTTTCACTCAATTCTTGAGAGTCTTATTTTTTTAATTTCTATCTTGACCCATTTTTCATTCATATAAATTGTTCAGTTTCCATAAATTTATGAGCTTTCTGTTGTTATTGATATCCAGCTTTAATGTGTGGTGGTTTGATTGGATACAGGGAGTTATTTCCATTTTCTTATGTCTGTTGAGACTTGCTTTGTGTCAGTTTTGGAGAAAGTTCCATGAGATACAGAGAAGAAAGTATATTCTTTTGTGTTTGAGTGAGATGTGCTTTAAATATCTGTCAGGTTCATTTTGTGTAAAATGTCTCTTAGTTCCAGCATTCCTCTTTTTAGTTCTTGTCTGGATGATCTGCCCATTGGTGAAAGTGAAGTTTTGAAGTCTCCCACTATTGATGTGTGAGGGCCAATATGTAATTTAAGCTGTAAGAGTGTTTCTTTTACAAACCTGGGTGCCCTTGTTGGCACATAGATGTAAGACTTAAAATCTCATCTGGGTGAATTTTTCCTTTGATGAGTGTGTAGTGTCCCTCCCTATATCTCTTGTTTACTTTTGATTTGAAGTTTATTTTGTTAGTTATTAAAATGGCAACACCAGCTTGCTTCTTGGGTCTATTTTCTTGGAATATCTTTTTTTAACCTTTTACCCTGAGGCAGTGTCTATTCTTGATGTTGAGGTGTATTCCTTTGATTCAACAGAAGAATGGGTTCTGTTTTCATATTCATTCTGTTTCTTTTCATTGGGGAGACCATTTATATTGAGAGCTACCAATGATCAATGATTGTTGATTCCTGTTATTTTGGTGGTGGTGGTGGTTGGTGGTAGTGGTAATGGTAATGGTAGTAGAAGTAGAATTGATAATGGTGTGTTTTGTATGTGAGTGTGTATGTGTGTGTGTGTGTGTTCCCCTTGTTTTATTTTACTGGTCTGAGACTATTTGTTCCCTGTGTTTTCGTGGGTGTAGTATGAGTGTAGTTAATCTCCTTAGGTTGGAATTTTCATTCTAGCACCTTTTGTAGGGCTGGATTTGTAGATAGGCATTGTTCAAAGTTTTTCTTATCATGGAATATCTTATTTTCTCCATCTATAGTGATTGAAAGTTTTGTTTGATATAGTTTTCTGGACTGACATCTGAGGTCTCTTAGAGTCTGCAGCATTTCTGTCCAGGCCCTTCTGGCTTTCAGAGTCTCTACTTAGAAGTCAGGTATAATTCTAGTATGTCTGCCATTATGTTTTGTTTCTTTGTTTTTGTTTTTTTCCCTTTCTTTCTTTGTTCTGTATGTTTAGTATTTTGATTATTATGTAGTGAGGAGACTTTCTTTTCTGGTCCAGTTGATTTGGTGTTCTGTAAGCTTCTTGTACATTTAGAGGCATCTCCTTCTTTAGGTTAGGAAAATTTTCTTCTGTGGCTTTGTTGAAAATAGTTTCTAGGTCTTTGAGCTGAAATTCTCCTTCCTCTGTTCCTATTATTCTTCAATTTAGTCTTTTCATAATGTCCCGTATTTCCTAGATGTTTTGTGTTGGGGGTTTATTTAGACTTAACATTTTCTTTAACTGATGTATCCATTTCTTCTTTCTTTTCCTCAATGCTTGAGATTCTCTTTGTGTCTCTTGTAGATGGTCACTGAACCTTGCTTCTGTGGTTCCTCTTTGAATTCCTAAATTTTTCATTTCCAGAATTCCTTCAGTTTGTGTTTTTTTATTGATTCTGTTTTCATTTTCAGGTCTTGAACAGTTTTATTCATTTCCTTTAACGATTTGTTTGTTGAATTTTTTCTTGGATTGCTTTAAAAGATTTATTCATTTCTTCCCCTTTTTTTGTTTGTTTGCTTGTGTTTTCCTGCATTTAACTAGGGATTTATTCATTTCAACTTAGAAGATTGTGAGTTTTAGAGATCAACAGGAAACTGAGGAGTGGGAGGTGGCCATCAAAGACAGTTATATTGAAATGTCTAGTCTAGTTAGGTAAGGAAATTTATATATATAATAAATTTATATATATATATATATATATATATATATGTATATATATCCACTTGTTTTATTTTGAAAGCTTTCTATTCACCTTTTTGCAAAAGTTTTCAGTGAAATTTGTTCGCCCAGTACAGATTACATTGGATTAGTAGTGAAAGGAAATGATGCAGTGGGTGGTTTTCCCTGTGGGACCCTGCTGATATGGACACATTGGCTGCCGTGAAGCTGGTGGCACCTCACAGAAGACATATTACAAAGGAGAGAGGAAACAAGCTGAAAACTACTTTTTTTGTTGTTTGGTTTGTTTTTTTTGGGGGGGGGCTGGCGTTGTTGTTTGGTTGGTTGGTTTTTGTTTGTTTGTTTGAGACAGGGTTTCTTCTGTAGCCCTGGCTTTCCTGGAACTCACTCTGTAGACCAGGCTGGCCTCAAACTTTGAAATCCACCTGCTTCTGTCTCCCAAGTGCTGGGACTAAAGGCATGCGCCACCACATTCTGATGCTTGGAACTTTTCTAAAGTGGCCTAAAATGATGGTTGTAGAGCACAATGTGACCCATACATTATCTGTGTGGCATGTGTTATAGAAAATTAGAAAAACTCATATCAGATCTAGAGGACACTCTCATATAACACAGGTCTGCTTGCCTCTGAGTTTGTCCTATGCCCTTTCCTTTCACCTACATGTCTACCTAGTACTGTGTCCCTACTGAGACATCAGGACAAGGGCCATGCTCAACTTCTCTTGGGGCTTAAAGAGTAGAATGTCCAGTGAGCCTTGATATGTGGACCTCGGGTGCTGTATATGTGAAAGATAGACAGAGAAACAAACACACTCTTGCTTGAGGCATTACTATTTGTAGGTTAATTATTACTAATAAACTTGCCTTCTAAAAATAACAACTTCAACTCTGTAGGCAAGTTTGTGTATTTTGTGACAAAGTGTTAGAAATAGGAACAAGGAAAATGTGAAGTGACCCAATCAGAAAAATGGAATGTTCACCTTTATTACTGTGAAAAAGTACAGCTGTAAGCATGACTGAGGAAACAAGTCAAAATTGATGCTCATTAATAAAACTTTACTGATAGTGATTTCTAATTTCTTCTCATTTATTTTGTTTTTTTAAAATCTACAGAATTGATGTCCAGATCAATAAATAATCATGTAGAATACACCCACATCAAAAATAGAATACGATCATCTTCCTTTAAGCCTTGTACCATATAACCCTCTTCTCTTTTCCCATTTTGATGTCTGGCACAGATCAACCAATTGTTCAAACTTTATCGGGTAGTACTAGTCAGTACGCATTCTTCTGTGTCTGACTTCTCATGTTCAATGTGTTTACGTGCTTTATCAATTTTTGTATATGACTATATTTGTTAATTTTTCTTGCTATTTGATATTTCATTATATTAATACAACATAAACCATTCGCCATTCTACTGTAGATAGACATCAACTTTATCTTGAGGTATTGAAATTTCTCCTGTGAATTCTTAAAGGTAATTATTGTGACATTCTTAAAGAAATTTTGTACTATACATAATCCCAAATTCTTCCTGATACGTTCCCAGGAGTGAAGGTAGAGTTCTTAGTATAAATGTATGTATATGTAACGATGGTATTAATTGTAGTTAAAAACTAGTGCTGAGTCTGTCATATTCCCAAAAGATTGCTTAAGAGTCCCAAAATTACTTCAGATACAGGCTAACACTGGATATGAAATGAGGTAGTTAGTATTAGTTGTCAGCTCCACTTGACACAACCTAGAATCACTTGGAAAGAGAGTCTCAATGAAACATAGTCTACCTTGGGTTTGCCTGTGGCATATCTATAGAAGACTGTCTTAAATTAATGATGTGAATATACCCAGCCCACTGTGGGCTGCACCAATTCCCTAGGCAAGGGGTCCTGACTGTGAGAGTATAGAAACTGACATAAGCATGTGTGAGCAAGTGAACAAGAAGCATGCATACATTTGTTTGTTTCTGCTCGGGAAAACAAAGGAGACGTGGCTAAGTCTTGTTACGTTCTTGCCTTCACTTTGACTTCTCTGCTATCACAGACTGTAACTTGAACTTATGAGCTAAAATAAACCCCTTCTTCTCTAAGCTGCTTTTTTGTCAAGGTATTTTATCACACTAATAGAAATAAAACCAGAACATGAAGCAATGCTAATCTTTAAAATATAACATTAGCTGGCAGTGGTGGCACACACCTTTAATCCCAGCACTCAGGAGGCAGAGGCAGGAGTGTCTCTGTGAGTTCAAGGACATCCTAGCCTACATAGCAAGTTCCAGGACAGCCAAGGGTACACAGAGAAACCCTGTGTTGAAAAGTATTAATGAATTAACTAAATGTAACTATTATAAAGTGTTCTGAAATATCATTGTACTTTCATTTGTGTTTAGTAACTAATAGAATGACTAAACGCCTTTTTAAGTATTCATTGACTAAAAGATAATGTCTTTGTGAAATGACTACAGTCATTTTAAGTTTTATTTTTTCTTATTGATGTATAGAAAGTCTTTTTGTTTTGGATATGAGATATTTATTGATTATAGGTGTTCCAATTCTCTATGACACTGAACTACTATCATTCTTACTTAATTAATGATGTCTTTTAGTGAATAGAACTTATTAAACTTAATGAAGTTCAATTTGTTAGCCTTTTCCTTAATTTCCTTTATAAATGGTGGGGTTTGCACCATATTAAGTAATGTTTTTCTCTGCTAAAATGAAAGTTTGCAATATTCTCTAGAAATACTGATGTCTTGAGTCCTTATTAAATAATGGTCAGCCTGAGTCATTTTCTTGCTCACCATAATTCAAGGATCATATCTCCCTTTATTTTCATCCAGACATCCTATTGATCAATTACCAGTTATACAAAAGGTCTTCTCCTCATCATTTACTTCAGATCTCACCATTGCCCTATATAAAAGTTCACAAGTACACAAAGAGATTTCTATATTTTCTATTTTAACATCACATGTGCATTTGTCTGTCTTCATGCTGATGTCACATCTTAACAATTCTTTTTACTAAATCTTTGAATGGAATTTGTATCTAATTTGGTTTGAATCTATAATATCCTCCATATAACTATATTTTGAGCACTTGATATCCAATTTCTACTGCTACTTGATGGCTGTGAAGCCTTTAGAAAGGGACATTGGATGGTAGAAGTCAGTTAATAAGGGTGGGCTCTTGAAGGTTATGCCATCTCTAACTCCTGCTTGAGAGGGCTCAGCAGACACCCCATTCATAAGATATGAAGAACTGTCTCAGGGAATCAAAACAGCCCTGTGGTAGCAGTGCTGCAGTTCAAAAAGATGTTTCTATTTTTATGAAGATGATTGTTTGATGACAGCACTTAACAACAAAAGGACACTACTAAACCAAAAGGATGCCTGAATAATTAGGAGAGATGTTGACATGCAAGGATCTCGGTTGTAGCACACCAATTACAAAGACACTAGAAATTGAATGGATGATTATTTTTGAAAGTATTACCAGTCTACACAAGTAGAGAAAACAAAGAAAAACATTAGCTTTTGCATGACTCAAGGCATTACACACACCAAAACAAACATCCTCTCACTATGCTCAGACACAGAGTATAAAAGACGGGGCCTCCCTCCACACTGGAGCCATTCCAAAGCATTTTGCTCAATGTAACTTTGTTAGAAAAGAGCTAAATCAAATATAAAACTCCAAACAGTTGCCTTGGTCAATTTCTCATATATATCTCATGAACACAGTATTAAGAACCTACGGTAATTTTTATTTAGGCTTATTTTAAACTTACTCTTGCTTGTCTACAGATGTTAGACCATTTTGCTTCCAATACCCCCACCCCAAAATTGCAGTTGATCAGAAAGCATGTATATTGAAAGAGTATGTATATCCCCTTGAAATTCTCCGACCAATTAATACTTAGGGCACAAAAGAGTCACCACCATTCATCATGCTAGAGGATTATGGAGAACAATTCATAGTTGAAATTTGGTTCTCCTCAGTTCCCACACAAGATTTAACCCTAACTTCTGTGCTATAGGGAACCCATTCCCAGGATGGTTAAGCATTCTTCACCTCTCTCCTACACTATACTTTCACATTATCTACACTAAGACGAACAAGATTCTCTATGCCATCAAGTTCTCTCTCTTGCATGCATATGCACAAAGAAACACCCACCCATATACCTAAACATATACACATACATATATATCCCATCCTTAATAAAATGGCATGGTGTCTGTAGGAGTTTTATTCACCATGGCTGAATTCTAACTTCAAAATCCTAGATATTAGAACTTCAAATAATGGTGTCTGGACCTTCAGCCACCTGTTGTTATTTGAAACTTATGTAGTTCAGTCTCAAACACAACAGTCTTTATTTTCAGATGATTTACTTATTTGATACTTTATCACTGAACAATATATCCCATGACTTGCCATCATCCAATACTTACTTCAGCCTTCAGATGAGGATGATGCTTTAATAATTCTCAAAGCTCAAAATGTGAGGATGTTTTAATAATCTAAAATGGACATATTTAACTTTAGACTTCATTGTCTCATTATATATTTTGATGTTTCTTAAAATTACTGCAAGATAGAACTAACTCACTTAGATACTATGTCACACTATTGTGTTTTCAACATGTTTTATTTATCTATATACCAGTGGTCCTGTGAGGTCCTCTGTTGGGATGACCATGCTGGCTCTCAGTTGTAATTTATCCATATCTTATTATTACTTCTCTCTCCTCTTCCATTGCATGTGTAAAATTTATAGGTGTAGCACACCATGCTCCCTCCCTCTCCCTTTGTCACTACCCCCCACTTTTGAAGAGAGGGTAAAACCTTCACTTTTAGCAAATGAAGCCCTTCAAATACAGAGAAGACCCCCAGAATTTCTGAAAGTCTCCATTTCTATTTTTCCACCAATTTCTTAAATTGCTATGCATTTTCCCAAGGTTTAGTTTCCTGTATTCACATTTCCCTAAATTCGATGTGCTTTTGCTCCTTCTTAGCAATTATCCAGACTAAACTGATGATTCAGCCCAGACATCCACAGCTACTCCCACATGGCCTAGTGGGCTCTCCAAAGAGAATGTGAACTAACTCTTACTCTCTGAATATAGAATAGTCTTACTGGGATCAAACTTTTCTTTCATCCAACCTCAAATAGCCTCACACTACTGAATCCTGACCTATTAAAGCAGTCTTACATTATCTTTCAGCTTGTGCCTTGCAAGTTTCCCTGTTATGGTCCTTAATTTAGTTCATCTAAGGCCCTCCCATTCCTCTTCAACTAGTACAGTTATACTATGTTTTTTTAAAATCCAAAACAGACTGTACTCTGAAGCAAAGGTTCCACTTCAATGCCTATGCTGGGGCAGTTGCCATGAATCAGGACCATCCCACTGGGTTCACAATATTTTAATCAACCTAAGATTTCAATGATAGTCCCTTAAGTCCTTGGCTTTTAGGAGTTCGAGCAGTTAAAGTTTCATGAAGCATAGACCCCTTACCCAAGTCGCTGTTTTCTCCTACTTATCACTGTGTTAACTTTAGGAAAGCACATTACCAAACAAAATCACTTAATAACTACCTACTAGCACCTCTGGCATAGCTTACCAGGGGACTAGGAGTAGGGGTTATGCTGCAATTATACTAAAGCCACACTAACACCCCTTCCCAATATAATTCTATTTGTGAACATGACTAAGCTGAACACACAGCTACATTTTAAGAGTCCCTTTTCATCCACATCTAATGAATACAATTTCAAGACCCAAGTGTATTTTATTTAGTCTATTGTTTGAGCTAATTTCTGTTTGGTTTTTTTTTCTGTTGTGCAAATTCTTAATTACTACAGTACCAACAGAATATAATTTTCCCTGTGTGCTTCTGGGGGATCTCAGAATATTCCTCCTCTACAACATTTCTAAAAAGACCCTTCTATAGTGTAGTGAGACTTCCTTAATTTCACATGAGTTTTATAAAACCTCAGCTCCATGAGTATTTACTGGATAAGTGACACTTGGTTTCATTTTTTTTTTATTAAAACAACATAATGTATTATGTATCTTTATAATATCTTTGAACCAAGTGTGTTTTGGGATACCCACCCCACTTCTACTAAAAGACCCTAATTTAAAATCTGAAATGATAGAACTACTAGAGGAAAAGCTAGGAAATGAACGTGAAGGTATAGGTTTACACAAGAACATGCTGAATGGTACTCTAACAGCACGGGAACTGGCTTCAAGGGTGCACAATGGGGAAGAGAAGCTGTCAGCAGAGCAAACAGACAACCCTAGAACTCTAGGAAAGCTTTACCAGATATTCTTCAAACAAGGGACTAGTATCCAGAATTTACAGAGCACTGCAAAGAATACACACAATCACACACACACACACACACACACACACACACACACACACACACACGCACACACACGCACACACACCAAAACTGTCATTCAACAAATGGGTTAATCTTGTAGGAGGGAATAGGGGGTTGGGAGGGGGAGGATGGAGGGGTGGGAGGAGGGAAGAGGGGGATCTTTGATTGGCGTGTAAAATGAATGAAATTTTTTTCTTAATAAAAAAGTTTAAAAAAAGAAAAAAGAAAAGCTAACCTAAAAAAATGAACAGATAATTCTCAAAAAATATATATAAATGACCAATGATTTTTTTAAAGTGACCAACGTTTCTAGTTATTAGATCAATACAAATTAAAAGTAATATAGATGCCATCTCACATGGTTTAGTATGGCCATCATCAGGAAATCTGATATCCTAATGTATGCACTGTAATAATAAGTCATGGCATGCATTTTCCCACTATATCAGCATTAAGTGGGAAAAACTGGAATTTTTATTTGCTGAGAAACTAGATAATGCCCAGGGAGTTTAAGTTACTTGTTAAGGTTATAAAATAACACATATTAAGAAAAACCTAATGCCAGAACTCTGATACTCAAAATGCATATTTAATTAGGAAATACTAGACCAGTTAAATGTCTACAAATTGCTTTGTTTCTTAAAAGGCTTTCCAAAAGCATAATTAAAACTTACTATTTATTTTCATCCAAATTGTAAACTTTGACACAGAATCATGGAAAAGCTTGGAAATTATAGATTCTACCAAAAAGTAATGCTTTTTTTTCTTTGCTTTCTTTTTCCAGTTTAATTATCTGTTTCTCAGAATTAGGTGCATATTTTGGTTACTCACATGGAATCAAACCCACTGAATTTGAAATGAAAACTTTTTTAAAAAAAAGATTGGAGCTAGTAAATATTGAGTACAAGTTCTGAGCTTTAACTGAAGCAGAATTCTGAAGCAGGAACTCTCCTGAGAGAGCAACTTCAGAGGCAGAATCCTCAGCTTTTCTTCCTTGGTAGTTAAAGATGCTTTGAAGAGAAGATGTTAATTCTTTGCTAATGAAATTAACAGACATAACCCATGTTCGTATAAAAATATTTTAAGGGAAAGAAAGTGAATGGGAGAAGCTAGAAAGAAGGAAATTAATCCAGGCATGACATTGTATGGGGCAGCCATTCAGATAGTGACAGAAACTTGTAAAGAAAATGTGACTCTGTTCTTTGCTTTTTCCAGAGGTCGCCTGTAGGCCAGACATTACAGTTCTAAAATGACCTAAGACGACCTCATGAATAATTTGTATTCTAACATCATGAACTCCAATTGCAAAGTTACACAGAATTTCCCAGCATAAAATTCAGATCTACATTGTTGTCCTGTACAAGAGGATGTACACCATCTGGGGGCTCTGAGTGAACAGTAGCTGTGCAGTAGGCACTTGACATCTTTGGGCCACCTGTGCCATGCTTAGTCTCTTCCAGAGTCCACCAGCATTCTTGCTTCATAGACTGTTTGCAAAGCACAGTCCACACGGCAACATGAAGTTGTGTTGAAGAAAACTATCCCGATCTTGAATGCAAGTGAATTGCTAATCCATGTTAGGAAAGAATTGTGCTGTTTCAATGGGCCTTTTCTCGACTGACTTGTAGGAGCACACTCACTTCAGACATCTGAGATCTTAGTATCTTGGAGAAATAAAGCATGGGTTTGCTTTGGTAACACAGCCATGTGCTTGGACTGGTCCAGTAGGAAGGGTTTGGAATCCCCAGAAGTTCAGAAGTAGACTCAGGTCTAATGATATGACCTTTACGTGTGCAGAAAGAGACAGTCCCATCTCTTCTGCCATTACCGTCCATTTTTTAACTTTATTATATCTTTCCATTTCTACATGCCAAGAAGACTGAACTGTGACATGACTTGGCTTGTAGAGTCCAGTGAAAGTCAAATTTTTAAAGTTCATCTTTGATAAAGTTCGTGACTTTCCTCTTGACTCTTATATTCTTCAGCTGAAATAAAATTTCTCTGTAACATTTTTTATGACACTTCAACATTTAAGCTTTGTAATACTTCTTTTTATTTTCCCAAGTAAGAAATAAATTAATGCAGGCATAAGATTGTGAGGGAAAATGTTTCTCAATACCCTGAAATATTCTTCCATAAGCAGTTTTTATTATCTCCAAAGAAAGTGTTCAAGAACACCACAGTGAGCACCATCAGGGTGCAGACAGGAAAGCATGTATACTCTGTTCAACTAAGTCAGAGAGATGCCAGCAAGGGAGGTAAAGGAAGGAGCTTATCTTCTTGAATCCACAGGGATTAACTTTTGGTTTTCCATGTGACTATTTTAAATGTTTAAAAGGCTGTTTGTGAAGAAAATGTCTATTTTTCTGTCTTTAAATTATTCCAAACTTTTTTTTTTTTATCAAAATTTCATTTGGTATCCAGGACTCAGTTTAGAAAAAAAGAACAAGAAAAAGAAAGTATAAAATGGAAAGTGAATGCACTGTGTGCATATGAGAGCAGAATGTGAGGAATCCTTTCAAGTTCACTATGGGAAAATACCCCCCACACCTCTTAGGATAAAGAGATTACAAGCTCCCTAGCCAGAGGCTGCTTAGGCCTTCCTCTGCCTTTGACTCAGTGATCAATAGCTCTGAAAGCTTATGCAGAAGCCTGCAAAGGAAACTTGTTTGAAAAACAAAGTTAAGCAACTTTCAATTTGCAAACAGTACATAAATGTAACCTAAATAAAAGGCTAGAGCAGGGCAATGGAAAGACTCGGAGGGACTGAACTATCTTTCAAGGAGGCACAACCATCTGCAGCACAAACTTTGGAGAGGACGATTGTGGTAATGCAAATGATTAAATTTTTAGAAAGCAAAATAGTGAGTATTAAGTGACATTAAGAAATTTACAGTCATTTCTATAAGACTACACATTAGCCATGCTTTGGGAGAGGAAAAATGGAAGGGAAACGTTCCTTCCACATGTTGATGCAGAAAACTGGCCTTTCCTACAGTCTTGTAAAATATAGTGTACTACAATGACTGTTTCAGAACAGTCATTTGCTCTATTGGCTACATTTACTTTTTAACAAACACATCTCGTTTTGAATCTTTAACATGTCTTCAGTCTTTAATAAGGTAAATGTTCTATATTGAATCATGCAAAGGTGTTTGCCAGCACTATTTGTACTCTTTGAGATGCAGGAATGAATATTTAAGAAAAACTTTGGCCTACATTGGAAAAACTGAAAGTAAAATATCTGTGAGGCGATTTTCTCAGAAGAATCAAATGTTTTCCCAGTTTTACCTCCTTCTGTCCTTTTACACTCCCTCCCTCTTTATATAACATAGGTGGTGTAACTTCTTGGTCATGAATTTTGATGATTTGTCTGTCTAATAATAGCTCTTTTCTCTCTTTGCATTTTCAAGCTTTTCCCATTGAATGTTTGCAGCTAGTGATCAGTTTCTCCATTTAAAGCTATGTGCCTTTCTTCCAATGGGTGCTCTCTCTTGGTACTGGAATCTATTTGAACAACAGATAACCCTGACGTCATTCCCAGGACACATTAAACTGTTAATGCTAAGTGCTGTAAAGAAACTTAAAGCCCTGCAGTCCCCATATGACAGTGTTAGATGTAACGTTTAAATTAGAAGATGACCTGCCAGATGAACACTTAATGCCTGTAATATATTGTTTGTTTTCCAAAAAATATTGCTTGATATGGAGGAGGTGCCCTGGCCTTTGTTGTGTTTGTATACACTGAACACCTTCTCCAAGACAGAATGTTAGAACAAAAAATACCTTTTTTCAAGTATGACAAACTTCACCATCCTCTCCCCACTGACTGCAAAGGCAGATGTAAAGCATGCTTAACTTAAACATGAACAGGCATAAAGTACTCCCCATGTCTGTCTGTAAATTTCCTATTTTGCATCTACCCACAATGGGAGTAACTATATCTTCACAAAAATAAATTATACTGCTATGAGGTTTTTGTGCCTTAATTTCTTGACATTTAAAGTTCCTGCTGCATTCAGCTGTAGGAGACAAGTGCTTTTAAAACCCTACAGACACGTTAGGGTTAAGTTTTTGTGGCAGGAAAGGAATCAGCCAAGCACAAACTCTTAACTTCGAAGATGAAAATACGTAAGCTTCATTGGTTTTCTGGTAGCATTGTAAGACTAATGCATATTTCCAATTAATACTGAAGAACGGAGGTATATCTGCACAGGAAAAATAATGAAAATATTTTACATTATTCTGTGCTTTCTGTTGAAAAATAAATTTTAAGATGTAAACTCATTGAGTAATAATTAGATTTCACAAGAACTGACAAGAGTTTCTGGGGTTTTGTTTGTTTGTTTAAGATCCTTAAATTTTAAAAATACAGTATACATCTCAAGCTTTCCCAAGACAAGTGACCAGGCTTGTTCCAAGTTCTGAAACTTACTGGAGTTTTTGCCTTGTTTGGGGGGTTTGTTGTGCTTAAAATAATATTCTTTATTCATATAATCCTACAGACTATTATGTAATTACTATTATGCAAAAGAAATTGAACAAAACAAAAATAAAATCTTTAAAAGGACCTTAATGATTTGTAAAAACCCCTCCCCCACCAGAAGAAATACTGTGGGAGGGAGACAAAGCAAGCAATGAGTATAAGAATAAAAAGATGGTTCGCATTGCATGGTAGACTTTTCCTTCTGGAACATTCTCTCAATACATGACTTGAGTACTTTTTGTCCCTTCCATTTGCCTGCTGGAGTGATCCGGTGCCTGTACGAATGGCCTGGGTTGCAAGCTGCTCACAATACATTCTGGTGAAATAATAGCATGCGATCGCTCTAGTTGGAGCAGTTAATAACTGGTTAAGCAGCATTTCCCTCCAAGGGCTGTTTTCATCGCCCCAAAGCAGTCACTCCCAACCACCCCATCCATCCCTCCTCCGTCTTTAACAATGCCTCAACTTCCTTCTCAAATTCCTCTCTCCTATCCCTGAACAAACGCCAAGACCCTATATTTGTCCTGTCCTCTTTGCACAGGCGAAGCCCGAGACAGCTGATGGGGGTAAAGGCGGACCGGTGCATAGAAGTCTGGCAGGGCCCCCTGGCCAGCAGGTGCGCAGCCCTGGCGCGCACAGAGTTAAAGGCATCATCGCAGCCATTAGAGGCAAAGTTGGGCTCCGCGCGAGCCCAGTCCGCGCCGCCCCGCGCCCGCTCCACTCGCCGCCGGCTCGCTGGGCGTGGGGAGGGCGGCGAGCACGCAAGCCGAGCGGCTGACGTGGGACGAGCTGCCAGGTAGCGGAAGCAGCCAGCCGCCGGCGGAGACACTTCGCAGCGTGGCAGCCCGGGTCTGCGCCTGAAGCCTCCGGATCCCAGCCAGCTTTGGTCCAACCCTCGCCAGTCGCAATCCCCAGTGCCCAAGCCAGTCTTCGCTGCGAGCGGCAGCATGCGTGCAGTGTCGCGCCCCGGGCTCTGAAAGCAGCCTGTGGACACGCTTGCTTGCCTGTCTTTTCAGGTTTTGGGGCTCTTGGCTACACGAATGTGCCTCCCTCCCTTGGCATGATGGGGATCTTTTTGGCGTCTGTTGGATTTGTGTTCTTTTCCGTGTTATATGTACAACAAGGGCTTTCTTCTCAAGGTAAGTCCGTTGCTTGTAGTGTGTATGTGGTGCTGCGTGTGTGTGCGTGTGCTGTACCAACTGGAAGAATGGACAGACGGCTCGAGAGTGGCTCAAATCAAGCCAACAGTGGGTTTAGGTAGTATGAATAGTCTTTGGCTTGGCTTTTTTTTTCCCCCTTCAAAGTTTATTAATCACAAGCAAGCCAGGTTTCAAAGAAAATCTAGTAGACGCCAGACTGGCAATGGGCTGAGTTCTTCAGTGAGCACATACACAGGTGTGGTGTGGTGTGGTGTGGTGTGGTGTGGTGTGTGTGTGTGTGTGTGTGTGTGTGTGTGTGTGTGTTCCATGTGCATGAACAGAGCAACCACTCATGCACATACAATCATTAGGAATACAGAGCTGATGGTTGGAAGGGGTTTCTCTCTGCCAGTACTCCCTGTATGCAGACAGCTTTAGTCTCCTTCTCTAGTTCCTGTGACTTCTTCTCCATGTGTGTTTACCAGAGAACCCACAAGCAGGTTCTAATTGCATCATAAGCAGCAGCTGCTTGCTGGGCCCAGTTGTTCAGGACTTTGCAGGCTGCAGTGGATGCTTCGGCACCATGAGCAGATCACAGTGTTTGCCTCCTGAAGACTGCATCACTTCTGCAAGCAGAAATGCCCCATTCCGCTGGCTGATATGAGCAGAAAACCCTATTCAGATAGGCTGCCTTCTCATAGTGTCCATTTCCTTGAAACATAATCAGTTCCTTTGAGATTTCATAGATAGTTAAAAGAGCCACCCAGATTCACCATCTGTAAGAAATGAGGAGAAAGCGGTAATCAATCCTGCCATCCTTTCAACGACCCTCCTTTCCTATGTGTGGTTGTGCCCTTCTATCAGCCACAAATAGAAGGTTTCTTCTAGAGGGCCATCAGCTCTTTGCAAAGTGCCCCTTAGAAAGGCTAAGAACAATCACCTAGTTAGCAAGGAAAACATCATCCCATGTTCAAGGAATGCCTGTAAGGAGGAAGGGGCATTTTATGTTTATGGCTTTCACATGGATTATCTTACGAGCTGGCAGTGTCAAGGTTAGCAAAAGGGCTAGACTGAGTCTCTGTATTGTCTTTCAAATAATCTTTGATCTGAGCAAAACATGGACGTATGATTTTTTTATATCCCCTGACATATGTCAATTTATAATGACTTGAAGGGAACAAACATGAAGGTTAACTTGTAGGGATGAAGCATATGCCTCTTAGGTAGTGTACAACTTGTTTCACTACTTGGGCTCCAGAACAAAATTGCTAACCACTGTTTTGACAGATTAAGAATGTGGGTTGTAAGAATATACTTACTACCTATTTCTAACATGAAACATCCCGGTTAGTCACAGATGGTTTGGAAACTTAGGAATCCAGAGGCTTTCTCATATATCAATTGGACAGAAGGTCTAAAATGCACCTCCCTGGATCTCTCAGTAAGTTTTAGGGAATGCTGCAATCTGGCAAAAAGATGTTTGGATCTAACTCTGGGCTGCTTGGCTAGCAGAGAGAGCTGTTGGCAAGCTCGTTAACCTCTCCATTATCTGGACTTGATCAAGAACAAAGTGATGTAGGCATGATACCAAGAACAAGGCACGCAGAGGCAAAGCAATGGGGATAGGGAGCCCTGCAGAGATGTCATGGGGGTTGTCATTGCTGTTTTTATTTTCTCCTTCCAATGCCCACGAAAAAGGCTAAACAAACAAAAACTTATGTCGAGTTCTCCAAGAAAGAGACATTAGCAAACCTGGTACAGACATTCCAAAATGATGCATTTCTGTCTTGCAGCAAAATTTACCGAGTTCCCGCGGAACGTGACTGCGACCGAGGGACAAAATGTGGAAATGTCCTGTGCTTTCCAAAGCGGCTCTGCTTCAGTGTACCTGGAGATCCAGTGGTGGTTCCTTCGGGGACCAGAGGACCTGGAGCATGGGACTGAAGCGGCTGGCTCTCAGGTAGTCATGGATTATATATAGCCCACAGAACCCCTGCACGTCAGTCACTTTCTTAGATCTATGCCTGTCTAACCAGCGCCAGGGTCCATGTGTCCAAGGGAACCTTCCCTGCTCTATGAGAGTGAGCAAGGCTGAATTTGTCCTGGTTACATTAAGTTAAAAGCACCTAGGAAGTCACACTATCGAGGACTTTCCCGATTTAGACCAGAATTAACCAGCCCTTAATACCCGGAGCTGTCCAAACTGGCCATGTATCGCTGGTACAGACCAGGGCACTCTCCACCAGTCTTCCGTCTCCCCAATATCAAGGATGAGGGGAGTCATTCCTCCATTCCTCTTCTAGGTTAGCGTTCTCTCTCTCTCTCTTTCTCTCTCTCTCTCTCTCTCTCTCTCTCTCTCTCTCTCTCTCTCTTTCACACACACACACACACACACACACACACACACACACGGCAGGGGGTGCAGAGAAGAAGAAGGGAGAGAGGGCGGGCAGATGGGAGGGAGGGAGGGAAGGAGAGAGGGGGAGAAAGATGGGGAGAGGGAGAGATGGGGGTAGGCATCAGAAAAGCAGGGAGAGGCCCTGGAATGGAGAATGGAGAAGAAAGCAGAGCAGGAGACAAATGAGAAGGGAGAAAACCAGAAGAGAAGGAAAACGTAAAGAAGCTAAAAAAGAGTAGCGCCCTAAGAGCAGGAAAGAGACGCACGGAGCAAAAGAGGACTCGGACAAGAGATCCAGAGGACCGAGAAAGTCCGGTGAAGAGAACCTGGGGACTGACTGGTCAGCAGCAGCGAGGTCAGAGATGCAGAAATTTGTCCGGAAAACTTGCACCCACACTCCTGTTCCCTCCTGGGTTTACGCCTGTCCCTTACCCTTCCCGAGTCTGCAGGCAGGGCAGACTGAACTGAGAGGGAGAAGACCTAGCCTCGCTGTGACTCTAGCCGGGAGCCAGCAAGGGGGAGCACAGCCTGCAGGGCTGCAGGGACCACAGGGACTCTCCGGGTGTAACTAAGATAGAGGAGACCGCGGGGACCTCAGGGACGCTTGGGGACAACGAGGACTGTGGCGGCGACCACAGGAAGGCATGGGGACCACAGGGACTCTCCAGGGTATCCCTTGGATAGAGGGGACCACGGGGACCTTAGGGATTCTCAAGGAGAGATGGGTTCGCAGTGATACTCAGGGAATGCTTGGAATCCAGTGAGAGAAGAAAAGGGGCTTCGGGGATGCTCCAGGGAGGAGCATAGGAAGCAGTCCAGCCTGGCCTCCGGACTGAGTGCGGTAGGGACCTCGGTCGTTCTTCTGCTTCTGAAATTCCCTTGGCTGAAGTGTTTCAAGACCAGAAAGCTGGGATCTCTCCTAGGGGTTGCGCTGCTGCGGTAACGCGGCGCCTGGGACTGGAGGACTCGGGCGAGGTTGAGCATTTGCACTTTTGTCCTACAGGTGGAGCTCTTACCCGACAGAGACCCGGACAACGACGGGACCAAGATAAGTGTGAGTGTCACAGGGACAAGCGACAGGGGGCGCATGCTTTAGTAAATGGCCAAAAAGACCGAAGGTGAACATTAGTACAAAACAGATTTTAGATTTAAATCCTTTTAATTCATTGAGCCCGAAGAGATAATTTTATAAATTCAGGATGAGAGGCAGTTGTCTTTTTTTTTTACCTTATTAAAGACCTAAAAATTGAGCCTAAATTTAGAGTCCATGAATAAAATTGCATGTTTTAATCATATAAATAATTATAAATTGGCTAGACTATTAATTTGCTAGCCAATGAGATTAGTGCGCTGTTTTTCTTGCTCTTTTTTCATAGTCACCTAAGTGTAACAATGAAGGTCTGCAATACTTCAATATTAATAATGTTAATAATTCAAAGTAATGGGAGTACCAACTCTTAATAGGAAATAACAACCTCAGGAAAACAAAAATGAAACCATCCAATAGGATTTTTGAAATGTAATGAAACAATATGACTCAAGTTGGATATCATTCATAACTCCTATAAAATATTTATAAATCTAGTATTCAAATAAATCACAAAAATATGAAACCAAAGCAGATATAAATCTGCACTTGCTGTTAGGCCAAACCGACCTACTGACAACATGACGATGAGGTTAATTTGTCATAATTACATTTGTAATGACTAGAATATCCTTCTTCATCCTTCATTTCTGTGTTTATAAAATCAATCAAATCCTTAAACTTGACATATTTGTGTGATCTTCTAGTCTGTCAATCATAGATTAACATGTGATATATATCAAATTAACTGTTCTGATGACATATATATATTTCATATACATTAAATGGAATGCATAGTACATTTTTAATATTATACATTAGACACATGATCTTATTCTTAATCTGGGGTAAAATTACTAGAATAAATAAAATTGACTTGTTTTAAAAATCAAATCATTGTCCAATTAATAGCATCACAAGTTTGTATAATGACATAAGCATATACAACGAGCCTCGATTTCAGATGCCATTTCTCTGTAGCCTGAGCCCTGCTATAGGTAACTAAGAAGAAAAATATTACTATCTAAGTCTATTATCAGTGCCTTTGCATCCTGTTTTCAAATTGTTATGACCAACTTTTTTTTTTTGGCCCTGGTTTTGAGGGAGTTGTCTTGTAGCCATAAAAAAAGAAAAATCTATCCAGAAATGGACTCCTTCCTCAATGTTTCATTCAGCTGAGTTAACCAGGTAGAGGCCAATCCCGTGTTGGAAAAATTGACAGGGCTATTAGAGGAATCTGGGAAATGTGGACAGCAGGGCCACTCTGGCACTGCTCAAATTGAGCTTATGACCGATAAAGTATGTGGATAACTGTTTGTAGAACAGGATGAATATGACCTTCAGATTTGTACTATGAAGCCATTAAGACCCTTTAATCCCAACATTAGCAAACTTAAGATAGTGTGAATAAAACCCTTTGATGTGAAACTTTGTTTTTCACCTGCGATTTTTCAGACAGTGAAAGTCCAAGGCAATGACATCTCCCACAAGCTTCAGATTTCCAAAGTGAGGAAAAAGGATGAAGGTTTATATGAATGCAGGGTGACTGATGCCAACTACGGGGAGCTACAGGAACACAAGGCCCAGGCCTACCTGAAAGTCAATGCCAACAGCCATGCTCGGAGGATGCAGGCCTTTGAAGCCTCACCTATGTGGCTACAAGACATGAAGCCTCGAAAGAATGCATCATCAGTGGTTCCCAGCAGCATCCACAGCTCTGCCAACCAACGAACGCATTCCACCTCCAGCCCTCAAGCGGTAGCCAAAATCCCCAAACAAAGTCCACAATCAGGTATGGAAACCCATTTTGAGCCTTTCATTTTATCACTCACAAACCTCCCACCAAAAGGTCAGTTGAATAGCATAGACAGATTAAAGTTAGACGGCTTTTCAAATAGGAGACCGAGTTCGATTGAAATGAGGAGACATGAGCCATTGAGAGCAGGAGGCTGGACGTTCAGGATGAGTTTGCTCCATTAGTCCCTGGCACTGGTTCATATCCAGGGAACTGAGAGCTGGACTCTTTTATTCTCCCCCTGCTTTCTGTATTTACACATTATAAGAACAATAAATCATGTAATGTTGGTTACATTATAAAGGCATGTTCATTTTCTCTACAGATTTATGTATCAATAAGGACCCAAATTAAGAGGCTTTCACTTAATCAAAATGGAAATGAAAAAGAGTCATCATAATCATCCATATATTTAGTGACCTATGGCTTTAAGCAGAACTATTCTCCAAGGGCTTTTGATTTTGAAAGGGAAACTTCAGCTGCCTCTGATGAAATTGATGGTGATAATGGCAGGAAGTGAGGAGGGGGGGAAGGAAGTGGTGCAGAGATAAGGCAGCTCCTACAAATGTGCCGTGGGTGCCAATTTGGAAGCTTAGTCACACGTCTCCCGAATCAGCTGTGCAAGTTAAAGTGATTCTGAATGGTGTTAACTTATACAATCATTCCACCAATGGAAACTCACTGAACTTCTAACCTTGATGTGGGATCAAGGCTGTCGGGATTGAGCAGTTGTGTACAAAGACCCCCTGTCCTATTTTCTCAAATGCTTTGCCTAAAATAGGATTACAGCAACATCCTTTCTTAAGCACGCATCTGATACAATGGAATCACTTGATGTGGTGATTTATTGGGGGTTTTTTTCACCTGCAATTTTTCAGACAGTGAAGTAAAAAATAATAATTCCCACCAAAAGCTTCAGATTTCTGAAGTGGGGCAGAAGGGTGAGGGTCTGTAGGAGTACAGGGTGGCTGGTGCCAATGATGGGGAGATAGAGCAGCACAGGTTCAGGCCACCGGAAAGTCATTGGCAATAATGGGCAACGCACACCTCTAAATCCTTGCTTGTTAACAATGTTTAAAAAGAATAGATGTGCCAGGTCTGAGGGTATAACTCAGTGGTATAACACTTGATTAGTTTGTATAAAACCCTGGATTCAATCTCCAGCATCACAGAAAAATAAATCAACCAATCAATCAATAAAAACTAATAAAATAATGCATGCCAACGTGCATTTACTCTTTATGCATTTTGTTTGAATAAATGTGATGTAAATTCTACAGGATGCTCAGCTAGGGTCCTGTGAATTTCTATTGCTTTAAATGCTGAAGAGACTCTTCCTGTTAGGTTTCAGTCCTGGTAACATACAGTCTACTAAGTGACAATTAAGCTTTTCTGAAGCTTAAGTTTTTGTGGGTTTGTCTCATTTCTCTCCTTGTGATCTCCTTTGTTTTCCAAATTCAAGAACAAAGCTAGCAGAGCTAATGCCTATATATCAATTACAAGTTTTAACTATTATTATTTTTCAAAGATTTCATGCCTCTTGAGGTTGTGACCCTTCCATCTTTCTTTACATTATAACACCAAGAAGCTAAACACTACCTGTAGAATGACAGAGCATCCTCAGCAGTCAATTTACAACATAATTAGTGAGAACTACAAACCCTGGAAGAGAGGTTATTAGCATACATAGAATATTCCAAGGTAGACACCATAAATCCATCTGAGATTAAGTCAAATGGAGCAATTAGTCCATGTGAATGACTAAGGAGAATGAAGTGTTCTCTTTCTAAAATATCTTATTCATTTCATGGTATAAAATAATATATTTTTAAAATATCTACTTTATTTTGCTATGTCTCCTAGAGCTATGATGGAAACTAAATTTTCAAGTACAGTTCTGCTCATTTTGCACCTTCCCATCAGTCTTCTTAGGTACAAAGTTGTTTTTCCTAAAAGTTAAAGGGAGAGGAGGATTTTGTCTCCTGGAAACCTCCATCCACTAAAAGCTTTGTGCACCACCCCCTTCCTGATCGTAGCAAAGACGGGCATAAAATATATCAGAACATTCAACATTTCTTTTTCTCCCAGATGATATTGAAAAATCTTTCATATATTTCTAGCAACATTCTCTAACATCTCGTTCAGCAGTTAAGGTTTCCCCGTCACTCTAGCATATTGTGTAAGTTTATGCTTTTAAGATGATTTTATATAATACAGTAATTGGGATGATAATTGCATATTACATTCATTATATATGTGATAGCCATATCCCAGTTGATAATAAAACTTATTTCAACTCTTCATTTTTTATTCACTTATTTACCTCTCATCTCTTCAAGGCATGACAAACACAGGCACACTTCCTCCCTCTACTGTTCAGTTTGACATAAAGAATGATACTCATTGACTCCATATAGTGTGCAATTTTTATGGTGAAGACATAAAAATTAAAATCTTGCTCTGAGTGGTAAAGGGCTATGCTAGCCTTTCATATTTTATCAACTGATACAAGGGGGCCTAGCATATATGGCATGGTCATATTAACCTGTGCTATAATAAACTAATTTATTCAGCCCTTTATTTTTATTACATTCTTTGGCTCAATTGACTAGCTTCACAAACTCAACTCTAAATTCATACTATTTTCCTGTCAAATAATTTCTCTATCTTTATGAAGGAAACATATTAGCTGAAAATAGCTTTATATAAAAATCTTCAAATTGTCTTAAAAATTCATTTAACTCTGAAGCAAAATTAACATGAAAAGGAAGAGGGAAAAGATAACCTGTGACATTCCTTATGCAACCAGATGTAGGTTTGATAATAATTTAGTGGTCCTGGTTTGTTTGTTTGTTTTCAAAAATTCCCCAAAGCTAGTTACTATATGCTGTCCTTGCTTGCTTGCAAGCATTTTCTTTCTCTTTATAAATTGTGTTATAAATGACAAACAATTATAAATCCCTAACATTTAACGTTATTTAAATTTTATTTTCATTTAATAATCAGCAATTAGAACAAATCAGCAAAAAGAAAATACAATGCAGATAGATAAACAAAACTTTCTTACAAATTTCTCATCTTCAGTTCTTTAGAGCCCTCTCCAGTTCTGTGTGCCCAGGACAGAAGCAGTTCATATCAAACCCATCATATTTTTGTCCTGTTCTGTTTCGTTTTTATTATACACAAAGCTTGCAAAGAAAAAAGCTATCAAATATAATACATGAGACAATTAAAAGCTTGGAATTAGAATGTAAAGAAATGTTCTACAGCTATTCTGAGGAGGAAGGGCCCTCTTTCTTCCTGTCGGAATCAACAAAGGCCCCCTGGGACTTCTCTGACAGGAGACTGGGGGCACCAGAATGGGAAATCCAGGACCTCTGTCAGCATAGAAGGGCTTAGTTCCACGTTCCAGAAAGTTGAAGACTTACTCTAGCCCCCTCCTCCCTCCACCATATCCCTGAATAATCAAACGCACTAACCTTGCTTTGTTTTTGCACCCTGTCTCCTCCATTCCTCACCCCCAATCCTTCAGAAGCTAACCTTCTCCTACACTGACCAAATCCGCTTGCCTCATTTCTCTTGTTTCCTTATCTTCTGCTGACCATTCCAAGCAACCTGACAAACAGGCAAATAAAACCAGCAGGAAGGCATGCCCTGCTTCTCTGTTCTCACTGGGCAGAGCCAGATCTCTGAGTATTTGCCCAGCTGATGCCAGTTCCTCCCAGAAGGGCAGTACTATGCTCTGTCCCCCTTCTCTGACCTCAGTCTCGTGGAATACTGCTCCTTTGTTAATGCTACTGCTGATGTGTCCTGAGAAGTTACTGGTGTCTATTGAACATTCCTTTGTAACTCATCCTTTCCAACATCTAGACAGCACTGGTTTCCACCCATTTCTGACATTCTGACCTCTCTTGCACAGAGACTGGCTCCCTGTTCCTTGCCCCTCTGCTTTAACAAACTAACAAAGTTTGGGGAAGTTATGCTATTCCAATTCCAGGCCTTACAAGGTCCCAAAGCCTCTGTCCTCACCTCTGAGAAGCCAATCACCATGAGGAAGCCATCTTAAACAACCATCATCCCCAGCCAATATCTAACCTCAGCTCTAATTCTATCTCCTGACAAGCAATGTCCAGCTTAGCCCAGGCATCACACACAGCAGTAAGAGATAAATATTAACTACCATTTTTTCAAGACTTGGCATGAGGGCATTTCTTTCACAGTAGTAGATACCCACATAGGCCACTGAAACTCAGGTGTTCAGAGCTATCTGTTATTATCTGAGCTTATTCATTAAAAAGAAATGCCCTTCCTCCTGTTTCCAAACATCTAATAGTATCATCCTGATTGTGGCTCCTGGGAAAACTTTGGAAATGTCTTCTCTTTCTCTCTTTCAGTTGCCAGTTCAATTCATTATTTTGTCCCAAGAACTTTCTCCCCAAGATGGACTCCTGAAAATTGCATTTTTTTCTGTTCTACAAACATTGATTTTATTTTGAACATGCCCTCCTTGCTTTCCTTATCCTAAAGCTCTTACGAGCCTGTGTTTCAGTTCTAATGTAAGGAATGTATCACAACAGTCCATGTGTTATTTCTAAGAGCCATCATTTCTACAAAAAAAGAAATTATTTCTGAAGTGCCCACCACTAACTTTTATAGTCTCATTTCCTATTTCTTAAGTCAGAATCCTGGCCCTTACTCTTCATGCTTAGTATTTCCTGAGTGTTTCCAGGTATTCTCTTGCCTCTATAACCCTACAAATGTTTTTCCCCCTCTGTATGGGTCTTTCCTTGATTGTGAATTCCTATGTTATCCCTCTATACTGCTCTCTCCTGCCCCCTGATCAGGAAATAAACTTCTTTGTTTCCCCAGGCAGGTCTCCTCCATCACATTGGTCAGACTTGCTGTGAAGCCAATGCTGTACTTTATATTGTAAAACATGCCTCTTTCAGCTCTGTAAATCTCATGTTCAGGCCAGCTAGGACATGTGCTACACTAACTGTAACTTGGCAACAGATAGCAGATCCTGCAAGAATTTAAGAGGACTTGACGTGCCTAGAAGAAGTGAATATTTATACCACAATCTCGTAAATGATGTAGACTATTGACAATGATTCTTGAAGTGAATCCTGCACCCTCTACTTGCAAGAGCCCACAAGAGAGCTTGTCACACTTTCCTGTACTAACACCCCATCTAGCACCTGACTTATAGCATCTGAGGATGGGACCAGAAAGGAGTAGCTTTATGTTTGTAAACTATGAGAATGACTAGTTTTCAAAAGCCTTTTGAAACAAGCAGAAAATTATAACTCTATCTGTGATAAGAGTGACATCTCAAAATACTCATAGAGCCTTTACTTTGGCTACTGTATTTTCTAGTGTTGACCCCTAGGGACTTGCAAAGCTTTTTTCTTTGCTCCTGGGTTGAACAGATGGGAGTAGGAAGAAAGACGGCAGTGGTTAAGGATGCTGCTAGTTTTGTTGCTACACATGAAGCCTCTAGTCACTCGGTGGGAGTGCTGGTTATCTGAACTCTGAAACATGATTTTTGTGGTTCCACCATGATATTATCCTTAGAGCCCAGAGTCAGCTGCTGCTAATAGCTGCCAGAAACCCAGGGCTCACTGGAGCTCCTCTGCTGCTGATAAACATGGCAGCTCTCCAAGAGTAGCTGGGTTCAAACATCCTTAAGTCAAAATTTCAGAGTAATTGGGAAGATGGGATTTAAAGTTGAGGGCCTTTCATGAAGATTGATGTAATGTATGAGTAAGTGCTGTTCCACACCGAGGTACAGAACCATCACATAATCCAGATGTTATGTTGATGTTTAGGGTAGGTTAATTTGATCATTGTTATTCCATCAACTAAATGACTGCTGTGTAAATGGATGGTCAATGAATAAGGAGAAAAACAGATGATAAGTAATGATTTGGATACCACAGGACAAAGAATCTTCTAGAGCTGTTAGAATAAGAATTGTGTAGATGAGGAGTCTGTACTGGTTAACTTCTCCAGAAACCTTTAGCAAATTTTACTAACTGAAACTCAGTACCTTCTGCCTGGAGGGGCTTTTCAGATCATGGTGAAGGTTCACTTGTGATTATTAGGCCATCTGTGACTGAGGAGACATGAAAGCGAATCTGTCAGTGCTCTAAGCTGTATCTCAAATGGTGTGTCTCATAGACCTTAGAACTTCAAGAAGCTGCTGTTGTAATATGAGCATCTTCCTGGGTAAATGACCAAGAAGTTAGAAAGCTGCTGGAAATAACTTACCTTATGGGTCAAAGGCACACACATCCTGAAAGAGAAATGAAAGGCAGCATTACTCTTCCAAGAAATCCTGCCGCTGTGAAGAAAAGATAATATGCAGCTAGTGTTTGTCTCAGATGGGAAGGCCAACGGGCTGGACTTCTGGCCTGGCCTCTGCTGCCAGCAGAGGAAGAGTGTACAGCAGTAAAGACCAGGCCATGGTCAAGCATGGATAGCTCTATGATTCTATCTCCTCATTCTCTGAAAGGGAACTACGGCACAATCCTCAGACTTCTGAGAATTATACATTAAAGCCTTGGCACTTAACTTCTTAATCAACAATAATCAATTACAGTGTAGGCATGACTTTCATTGCATGTAGTTGCATGTTATTCCCAGCAAAAAGCAATGAGAGCACACTTGGCCATCCTAATCTATAGGGGATACATTCCAGGACTCATGAAACTTCAGATAACGGGAACCCTATAGATGCTGTTCTTTTCCTTTGTGTACCTACTGACCACACAGTTTAATTTGTAAATAGGCATAAGAAGAGATTACCAAAAATAATCACAAAGTTAGAGCAACTATAAAAAAGCCATGGCAATGTGGTCTCTCTTTCTAGAAAGTCAAGACAAGTATTTTTAGTATTTTTCCTTTAATTTTATTTTATGTATATGGGAAGGTTGACTGCATGTATATCTGTGCATCACATGAATGAAGTTTCCACAGAGGGCAGAAAAGAGCAATGGATTCCATGGTACTAGAGTTTTCAGATGGTTTTGAGTTCTATGTGGGTTTTGGAAGTCAAACCCTGGAAGTGATCTTAGCCACTAAAAAAAAGAAAAAATCTCTCTAGACACATAAGACAAACATCTTTTTGTTGTTGTTGAGAGTAGTTGACTTTAGGTGACTGAGATATAGAAAGAGAAAAAGTAGATTAGGAAAAAGACTGTAAATGTCTGGGTCTACTTGTTGTATGAAGCAAATATTTTCCTTTGGGAGCATAGAGATGTGGTAAGTTAAAGAGGGAAGACTGTCTTCATGTCTTGTCACCTGTCATTTCCAAGCTTTCTTTCGCCTTCTGTTGCGATGACATTAATTAATGATAGGTTTCTCTCTATAGAACCACATCATATTGACCAGCAGATGTTTTTTCCCAAGGTTGTAATTAGATCCTTATTTTAAACTGAAATAAATTTCCAAAGAACTTTAAGAAATGGACCTGAATAAGCAGCAAGGGTTTTAATGCTGTAAGTATATAGACCTATTGTCAAAATTAGATTAAAGCTTTCAAAACAGCCTTTGAAAGAATTTACGTGATTAGAGATGCAGCTAAAAATGTTTTTTGAAAACATTTTTAAAAGCTTTAACAGTAAAAAAAAAATGTAAAAGCCAATAATGAAAAATAATGAAAGTCTAGTTCGTGATCCTGGGTGGTTAGAGAATGATTGCTAGACTCACAGTCTACCAGCTTCTTCTTGTGAATGAACTGCCCATAGAATCTCTCTGAACTTTAAAAATGCTCTTGTTTGTAAAAACTGAAATGGCAATGCTCATCTCCCAGGTCATTTCTCAGCCTTAAGTGAAATCGTGTATTGTAAACATTTAACAAGTAAACTTAGCCTGTGGGTGAGGTCAGTGCCCCCTACCCTCTTTGTCTTTCCTGAAAGACTATCACATACTGTGGGTCAGGTCAGTGCCCCCTACCCTCTTTGTCTTTCCTGAAAGACTATCACATAGCCACCTTTAAAAATAAATCAAAGGAAGACAAATATGAGCAGAGAAAACAAAGATTGGAAAATTCTAAAATTGTGTTAAACAATATAAGTTAGAAACAAACATTGAGGAGAAATTAAAAGAAGCAAAAAGGAAACATTTTACCATGATTTAGGATCTATTTCCAAATGAAAATAAAACCAAAAATAGGAATGTCAAATCGGAGATCTGAGGCTTTGGAATAGTTTGCAGATGAAAATGACATTTTACTATAAGTAGCATAAATGCTTAAAAATTTAGTGAAAACTTGCATCAATGTGCAAGGTAATATTTTTGTATAACTCTTAAGGAAGGAAGGAAGCATGTCAGTAGTGAAATGTTCTATGATTGTGTGACCCACTCAGCAGAGGATCATGTGACATGGATTAAAAACTAGACTAACATATAAATTCAATTCAATCTTCTATCTAGATACAGTATCCAGGGAGGAAAAAGTCAGAACATAATGCAAAAATCCTCAGTAGTTTCAAAAAGGAAAAGATGTAAAAGAGTCATTTTTTAAAAATATAACAAATAATAATAGGTCACACAGATGTGAATAGAGCAACTTATTGAGATAATGTAGGGTTGCATAAATGAACATGCTGTTCACTGGGTCATTAGACTCAATACTGCAATTGTCAGACTTATTACAGGTATTCACATGTTTAATGAAGTTAAAAATCCCTAGTAATTTTTCTAAAACTTGACAGACATGATTGTGGCACATACTGCTTATAATAATGAGATTATCAAGGTCACAATAAATTGGACATCCCACCACTCGGCACTGAGATGGAACATCCCTTCCCAAGGACAATTTGACTTGATAGGGAAGCTCAAACATAGGGCTTTAGATTCATGTTGTCTGAAATTGTACTTGTGGAAAGAAATTTCTAGATCAGTAGTGAATCATATGTGTAATTCATGACAGATTTTCATATGACTTAAAATACACTAAAGTGACTAAAACCAAAGTAGTCAACTATGAATGTATTAAAGCATATATTAAATATTATGCAGCTTCTAGAACCATATTTTAAAGAACATTTAATGAGGATAGGAATATTTAATATCTAATATAACATGAGAAACTATAGGAAACAAACCCTTAAGTGAAAACACATCATATGTAAAACTCTAAATCCATCTGTTCTATGATCATAGAAAACTAATAAAAATGATACATGAAAATGTGCATCAAAATGTCAAGATGGTAACATTTGAATTTGTATTTATATTGTTAGTATAATAACTTGATACTTTGCTATAAAAAACAATTTAATGTTTAAAATGTGCCTGGTTCAAAAATAAAAGTAGGCATCTCATGACAGTACAATAAGTGAAGAAAATAATACTGTCATGTGACTGTGGAGTTCATGACAAAATTAAAATAGATGCAGGGATGTACATGTTTACAATGAAGCACTGTTATGAAGATGTGATACTGAGAAATTTCATGTAGGATAAAATTAGGAACATTTTATCCACATAATATTTTACACATGTGCAACACCATATTTTCTGGACACTAAATAGATAATATGACTATCAAGTCATTGTTTCTAAGCAAGAAGACTTGAGCCTGATGAATTCATAAGTCAAGCACATATAATATTCATAAATAAAATATGCAGTCTTATGCTCTCTCAGTGATACAGTTCAGCCTCACAATTCAAAGGAATATTAAGATGATAGGTGATGTGTCATTATTGGAAATATCAAAAGTTACCAAGCACAGAAAGACTTATAAACAAGGGACATTAGTACTTAACCTGACTGTTGCACAGTCTCCAAGTTTGACTCAAAGCAAACTGTGAAGCCAGGATTTCCAGTTCATTGTTCCACTAGGCAGACAACTATGGAACTATTGAGAAAATAAAAACAGAAAGTGAAATTAAAGCAAGCAATTTTATCTTCAAAGTCAATAACATTTTAGTGAAGATTAAATAATGTAGTCAGATACTCTCGAATGCCTCTGTGTAAAGGTGTATATAGAGCTGTGACAGAGTATACTGCTACATCAGCCATTCCTTGTATCATTTAGATGTCTTAGAGACAAATGTGTAGAAGTATCATTGGTAGCTTGTAAAATATTTCACTTTTAAATTTTCTGATCAAACAAATTCATGTGGGTTGAAGGTAATGTTCTCATTTCCAGCCTTTAAATAAGTAATGTGGACAAATACTGCATTAAAGGAGCGATCAATAGAATTACAACCACTTAAAAAAAATGCTTACTGAATTTGAAAATTCTATTTCAACCATCTAAAACAGCAGTTCTCAACCTGTGTGTCACAACCTTTCTTCGAGATCAAATGACCCTTTTACAGGAATCCCCCAAGACCAACAGAAAACACAGATATTTATATTCTTATTCATAACAAAAGCAAAATTACAGTTATAAAATAGCAACAAAAATAATTCTATGGTTGGGGATCACCACAACATAAGAAACAGTATTAAAGAGTCACAGCATTAGGAAGGTTGAGAAATATTGATCTAAAATGTTATAGAATATTTGGGGCTATGAATTATGTCTTAGTGCTTTTAATGCTATTGTAGTCCCTAGCACTGTTTAGCTGATAAAATTAGGGTAAAATGAATGCTTAAGATTTGAATATTTATGTTTTAGTTTATCTGCAATGCAAACCATAAAAGTATATTATTGTTAAGAAGATGCATACATTTTTATATAAGTTGGTTAATATTTAAGAAAACAAATTCAGACCACTTATATAGTGATGGACAGAGAACAATTGGAAAATAGTGCTTGGACCACCCTTCATTACATGCTTGATGATAAAAGTCACACCCGTGTTTCAAGTGATACTTCATAACAAGTTGTGTCTAGGAAGTTGGATGTATATTCTCTGATACCAAAATGTGTTGATTCTTTGATTTATATGTCTTGATAAGGAACAATTTTTAAAAATATTTGCATTAGAATCTCTAATGCTGACAGCTAAGAAGATTATCCAAGTCCCTGTTTTACAAATGCCTTATAAAACATCTTAATTCAGAAAATTTTGAACCACTAGATTCAAAAAATGATAAATCATTAGCACTAACCTGAAAAATGAGTGCATAAAATCTTACCCTTTTGCTTTATATTGAAGAAGTGTATTGTTAAGGACACAAGACTGATGTTTTGTTTGTCTTGTTAGCATTCAGTCTTCCAATAGTTGCCACCTCAAAATCAAAAATTGCTGAACAGCAAAAATTAAATTTTAAGTTGTACAAAATTATCACTTTCCAAATTATGGTGACATAATTTTAATTTATTTAAGAAGACAAACTTATACTTCATCAATGCAGGCATCATTAAAATACATTTCTCTGACCACTACCCTTAGCATTCAGCCACTCTAGCTGTGGTGTATCTTGTATTGGCCTCCTAACTCAAGGTTCATAGTCTTGCTGCTCTTGGTAAGTGAATTATGGGCATTGTTCCTGTTATCACACTCCAATGCCAATTGTCCTGATTTGTCTCTATTTCATTATTCGCTTTGAAGGCATTTACTTAATCCCTTCATTAAATCTGGAAGTATTCAATATTATTAGTGTAGGAAAACTACATGTGTAGAACTTGATTATCAAAAGAACCTGAATTGTTATCTACCTTCACATTATAAAACAGTTTGCTAACTAATAATAAAAGCATATACACAGACATTATAAATTCTATGAGTAAATATTTTAAGCACATTAGCAGCATTAACTCATATGCCAGGAAACAGAGTATTAGTTATATGTAATACTTATTTATGTATTAGAATTATTGTTAAAGTATGATATTCTAACTTCCCTCTTTGGAACCTTCTGATTTTCTACCAAATCTTGTTCTTTTTGCTTCCATTTTTATAAAAGCCACTCATATTCCCCTCTATTTTTAACAGTCAGAATTGAGAAAGTTTAGCATTTTGGGGTATGAGGAATTACCAGATGAAATTATGGGATGTATTAACTGTCAGCATCTGAGTTCTAAAGTTGACATAATCTGGATTGGAATTCAGTGCACTGACTACCGGCTAAGTAATCCTGAACAAAATGCACAAACCCTTTCAATAATGGGCTATGGCAAGTTCACAGGATCAAAGTCAGAGGTAAAAGAAGTACCCAAGAAGTATTAGCTTGTCCTGCCATAATCTGTCATGTCAAAGTTACAAGACTGAGATCATTGGTGGGGACATCACCATGAAAATGTGCTTAGTTAAGATGCCCTATGACAGCAGTCTGGGAGTTGGCTGAGTAATTAAACTATTTCTGTGCAAGTGTAAAGTGCAGAGTTCAGGACTGGGGAATTGGCTCTCTAGATAAAAGTGCTTCCCATGTAAACATGTATCAATATCCACATAAGTGCCAGGCAGGCTGTGACAGCCTCTTATAATCCCAACACATTGGAATTAAACAGGAAAACCTTGGGACAAGCTGGCTCTTTAAATTAACTGACTCGGTGAGCTCTGGGCTTAATATATAAGGTGAAAAGTGATGGAGGAATATGCCCTCTGGTCTCCGCATATATGTGCATACACAATCTCCTGTACACATGTGTGCACACGCACACACACACACACACAGTGAATACATAGGAAAACATTATAAAAGATGTATTATAATCTTAGTTGGAGGGAAACAACATTCCTCTTACAGTTCCAGTCTTCATTAGAAAATAAATATCTAAAAACATTGATGTGACCAATTATTTTAAGCAAGGGAAAAGTCTGGAACATTCTGTGGTGACTAGGGTATCATCCAAATGCCTTGTTATTTATACCTGGAATGGAGGGGCAGCTACCCTTTCTCCATGGTCCTCAATACAAAGCCCTCTAACTAGAAGAGGGCTGTAATTTGCTGACCAAAGGAAAGCAGGAAAAGCTGCTACTGCCAACATGCCAGGGCACAGCAAAGTTAGTAATTCAGATATTTTGTCAAAATGATACTAACTTCTTTATAAAAGCTAGATTTCTAAAAGAAATTGTCCCTGGACTCTTAGGATTTCTAATAAAAACGTATTCTTCTAAAAAAAAAGTCTAGGATAAAATCATACTATTATTTGATCTTTCCTGTTAGTAGTGATTTATCATAAGCTAACTTGAATAAAATTTTCATCAAAAGTTAGCTCAGATTTTCTTCCACTGCCGCTTCTTTTCACTTCTTAGAGCTGACATCTGTAATAAAGAAAAGTATGTCAAAGAGGCCTGTCTGCTATGGGGTTTAAAGGACATGGAGACACTGACTTCACAGACAGCAGAGTACCAGGCTATTGTTACGTTTATCCTAGAGGAGTTCTGATCATACAATGAGCATCTCCGATATTCATTCTTGCAAAATAAGTATTCTACATTCTCACTAGTGGAGCCACACAGGGAGGGAATGTCTTTCTTCTTTTTTCTTGTCCCTTTTGATGATGTTAGGTGGTCAGGGAGAAAAAGAAGGGGAGAGGCTCTCAGTCATCACACGTGGAGTGTCCCACAGACACTTTCAGTAGGAGTGCGTCTTGTTCCTACACCAAGCAAAAGTCATGTTTGCATAAGAAAGTAATGCATAAAATATTCAGAGTCAAAAGAAAGCGGATATTTAAATAAACTTTGCATGAGTTAAAATTTGAGATACTTCTTTCCACTTCCCACTTGGTTATTTGATACTCATACCTGGTGATATTTCCTCCAAGCCATGAGCTTTGCTATTCTTTCCACCACATCTTCAACACTCGACCTACCATTTTTTTATCTTAAATCAAAACCTTGGCGAAAAAATTCTTAGCTAAGGAGTTGTCAGAATAATGATGAACCCACAGCTCACTCAAACACTTAAGAGATTTTGAGGAAACTTTAAACTCCAAAAGTTTATGATTTGAAAAGTTCAAAACATTGTATCATGTGCTACCTGATAACACTGAGCTAGCTAAAGTTCACTTGGGACCTGGTGATATTTCCATATCTGGTATTTATCAGTTCATAGCTAGAGAAGTAAAATTTATGTGAACTGGGTTTACCTCTCAAGCATACTCTCCATATGATGACCTGACACAGGTGAAAATCTTGAAGTTGGGCCACTCCCCAACGGTGCAGGCAGGAGCATGTCAAGGGTTCTTTGCTGGCACCACACTTGGGCATCACACCTAGGCCTTTGCCTCACTGTTTTCTGTGTAACTCAGAGTGAGTGGATTTCTGTCTGAGTATTGTTTTCTTCATCTGTGCATTAAGCACCTGGGATTGTTCTGAGGAATGAGACTGTGTCTTTAATTATTTGCTGTACTATACATAGTAGTTCCCTCATACATCGTGAGCCACTTTAGAGATCACAAGTATAGCTAGACATGCAGTACAAATAAATGCTAAATGGAAAGTATGGGGAAACTAAATTCTTCCATCTGGCAGAGGAGAGTGGCAAGGGATAAGAGGAAGGAGACAATTTAACTGCTTCTAACAAATGAGAGGAAGATGGAGAGCAAACTTCTTTATGAATGTGATTCTGGTTGATGACCTGGGACAGAGCATAGCTGTCAGACAGAGGATATTAGCAGTCTGTGTAACACATATCATTTCTGGTTCAATTGATGGAGTTTGCCAAGTCTTGACTACTGAGCTTGGATTTTTAATTTTACTTAAATATAAATAAGTGAAATTTCTATTATATTATGTAGTGATGATGATGATGATGATGATGATGATGATGATGATGATGATGGAATGGTTGAGTATAATGTAGTGCTCATTATTCAGACTCATTTCTCATATTCTTGAGAATTATGTGTTTGTCTTTGTCCCTAGAGACAATGCCAAAACCGTAAGGCATCAGAGGAGATAAGAAATGGAACCTAGACTTCTGTATTACACAGGCTTTTGAGATTTCTTGAGCACTTCTTTTCTACTTATAGTAGAGAAAATATCTCTACCAGCTTCACAGATATGGGGATGATACTCAAGAGTGGCCTATGAACATCTTTAAGCCCTTAGGGGTGGGGACAAGTACCACTATTGGCTAGCTACAAGCCAAGGGACATAACTAGATGCATTCTGAACCTGGAAGAAAACTCTTTATCAGATCTGGCCTATCTCATCCTAGACATATTACCTGCACATTTTCTTCCAGCAAATAGATAACATCTGTCTTCTTCACAGAGTATTTTATGTTAGAGGCAAAAGTTTAAAACCTCTAAAGGCTTTAATTTTTTATATGAACAGTATGCTTAACAATTACTTTAAAGAATTCAGGACTTTGCTTTTAATGGATTGTAATTGTGGTCAGTGAGATAATATATAAACATAATTAATTGAAAACAATATTAACTATATGAAGGCACAAGAGAAGCATAACCAAAATACTTGAAAAGTTCAGAATATAAAGAGAGTCCCATTTTCTGGAGAAAAAAAGATAATGTGGACAGCAGGTCTTCTGAGGGCAATGATTGCTGAAATGTATAATTCTTTAGGGCAAGTGATGAGTTACATGGTTGACCTGGCAAGAGAGGAAAAGAAACTAAATTAAACAAAGTAGGTGAATGTATTCTATGGCAGATCTGACTTACTAATATGAAAAGGCCAAAACATCCATAATCCATTCATAGTTAGGCTGATTTTAGAAAGCATAGATTAAGCAAGTGTATCACTTGAAGTCTCAGAAGTGGATGGCAACAGAAATTGGAAATCAAGGCTTCTGACTGCAAACTTGGCTTACTGTTTCACAAGAGTGAAATGTTTCTGTATGGTAAAAAGAGGGTACCTGGGGAGTTACTGGTTTGTTCTTGATGAAAAACAATGCTTCTGAATTTTATATGTAATAAACAAGAGTATGTTGGCTGACAATATTGTTTTCTGAAAGTAGTATGAATTTTAATGAAACAGCAATGTTGGTAATTTAGTACAATTATGTACGACAGACTCCAGCATTTTAGAGCCTCAAATTTCACTCTCTTGGAGGCTGCAAAAAGATCAGTCTATCTCTCCTCTTGTGGGACACAAATAAAAACCAAACAAGAAGTGAAAACAACTTTGTGATGTGGTGAAACAGAATGTAGAATTTACCACCTAGAACGAAGTCTTTATGGTTGTCCTGGCAGAAATAAATTCATTGAATTAGAAATGTGCTAGTGAATGCATGCAACTTGAATGTATGAAAGAGCCCAACCAGGAAAAAAGAAAGTTCTGTGTTCCAATGGTGGATTGTGCATCTGAAGGCAATTCAAATTTCCAGTGCCTTTTAAACATGTTCAACCATGTCAGACTGGCTTGATTTCCCATGAAAATATTCATGTAAATTATGCTTTAACTTGCACATGCTAGACATATGACAGGAAATGCTGAGTCAAAATGAAGCAGCTATTTCTTCATTAATATGTGAGAGGTATGATGGGCCAGGCATGTTCTGGAAAGTGTAGATCTAAGAAAGGAGCACCAAGAAAGAGCAATTTCAGTTAGAACCCAACTTCTAACACTCACTGGAGAAGGAAACTGCTCCATCACAAAATAACTCCTAGAGTGAAGCCTTTTCCAATGATTTTTGCTACTTTCATCGTTTTTAAATTTCTCTTGGTAGCATATATATTTCTGTCAAATCAAGTGCAATCAGCTATTTAGAGAACTGGGTAGTAATTTGTCTTTTTCTTTCTGTCAAAAATCTTACTCCAAAATCTACCATGAATACATGCTTAGCTACAAGCAGTTAGTGGATTAGAATACATGTTTGATTTGCATGTTCTCTGTACTTAGAGCCACATGGGGACTGAGAGTAATGTTTGGGTCTCAGGACGTTTTCACAGAAGCTGAAGTTGCACATAGGGCAATTACTGGGTCTCCAGTCCTTAGTTGATGGAAGGAGATTCCATGCAATATGTACGGGCCACCTCCCAGAAAAGCAAATCAGAATCAGCACCAAAGCAACCTGACCAAAAAAAGCAGACATGTTGGTCTTTCAACAGGCCATGTCTCACATGTCTATTCTACAGCAGCTCTTTGAGTGCATCAGTTTCTATCACTGGGACTAAGGAATCAACATGGTTTAGCTGAAATATTGAACAATTTGAAGTCGTACCCCTTTTCCTTTTCAGTTCTTTATAACCATTCTCCAACTAAACAAAGAAAAAAAGTGGTTTTTGTCCCTCACATTTTTGGTTTTTACTATTAGTTGCTGGTATGTCATTCAGGCTAGAAGTTGACTGGATAATAAAGGAAGCATTGTGACAGTACAATTTCTTCGCCTCCCCACCATGTACAACAAGTTTCAGGGCTTGTTCAGTTACTAGCATTGATAAATTCTTCTCCAGACATGAGGGATAAAAGCTTGAAAAGGGTCATACTCAGAAAGTAATGCCCCACCCCCCCCAAGAGGTGGCTGCCTCCAACACAGTCCTCAGCACTGAGCAGCACAGTGCTCTTAAGCTTTGGATTTCTTCCGCACTTTTACACTCACACTCTAGTGAAATAGGAAGTGTGCTCTCAGGGACAAGGGTGGGAGCAACCAAATGATCACAAGAAGTGGGATTCATGCCATTTCTTAAGGGAAACATGTTTGGATTCATTTGCTCTCTGAGTTCCCAGCCGTGGGATGGCATTGTGTAAAAACAAACACCACCAGCTTCTTGGGACTGAAATGTTTTGTATGTGTTGTTGTTTGCAGTGCATGCCAAGACATTCATGAGCACCAGAGCCAAGCTGGCGAGCTAATTAAATATATATATATATATGTATATGTTTAAAACAGCCTAATAAGGAGCATTGGAAATCTTCAAGATGAGCGAATATCTTATAACTTCTTCCGCAGGTGCGAGGATAGCTACAAGCCATGGACTTTCTGTCCTGCTTCTTGTTTGTGGCTTTGTGAAGGGTGCTTTGCTTTAATCTAAAGTGCTGACTTTTTTCCAATATCACTTTCTCTTCTTAAAGCAAAGAGCAAATCGCCTGTAAAATCTACGGAGCGGACAGCAAAGTTGACCCTAAACTCCAAGCACCATTCTGCACCCCTGTACTCTAGTTACCTACACAAGGAGCGTCAGCTTCCGGAAGCATAAGTGAAGAGGCTAACACATGCTTTATTGATAGTATTTTCTTTGGGAAGTGGCTGATCTTTTATTTGAAGAGAATTAATGTGAAGCGATAGGACATTTTCTAATAACAAGATCTATTTTTTCCTCTTCTTTCAACAAATAAAAATCTACATTTCACTGACTGCTCAAGAGTTGGCCTGAAAGTCATCAGTATAGTAAATACTTCCATGGATTTCACCAATTTCCTACCAAGGGACACCTAATCTGAACAAAGCAAACAAAGATGGAAAGCCTAAGAAATGTAAATTATCTTCAAACAGCACCCCAGCTGGGGGGAAAAAAAACAAAAACAAAACAAAACAAAAATTGCCGGACACTGCAAATCAACAACAGGCAACCTTTATTTTACATAAGGAAGAATCAAAGCAAGTTTTGGGTTGTTTTTTTTTTTTTTTTAAACTTCTTTTTCCCCCTTGGAATTTTTCTTGGAGTTTCCCTTCTTTTCCTCAATCGCCGTCCTTGTTCTGTGGTAGCAAGTGCCAATTATGGCCAATTCTAGTCAATCCTGGGAGGTTTATATTCATACATATTGAGTGTGCTATATTTCAATGTATTTTAATTCATTTTGCAATTTCTGTAATGCAAACCTGGCAAATTCTGTAAATTGCTTATAGTATGTGTGATGTGACCTCAAGGTAGATAGATATGACCCTCATGCAAGCTGACTTTCTTCATTCTATATACAAATATATACATGAGCATATATTAGGCTACCAACTTCTTTTCCTAAAGCATTCTTTTTCATCTGTAACTCATGTATTGTGTGAGTTTTGTAGCGTGTTTCTCTGTTCCACTGGTTTGACAACTAAGGTTTGTCTCTGTTGTCCTCTGCTTCCTCCTAGAAAATGCATATTTAAATTGTATATGTCTCTGATAAATGAATTACTTTTGTTGTGTGTATGCCATGTTGGAATTTGCTGTGTTCTTTTACATGTGTGCTTATTGAGGTTTGGGGATCTCGAGTCTGAAGAATGCACATCCTGGTTTTGACAGATCTTGTCATGTTATCAATATTCTATCTCAGAAATAGAATGAGGCCAAGTGGGAAAGCTGAAGAAGACATTTTGACTCCTCAGGTTCCTGGAAGAGCACTTCACACTCAGAGTAAATAACGCTGCTTCCTTGGTTCTTCAAGAATTTTTGTAGCTTTGTCATTCTGTTATTTGCTGCTAATTATATTTTAATGTCTACTAATTAAAATTTAAAATGTGATTGTTGGCTGAATATAATATGCAAATGACTGCAAAGCCCATACTGAAGAAGATAGGTGTTCAATCTTCACTCATTAATTATAATTTTAAATATTCCATGGTTATTTTTGACTTTATGATATTTTGTTTAGACCTATTCCAAATAAATCTTTCTCTGGTAAAGAAAGATACAACAACTAATACAATCCTTCCTCCAAAATATAATAGTTATGGTTTGAGAAAGAATGCATCCAGATAGTCTTCCAGAAAGATTACTTTATTTACATTTATTATAAATTCAGAACACCATCTATTTAGGAATGGCCCATTCCCAGCTTAAGGTCCTAAATTGAAGCTTAAAGGCTATGAATACCTTTGATTTTTTTTTTAAGGTAAAGGGCTGGACTCTGCCATTCACTTATAAGCAATGTGCATATTTTCATAACATTCTTGACATTTTCTTTTAAGAAATATTGCTTTAGGCTAAATCTTTCCTTGTCATTTTCTTGTTTCATTTGATTCATTATTTCATTCTAATGAGAAAAAATAAAGGGTTAATTGTGATACTTTATTAACATAAAAATGTATTTTCTTTCAAAGTTAAAGATCTGAAAGTTGTATAAAATGATGATAGGTAAATATTGCCTGTTAAGTCTCTTTGAGCTTTAAGAGTTCCATACATTGAGGCATATATTAATATACTGATTTAATGTCAACCAAACTGGAAAAACCATCATGTATTATATTTTTACTCCATGTCCAGTTAATGATATCAGCCAATTCTACAGTAAGCCAAACTTGTACCCATATCAGTAATGTTCACCATGCTTGTAATAAAAGAGCACATGCTAGTTTGGGAAGAATGCTCACTAGATTCATTGTATCAGTGTCCAAAGTAATAAAGACCTGTTTATCACTGTGTGACCAAAGTCCAGCCCATCATCCACTTTGAAAAGAGATTATGACATAGTATCTGTTTGTTCCAAACTCAAAAAAGAGTATGGAACTTTAAACATTAGAGCAGAAAATACAGCTGTCAATGGGAATTTCTAAACATCTGAACACTATATTATATTCCTTTGGGACTATAATTTTTATGTAGCCATGACTATGGAAGTGAATAGAAATGCAAAAGTAAAGTATCTGGCTTTCTCAACCTTGTTTTCAAGGTAATATAGTACCTTTTATAAGACAGAGTTATAAAAAGCTGAAATTTCTTACATGAGTTTAAGTTAGATACTTTATTCCTTAAAGACTTTTGGGCAGTTAACAAAGTGAAGGAGGCAAATGAAATTACTCCTGAACAAAAGAAAATAATAGAATTCTCCAGAACAGAAGCTGTAATCTGAGTTAGTAAGTAAGCTTCATAGGGTCTAGGAACGCGCCCTGTTTACCGTCAGCCCTACATGTCCTTAAACAGCACACTGTAGCAACCATCTGTGTGGTGTTTGTGCTGTATTAGGCAAAACAATCAGAGATGATTTAACGTACAAGAGGCTATGTGTATCGTGTTCAAAGACTATGCCATTTTATCTAAAAGACTTGAGTACTCACAAATTCTGATAGCCAGTGATTGGCTTGTACAGCCATCTATCTACAAGATGCTAGGTGGAGAGCTATACATGTATGGTTTTACTGATATTCATTTTATGGAGATAGTCCTTGGCATGAATTACTTCTGAAAAGCAATTTAATTGTGATTTCCTTGCCTGAGAAAGAAATATATAAATGATTTTAAGAACCTAAGAAGTCCTCATTACTATGTTTTTGAAGTGGTTTACCTTGAAGTTCTCAGAAACAAAGTGTTCAGAAAAATATATTAGTATACACACATATACACATATTTGGCAAATAAAATGTATATTTTTAAGCCTAGAAAAATTTTTAAATTTATTATACATGGGATGGAATAATAAATATAGAGTAATATTTGTTGACTTTTTACAACAGATGCTAATTAAAAAAAAAAAGGAATGGTGGCACATTCCTGTAACCACAAGACTCAGGAGGTTGGAATAGGAAAAACATGAGTTCAAGCCCAACCTGTCTACAATCTGAATCATTAAAAAATAAAATGTGCTAGTTTAATTTTGCAAAAAAAAAATCCTCACACAGATATTATTCCTATATTAATCCTATATAGGAAATAAAATATTGACTGTGGTGTTAATTTGTATAAAAATAATCACAAGAGGTAAAAGCAATCTTCCTTGAGATAATACATAAACTGATGATTGTATCATAGAATTAAGACTATGAAGTTAAAAACTGAATGCTCTAAGTTTCAAGTATTTATACCAAGCAATTTTATTTTTAGAACTGTTCATTAGTAAAGGGAGTTCTCTGTCATTCAGGAAATGTCAGCCATGATATAGATAAGTTCTTTCCCTGTATGTAGTGAGAGACAAGAGGAAAGCATTCAAAAGCAATAAAATGTGTGATGCCAATAATTTCTGTGAAGACCCAATCAGAGAAGATAAAAGGGAGTGACTGGGATGTCACAGGAGGTTACTCTAGGGGTGCAGTTATGCAATCCTAAATGATAAGAAGCAGAAGATTTGGGAAATGTATCTTCAGGGAGAGGGAATATCCCATGCCAAACACCTGGAGCAAACTTCAGGTAGAGTTGTCCAAGGCATAGTCTGTGAACATGGGCATGCAGAGAAAGAGAGGCAGGAGAGGGACCTGAGAGAGCCTGAGGCAGGATTACATAAGGGATCTTCAGAGAATGCTGAGCCCTGGGGGAGCAAACAAAGCAGAGCTAGATCTTGCGAAGATCTCACTTCCAGGTTTGATTCTGCCCTCACAAGACAGGTTTTTTCTGCCTGAAGCTTAGTCAGTTAATCATGTTAGCAACACTCTTTGGGAAGAACACTGAAGTTTCCAAATTGTGTGTGTGTGTGTGTGTGTGTGTGTGTGTGTGTGTGTGTGTGTGTGTGTGTGTGTGTCTGGCTGTGTGTCTGACTGTGTGTTTGTGTGTGCATGTTGAGGACAGAGGAATATGCCAGGAGTCATGTTCTGTCATTCTCCACCCTCTATTCCCTTGGGACAGGGTCACTCAAGGAGCCTGGAACCTGGCTGGAAGACAGCACACCCCGGAATCCTCCCGTCTCCTGTGTTTACAGGCATTCTCAGCCACACCCACACTCATGCAGCATGTGATTTTAGGCACTGAAACTTCGCCATAGTCCCAAATTGGTTACTTTTATACTGATACTGTGGGAATTCAGGAGATGTGAGATATTAACATGTTTTAAATGCTAAAATACAGTTGAAACTTTTCAGGGGCAAGACAGGGAATTGAAAAGATAATTGGGACTGTTTGGAATATGGTAAGGAACTAATGACTGTAACTGCATTCATGATTTAAAATAAAAGCATGGGTACATTTGCCTCCCTCTAGTTTAAGCTATCTGCTGTTAGCCATACTTTAAAATTAGCCAATGGAAGCCTCCCAAACAATTCATGAATTTACAGTGTATGTTATTCTGAGTAGTGTAATAAACTGCACATCACTCTATGAATCATTCTTTTATTCAAGAACCACATACTATATATAGCCGTTAGGTACTTAGTAGCCATCCCAGTTAGCAGATGCACTGTGGTGGTACCCTGGGGCTTGTGTTCAACTGACCACTGTCACAAGAGAAGTGATGATAGCAATTCAGTTGTGACAAAGAGCACCTGTGAAATGCTTACTCTAAATAGAAAGATGAAATTTCTCAACTACATCAAAGATAAATACATATAGAAAAAACAGTCTGCATTATTCTGTACTACCTGTGACATCGGGCATCTGCTGGGGATTTTGGAACATATCCCACTCTGTAATGAAGAAGAGGGGAGGGACTGCCTTATTCTAATGGAAAGGGCAGACAGATTGGAAGAACAGATACTCCTAGACATTTATTGGAAAGACTGTCTTTTAAAAGGTAGAGAGAGGAGAATTTATTATGTCACATGTCCATGCATACCTATACCCACAGACTTATTTTTAAATATAAGAAATTAAGATGTTGGAGTTCTCCACAACCAAAATTTCAGAAGACAATAGAGTAAATGGTAAGGAGCTTGGAGCGCTAGCCAGGTGTGCATGCCTGGAGACTAGGCAGGAAGATCACAAGTTCAAAGCCAGCCTAAACTTGAAAATGAAAACCTTGTCTAAACAAACAAAATGGAAGATTATAGTGTTTTCAAAAGAAAATTTGTCTCAAAACCATCTTACATTGTATTGTATTTTCACTGTGAAAACAATAAAATCATTCTGAGGTAGACAAAGTTCTTTAAAAAAAAATAAGATGTATGGACTTTTTAAAGATTTAATTATGTGTGTCTGCGGTGTGTGTGTGTGTGTGTGTGTGTGTGTGTGTGTGTGTGTGTGTGTGTGTGTACATTTGAGTGAAGATGCCAAGGAAAGACAGAAGAGGTCTTTGACCCTCTGGAGCTTGAGTTACAGGTGGTTGTCAGCTGCCCCAAGTGGGTACTGAGCACCAAACTCGGGTCTTCTGTAATATCACTGCACATTCTTAACTCTTGTGTCATCTTGCCAGCCCCAGATGTGTGGACACTTACAAGCAATGCTTCCCCGTGTACCCCAACTGCAGCAATAATCAAACATAAAGCTATAAGTGAATACCTATAACACAAACTGTAAACCACAGGAAATTTGAAATTATGTTAAATATAAATTATAATAAAGTATTTTATTCTATTTCACTATATATGAAAAGATTTACAAAATAATACCATTATTTTGTTCATGCCTTTTAGTATTTTCAGTTTTGTTCTATTTTATTCATGTTGATTATCACACATTAATTTGACTTTACAGACATACTTTACAAAACAATCACAGATATATTTCATTCCAAAGAACAGTTCAATGACAAATATAATCTAAATTCACATTATGTTATTCAAAAATGGACAGTCAAAGATGAACCACAGACAAAGAAATGCTCCCAGTCCTGTGCTGGTGATTGTAACCAGGGCTGGGGTTCTCCTTCATGCTTGCAGTCTTTGTGTGTCTTCTGGGTTCTGTTCCAGGCTGCTAAGCTAAATCTAGTTGGCAGCAGACATTTTCCTGTAAGATTTCAGGAGCACCTGGGTGAGCAGTACCACAGCAATCAAGCCTGCTTCCATCCTACCCCTGGAAACATAGAAGTCAGCGCTTAGTCATCCTGTGACCTAGTTTGAATGGTGGATTGATTGTGGAGTCTCGAAGTAAGCAGAAGAATGCCTTTCTCAAATCTTCACTTGATTTCCATGACCTAATAAAAATCCTCCATTCCTTGAAAGCAGATGTCTAAACACTATAATAAAGTCATAGTCCACCACCAAAGTCATTATAAAGACACAGTCCCACCCAAGTCCACCAAAGTCATCATAAAGACACAGCCTCACTCAAACCCACCACCAAAGTCATCATAAAGACAGAGACCCACTCAAGACCACCACCAAAACCCTCATAAAGTCACAGCCCCACCCAAGTCCACCACCAAAATCATTTCACAGACCTATGGAAGAAAGCACTAATCCTAAAAATATTTTATGACCCTCCTAACAGAAATATTTGTCAGCCTTACTTGAAATTGAAGCTTTTTAAGAAAAATACCAAAAAAAAAAAGAGAAATGCCCATATCTTACTGGGTTCTCAGGCTGTGGCTCAAGACTACTACTACATTCTATGGGCTCTGGGGCACTCTACAGTGACTTGGGCGATATTTGATAGTTGTTATGGGCCTGATGAGGCCACTGTGTCTATGAGCAGTCATTCCTCCAGCTTGTAACACACAGTTGAAATATGTAGCTTTAGAAATGGAAAAAAAAATTCCACATAGATTTTTCTGTCCTACCAGGCAGTGACAACAATTCTAGAAAAGACCCAGAAATTTCTCCTCTATACCAAAATTGTCCACAGAAAACAATTCGTTTTTTTTTCTGAGAAATGAAGAACCATGATTCTATCAGCTACAAGGATAAGGCTTTCATATCTGTCCTTGGTGATAGGAAAGGCAGCTGAGTCTTGAGTATGGATAATCATAGCATAATCATGGGCTGCATACAATTATAGCTGCTGGTCCAGGTGTGGATTACTTCCTGGGGAAAATGAGCAGCATTCTCAACACCTGCCATGAAGTCAATCATTGAGTAACCTTCTACTTTATTGCAATTAGAATTTTAAAAAAGAAGATATTTTTAAACCTGGCAGGTATACAATTATTACCCCTTTATCACTTATTTCACCTCAAAGTTGCATTGACTCTTGGCCACACAGTAGTCTGCTTGGCCAGATCCTAGGATAATGTACTAAAGACATTCAGAAATCAGGAAAATATAGCACCCTAGAGGCCTCATAATACATATACAGCCTGTAAGATAGTAGATAAGCTCTATAAAAATATGGGCAAGAGTTGGCTTCAAATTCATCTTTAAATACCCAGCAAAGTATTAATTCTACTCTTCCACAAACTATCACAGTGAATACAGAATTATCATACATTCCCCAATTCTGTTGGAAGACCTTACTGGTCAGAGGCCACAGTCTGTCATGGCCTGGCAGCTTTTTCCAAAGCCTGAGGACATGGGAACTCCCTCCCCAGGGAGACTTCCTGCTCTCTACCTGCCCTTATCTGGAGTATGTTCCTGGGCATGGAAGACCGACCTTATCTGAAAGCTGTTTCTAAGCCTGGATACCTGATTTATCTTTAGCATGACCCTTGGCACAGTTCCCTGCTGGAAGGCTCCCCTGCTGCACATATAGTAACTAAGATTTATACTAAGAGCTTTACTATTGGACCCTACTGTCACATAGGAAGCCTTATGATAGGAGCATGCCACTTAATGCAAATTAGGTGATGCCCCAGCCACTGCCCCCAGCCTTTATATTACCTTTTCTTTCTGGAATAAAGCAGAGTTGTAACATTTAAATCATTTCCCCAGAGCACTGACTCACAAGCCGTCCTACCCTGTTCACTTGCTTCGGCTCCCTGCCCCCTCACTTAGGGTGGCTGGCAGTCACAGAAAGAAGCAGAGCCACAAGTTCATTTGGGAGACTAACATTAACTAACTAGAAAATTTGACGATGACAGTGTGAAAATAATGGAAATTACTACTCATTCTAGCTCATCACTATAGGTGCTAAAACAAGAACAATAACAAAACAAAACCAGCAAAATACAATAATCATATAAAATAAACATGGTACATTCTAGAAGTAAATTGGAAAAGCCACCAATGGCATTCTCCGCAGTCTTAGAAAAGATTACTGCAGAGTAGACACAAGATGAGAGCTTGTTTCTAATTAATTTATTTAGCAAGTTCAGGACCATGCATAGAAGAAGAAGAAATACAAAGACAGAATATATTAGCAAAGGTATTTCACCTCATGGGGAACCACAGATAGTATAAATTCCACTGTCCTTGTACAGAGCACAGCAAGTCCTTCCAAGACTACATTCAGTAAAAGAATTGCAGACTTTGACAGCTGGAGATATGTTTGCACATAATGAACTGCTAAGGTAGATATGGGCCATGGCAGTTCCTGCTGCAACAATCATTCCCACAACTGATGAGAAAATCAGACATATATCCTAGAGAAGGAAAAAACACATTTGATGAAGTTAAATATTTGTTCTTGATTAGATACTTGCCCTTAATAAACAAAAATGAAGAACATACCAATGATGTTCAGTTCCTATATCTATGGGAAGCATTTATCTAATGAAACCTAGTCAAAATAAAAGCATAGAGGACAAATATAGGAGAGCATACAAACCATACATTTGTTTACCAAAGAGAAACTGGAAAGCAAAGATAAATAAATAGATAAATAAATAAATAATAAGGACTATGCACATAAATTATCCATGAATTATGGATGAATTTTAAAGTGATTTTTTAAGCCATAAAGAAATATACATATTCTGGTTTAATTTGCAGATTTCTGGATTCTCTCTCTCTCCTCTCTCTCTCCCTCTGTCTGTGTGTGCATGTGAGTTTGTGGAATATATACCCATGCACACTGGATTCCTGTTTTTATTTTTTCTAGTCAAATAGAAATACAGCTGAGGAGATTGTTCCATTGGTAAAGTGCCTACCATGTGAGCACAAGGGCCTGAGTTCATATTCTCAGAAGCTGCATTAAATGGCATATGTCTGTAAATCCCACCCTGAGAGGGCAGGAGGTAGATTCCTGAGCTCATTGGCTACCCTGTCTAACTGAACCCATGAGTTTGGGGTTCAATTAAAGATCCTTTCTTAAGAAAGAGAGAGAGAAAGAGAGAGAGAGAGAGAGAGAGAGAGAGAGAGAGAGAGAGAGAGAGAGAGAGAGAGAAGACACCTAACATCACCTACCATGGGCTTCCACACATATTTCATATCTGTGCATATGTAACCACAAGCTCACACACACACACACAAGAGAGAGAGAGAGAGAGAGAAATAGAATCATGCAAATTAAATCAGACACTGAAGCAAGTCTGAAAACGCTTTCCCCTAGCAGAGATTTCTGACATCTTATCCGCTCCACTACTAAAAGTAGGTGTGCATTTATGCTTCCCTGCGGATTCTGAAAAAATATGTACTACCATCAGATGAATATTTGGTTTGGTTTGTTTTCTGGAGACATGGAAGCTTGCTATCTTTCAATCAATGTAAACCAGAAGAAAAAGGATCATGAACCTGGCCAGAGTCATGATAAAAATATGATAGGGTAGGTGCTATGGAGTTCAACATGTCTCATTAGCAATAATGACAAACTATCCAAGGCCACTGAAATCTTCATAAAAACATGACTGAAGACAAGAACACTTTTGTATCACAGTCCTGTGCTCTGCATCAAGTAACTGACCTACCTTAATAAACACCATAGCACTGTTGTTTGTTAAGAAGTAAATAACAAACAGTAGGTAGATGTCAAGGTACACATAGTTTTCACAAATAGGTACAAGCCTCAGAGTATCTATTCCTATAACACTGTCAGTCCTGAGGCAGTCTGCTCTATAGCACTGTGAAAACTAGCTATTTATGAAGAAAAAGTCATAAACCCGACATACCAATGGGTTTGCAAACAGAACATTCTCTTATTTTAAAATATCTAGAGGATATATAAAATGTGACATAATACCAGACAGATCTTAAACAAACATTGGAATATGGGGGTGAGAAAGAGGAAGAGAGCAGGAAAATATTAATGAGAACAACTCAAATGATGGAGGAAAATTGTTGCATAAGTTAACCCTGTAGTAACTGACTATTTGTGGGGGAGGGGGAATTGAAGAAAGTGAAAACTGAGTAAGAAAAGATAAAGTCACAGTGTAACCAATCTTGGGACCTTAGCATGACTGACGCCATGTTGAAGGCACCATTTTGATCTTAGAACTGTCCAGGTAGGAGCCGGCTTCTGTCAAAATGGTAACAAAGACCTAATCCATCAAAGACCTAGTCAGTAAGTAGTCCCAGGATCCAGAAAAGTCCCTGAACATACTAATCCTGCATTTTGGCTTCTGCAGTTTTGCTTCCAGCTAACTTTTCTCTCTAACTGAAGTGTGTCAAGTAGGATATGTGTTTTGCGCACAAAATACAAAGAATGGAGGCTCAGGGGCTGCATGGATTGGGAAAGTTTCCTGTGCAGCCACCAGTCAGAGATAAAGAGTTCTATTCCATTTCAAGAGTGTCCATGAGTGTTCTCTGGTGGAATTATTTCTCAACAATAGGGCAGAACTTAAATTTTAGGTAATGGATCAAATTCAAAGGTGAATTAAAAAGGAAATTCCTCTTCAGTACACGTGATTATCCCAAAATCAATATCCAGCACATTTTTAAATGTAATTTAGGACACAAATTACCTCAGTTACTCAAACAATGGGCAAATGATTACAATTTTTAAGAAGCATAAATAATCAACATAGATGTGCATGAACATGAAAATGTTCAACCTCATTGAAACAAAAGAAACCAACTACAACTATATTATGATGGATAAGTATTTGTTTTCTTCCATGTTGTAACTATAGTATGAGATCATGACGTCAGAGCCCCATGAATGGGGTTAGTGCCCTTTATACATGAGACCTGAAAGAGTGTATCCTTCTCTTTCCTCCCTAGCCCTCTACACCAGCAGCCTCCACACACTGTGAGGAACAGCAGAAGATAGCCTTATCTGACTCAGGAAGCAACCCTCCCAAACATCATCTTTCATGCCACTCCCTCCGGAACTATGAAGGATAAACCCTTATGGTTAAAATCATCCAGTCTAGCATTCTTAACAGCCCAAATGGAGTGAGAAAAGACTATGCTTTACATATAGAAATTGAAATTTCAGAAAAATAGATATTCTCAAGTATTTTGGTATCAAAAAAGGAAGTTGTGTAAGTGATGTTTCTATGCAAGAAGGTTAAAAAAAGTTAAGTGAAACAGAATATAAGAAGAAATAATAATAATAAAGAACTCAAAATAATGAATTGTGCTATAGAAAATCTCAAGGAGGAAATATAAGACAAAATTTATAAAGCAACTAATAAAACAAGCACAATTTCTAGCAATATAATATACCCAAGAAAAAAGTACATGAAAATATATGTTTAAATCAATAAGAGATGAGACACAAATAACATCAAATTATATGATTACATATCATGATAACCTAGAATAGATTTTATGGTGTCAGGAGCTCAAAGGACAAATAGCAATTCTAACTTGTGTTCCAGTGAACTCTTTTCCACCTGATGGACAGAGACACGCGTGTCCTGAGAGGTAATACTCTGTCTCTGAGCCTACACACTATTGTTTTATTTTAAGACTAGAAAAGATCTTAATAAGGCTAAAAATAGTGATTACTTTTACAGACAAGACATGAAACTTATATAGTTCAAAATTTACCACACACACACACACACACACACACACATACACACTTTCTTAATTTGAATTTGAATTTCAAGCTCTCAACAAGGCAAAAGTTATAGGCCTTAAGCTGACAGTCAGACACTATGAATAGTTTCATTCAGCTTAGAAACCTATCCAGGATCACCAATACTGTTTAAAATATAATAGTTACCTGGTCACTGAACCAGTACAAATGACAAAAGGAGGAAAAAATAAACAACTAGAAAGAATATACTTATCACAAGTTCAAGTTGGAATAAGTGACAGATGAAAAATATAAGATAAACTGACAACTTTTAAAACTAGTAATTGACTATATGGGAAATGATAGAATATTAATATACCAAACACAGCTTTTCTGTGTTAAAGAAACATAGTGGAAATGAAAATGTGTACAGAAATAAACAACATTCCTTGTCACAGCCGAAACATATCCTACATTGTTAGGAGTACTTGATCTTGGAGAAGAAATGAAGGAAAGTACAAGGTAGAAAGACAGCTGACAGTTAGGGTGTTTGGCCATCACATCACCAGAGTAGGTCAGTTCGGGCTGTCTCTCGACCATTGCCAGCAGTCTATTGTGGGGGTATCTTTGTGGATCTCTGTGGGCCTCTCTAGCACTTTGCTTCTTCCTATTCTCATGTGGTCTTCATTTACCATGGTCTCTTATTCCTTGTCCTCCCTCTCTGTTCTTGATCCAGCTGGGATCTCCTGCTCCCCCAAGCTCTCTTTTCCCTGACCCTCGCCCTTCATTACTTCCACTCATGTCCAGGTTGTTCATGTAGATCTCATCCATTTCTCCATCATTGAGTGATCCCCGTGTCTTTCTTGGAGTCCTGTTTTCCAGGTAGCCCTAATTGTCATTCTAGGAACCCCCGTCCAATGACTAAGGGAACTGGATGCAGAGATCCACGGCTAGGCCCAGGGTGTCCGGGAGTCCAATTGGCGAGAAAGAGGAGGGTTTATATGAGCGAGAATTGTTGAGACCAAGGTTGGATAAAGCACAGGGACAAATAGCCAAACGAATGGAAACACATGAACTATGAACCAAAGGCTGAGGGGCCCCCAACTGGATCAGGCCCTCTGAATGGGTGAGACAGCTGATTGGCTTGATCTGTTTGGGAGGCATCCAGGCAGTGGGACTGGGTCCTGTGCTCATTGCATGAGTTGGCTGTTTGAAACCTGGGGCTTATGCAAGGTCGCTTGGCTCGGCCTGGGAGGAGGGGACTGGACCTGCCTGGACTGAGTCTACCAGGTTGATCTCAGTCCTTGAGGGAGGCTTTGCCCTGGAGGGAGTAGGAATGGGGGGTAGGCTGGGGGGAAGGAGAGGGGGGAAGGAGGAGGGAGAACAAGGGAATTTGTGGCTGATATGTAGGACTGAATTGTACTGTAAAATAAAATTTAAACAAACAAACAAACAAATAATAAATAAATAAATAAGAAAGACAGCTGAAAGTTTGATCATTAAAACAATGAGACACTAGCCCATTATCCACACATGGGGACCTGGATGTCCAGAAAAGCAGGACAGGCAAAAATCAAAGCAAGTACAACCCGGACTAGCACCAGGGTAATGAAACAGAGGATCCACCAAGGAGACAAGTGATCTCATTTTCTTGCATCTCCATCCAGCTCAACGCCTAAAACTCTTCCTTATCTACCATTGATAGAAGTGTAAATCTAATTAATCTTACTGATTAAAATCCAAGAGTCAGATATCAGGGTGAAAACCTGAAAGATCAGAGAATCAGGGGAGAAACCACCAATGACTTCCTATCTCTTCCATTCCTCTGACCAAAAGGGCTGAGATCTTGTCTCAGCCCCTCCTTATCACTTCCTGTCCTTCTCTCTACAGTCCTCCAGACCTCTATGGTTAACTAGTGGCTAGCTCCATCCCCTGACTCCAAGAAAGCTTTATTTGTCAGACCACAAACAAAATCACTTGTGCAACAAGTGATTTCCATTATCTAGCACCCCTTCCCCTGAATAGCTATTGCCTGCTTATATAATACTAGTTCAAGGTAGGAGGTCAACACTCTCCCTGGCTGCCCATCCCTTGTTACCATTTTGTACCTTCCCCTTGTTTTCTCACTCTCTCTCCTCTTTTTCCTTTCACTTTCTCCACACGCATTCTTCTTACTATTGCATCTCCCAAAGCCCCAAAGCTGATCTGGCTTATAATATCTGCAGACATATCTTTACCCCTTTTGGAAGTTTGACCATTAATCAAAACTCCACATCTCCACTTCAGTTTTTCCCCTTCATCCCTCTAACAACCTAACATCTAGTCTCACCATGATTGCCTACCTCTTCTTTTCTTTTCCTTCTGGCTCATCCTAATATATCAGCACACTGAGTACTATCTGGGCCCCTTTGCTAGCTAAACCAATTGCTACTTAACAAATATCTGTACTTGTACTTGCTTATCAGGGTGAGTTAACTGCTGAGTAGTGATTATTGCTGCAAACAGTATTCAATCACTAAGGATGCATGTGTGATAGATCCTGGTGCCTGAAACACTAGTCTAATATATGAAATCATAATCTTTTCTCAACACTGGAAATATGTCTACTGAATGAAAAGAGCCTGAATTAAGTAACAAAAAAAGTCTTAACTAACTAGAGGAGTAACAAACCATGGCTATTTTTTAAGGCATTTAAAGCATCTCACTCTATGATGGAAGCCATACTTGACACTGATAAAGGGGCCAGGAAACTGAGAGTAAATAGGTGACAGGTACATGGGAAAGCTAATACTATTATCTGATCTATAGGTACTCAGCCATCATCAGAGAAGAGATGAGAACTAATAGATGCAATATATGAGAACTAATACAGAGACCCTCAAGTGGAAGCATGCAGAATACGAAACTTTGGAGCACTCAGTCCTAAACGAGATGTCTTCATCAAATTCTTCCTCTCAAGGGTCAGGGATCTATGAGGAAGAGGAGACAGAAAGATTGTAAAAGCCAGAGAGGATAGATAACTCTAAGGAAACTGTCTTACACACACAACAGAACTGGTGCACATATGAACCCACAGAGACTGTGACGCCCTGCATAAGACCTGCTCAGTTTCAAGCCAGATGGAGTCCCAGCATTGAGAGGAGGAAGGACACGTGGGCTCCTACCTCTAACCATGAAGCTATATGTCACTGATACTCACTGACAACAGAAAAGTATTTTTTTTCCCCAATGAAATGTCACTGAGTGTATCAATCACAATTCAGGGCAGGCCCCATACCCAGGAGTAGTTAGCAACATAAAACCAATTCAGTTGTCTTTGTGTGGACTTTTTGTTATGTTTTGCAGTTTGTTGTTGTTGTTATATTAGTTTTTTACTTGTTTGTTGTAGTTTTTGTTTTAGGGGGAGAGATTATTTATTTATTTATTTATTGTTATTGTTTTTTTTTTGGTTTCCTGTTTTGTAAGAGAGAGGGGGAATATAAATTTGCACTCTGCACTCAACACACACTTTCTCTCTCTCTCTCTCTCTCTCTCTCTCTCTCTCTCTCTCTCTCACACACACACACACACACACACACACACACACACAACACACACACACACACACACACACACACACACACATATACAACTTTCCCCTCTTTTTCTCTTTCTCATTTCCTACACTCATTCCTCATCCTCACCTCTCAAAGCCCAGCAGAAGTTGATCTAGTTTACAATGTCTGGATATATATCTTTACTTTTTTTTTGAAGTGAGAGAGAACAAGAACATAAAGTTGGCTGGGTAGGGAGATGGAGAGAACCTGAACAGAGTTGGGAGAATGAAGAAACATGATAAAAATGTATGAAAAATTTTTAATTAAAAGAAAGAAAGCTAGCTGAGCATGAATCAATGAACCAGCAAGCAACATTCCCACATGGTTTGTGCTTAACTTCCTATTTACATTCTGCCCTGCTTCCCCCCTGCTGAACTACAACCTGGGATGTAAGCCAAATAAATCCATTCTCAAAAAACAAACCAACAAAACAACAACAACCTAACAAACAATCTAAAATCTAGGTGGGCAGATCCCAACTAAAAGGCACAAGTAACATAAAACCAAGATAATCCATCTCCTCAAGAATTTACCAACCCTAGAGCAACAAAGCTATAAAAACAAAGTGGACAAAATTCCAGACATAGAACTCAAAGAAAGTGATTATAAATATAGTCAAATAACTAAAGATATAAATATTTCCAAGAAAACACAAATAGCTTCACAAAAAAGGGATGTCCATTCAAGATTCAAAATTAAAATTTAATAAAGAGCTAGAACTGCTCAAGAAAACCAAACTGAAATGAAGATGGAAATGAAAGCCACAACAGCTCAAATAAAAAGTTCAATGAAAAACCTTGAAGGGTTTAAACTTTCCCACTTTTACAACTGAATTTGGATTTCAGGTCTCTGAGAGGGGCAAGCAGGTGTCTCTCACAACAAAGGGCTAATTTATCAACAAATTACATTCAGGGACAAGGAAGAGAGCATGAACAAGGCCTGTGTCAGCCCCACAATGCCTCAAGGATGGTTCCTGCAACCCCTTTGAAACTTACACAAGTATGACCAAAGACAAAAACCTCAGCCAATTAAAATGTACTAATGTAACTTCTGCTTGCTTAACCAATTATATTTGAGATGACCTAACTGTCCCCGAAATTCCCCTAGCTGCGCTTAAAAGGAGCCCACATGCTCTTCTTGGGGTCATGGCCATTTTGTACAAGTGAACAACCAAGAATATGCTGGGAAATAAATACTCTTTGCTGTTGCATACTATTTGAGTCTGGGGTCTTCCTTCAGTGTTTTCTGGGACCCCTACAACTTCACCAATAGAATGTAGAAGACAAAATATCAAGATATGAAAACAAAATAGAGGAATGAGATCATTCAGGCAAGGTCTTCAGACACAATTAAAAACATAAATTATAGGGAACAATTTCATGTAAAAGGAATACAAGATATTTTTAATAAACTATAGACAAAATCCTTCTTAATATAGGGGAAGAGGAACCACTCAGAAACAGGGGATACATTAAACACCAAATAAATATACAGTGCCAGAAAATAAACTGTCCATGTCATAATGTATTTAAAACACTCAATGTACAGAACAAGAAAAGTACCTTGAAAGCTGCAAAGCAAAAAAAGCCAATTCACCTCTAAAGGCAAGCCTATCCGAATGATGCTGGCATTTCAGTCCAAATGAAGACAGCAAGAGGGGCTTGTAATGATGCATTTCAAACTCTGACAGAAGATATTGTCAGCACCATCTAGTACACTAGACAAGACCACAATAACTAAAGGTGAATCTACAACTTCACTTGGTAAAAGCAGCTAGGGAATGTATGACCACCAAGCGAACTGACAGAAGATACTGGAAGGAAAACGTAAGTATGAAGGGAAAGAGAAGCACAATCAAGGGACTACTAGAAATACAAATAAAAAGGTGAATAAGAAATTTCCAAAAGTTGCCCAGCCTGCCCCCGAAGACTTCCCTTCTGGACCAGAGGTGAGTACCCGGGTCCAACCCGGACCGCATCCCTGGCCACCAGCCACCCCGGGAGGACCTGCCCAGCTTGGCGCCGGGTTCTGGCCACCAGGCAGCTCCCCTTCTAGCCCCACCGGGAGGGATCCCCATTTCCAAGCCCCCGGCAGCCCCTGCAGTCTCCGCGCCCTGCCCCCACGCCCATCTGCCCAAGACCCCACCCACTTCCTGAGACTTAGAGACCGGCCCCCAGCTCCCAGCCTGCCCCCGACAACTTCCCTTCTGGACCAGAGGTGAGTGCCTGGGTCCAGCCCGGACCTCATCCCTGGCCACCAGCCACCCCGGGAGGACCTGCCCAGCTTGGCGCCGGGTTCTGGCCACCGGGCAGCTCCCCTTCTAGCCCCACCGGGAGGGATACCCATTTCCAAGCCCCCGGCAGCCCCTGCAGTCTCCGCGCCCTGCCCCCACGCTCATCTGCCCAAGACCCCACCCACTTCCTGAGACTTAGAGACCGGCCCCCAGCTCCCAGCCTGCCCCCGAAGACTTCCCTTCTGGACCAGAGGTGAGTACCCGGGTCCAACCCGGACCGCATCCCTGGCCACCAGCCACCCCGGGAGGACCTGCCCAGCTTGGCGCCGGGTTCTGGCCACCGGGCAGCTCCCCTTCTAGCCCCACCGGGAGGGATCCCCGTTTCCAAGCCCCCGGCAGCCCCTGCAGTCTCCGCGCCCTGCCCCCACGCCCATCTGCCCAAGACCCCACCCACTTCCTGAGACTTAGAGACCGGCCCCCAGCTCACAGCCTGCCCCCGACAACTTCCCTTCTGGACCAGAGGTGAGTGCCTGGGTCCAGCCCGGACCTCATCCCTGGCCACCAGCCACCCCGGGAGGACCTGCCCAGCTTGGCGCCGGGTTCTGGCCACCGGGCAGCTCCCCTTCTAGCCCCACCGGGAGGGATCCCCATTTCCAAGCCCCCGGCAGCCCCTGCAGTCTCCGCGCCCTGCCCCCACGCTCATCTGCCCAAGACCCCACCCACTTCCTGAGACTTAGAGACCGGCCCCCAGCTCCCAGCCTGCCCCCGAAGACTTCCCTTCTGGACCAGAGGTGAGTACCCGGGTCCAACCCGGACCGCATCCCTGGCCACCAGCCACCCCGGGAGGACATCCCCAGCTTGGCGCCGGGTTCTAGCCACCGGGCAGCTCCCCTTCTAGCCCCACCGGGAGGGATCCCCATTTCCAAGCCCCCGGCAGCCCCTGCAGTCTCCGCAACCTGCCCCCACGCCCATCTGCCCAAGACCCCACCCACTTCCTGAGACTTAGAGACCGGCTCCCAGCTCCCAGCCTGCCCCCGACAACTTCCCTTCTGGACCAGAGGTGAGTGCCTGGGTCCAGCCCGGACCCCATCCCTGGCCACCAGCCACCCCGGGAGGACCTGCCCAGCTTGGCGCCGGGTTCTGGCCACCGGGCAGCTCCCCTTCTAGCCCCACCGGGAGGGATCCCCATTTCCAAGCCCCCGGCAGCCCCTGCAGTCTCCGCGCCCTGCCCCCACGCCCATCTGCCCAAGACCCCACCCACTTCCTGAGACTTAGAGACCGGCCCCCAGCTCCCAGCCTGTCCCCGACTGCCATTCTGGACCAGAGCTTGCCCCTGACTTCCCTTCTGGACCAAAGAGTTGGACAAGAGAACTCCCTTTTGGACAAGAGAGAGAGTCCTCCTGAGTCTGTCAGATCTTTGTGAAACAAGTCCACTGATAAGACCAAGAAGGAATCACAAGGAGATGGGCAGACGTCAAAGCAGAAGTACATACAGCAAAATGAAGAGCAATACAGCATCACCAGAACCTAGCTCGCCTCCAACATCTAGACCTGAACACCAAAAATTGGAAGAAGCAGAAGAAAGTAGCCTTATGAGTAACTTCATGAAGAAGGTAGAGGCGTGTGTAGAGGAAAAGACAAGAAAATTGGAAGAACGCTGTAAACAACTAGAGGAAAGGGCAAACAAATTAGAAGAAAACAATAAAGCCCTCCAAGAAAACAATAAAGTCCTGGAAGAAAACATTAAAATCCTGGAAGAAAACAATAAAGCACTGAAAGAAAATCATGAAAAAGCAATGAAACAAACAAAGGAAACAGTCCAAGATCTGAAAAGGGAAATTGAAAAAATGAAAAAGACACAAACAGAGGGAATGCTGGAAATAGAAAACCTGAGTAAAAGATCAGGAACTTCGGATGCAAGTATAACCAACAGAATGCAAGAGATGGAAGAGAGGATTTCTGGCATTGAAGATACAGTAGAAGAAATAGTTCCATCAGTCGAAGGAAACACTAAAGCCAACAAAGTCATGAACCAAAATGTCCAAGAAATCTGGGACACCATAAAAAGACCAAACTTACGAATTATAGGGATAGAAGAAGGTGAAGAATACCAACTCAAAGGCACAGAAAATATATTCAACAAAATTATAGAAGAAAACTTTCCCAACTTAAAGAAGGAAATGCCTATGAAGATACAAGAAGCCTATAGAACACCAAACAGACTAGACCCCCAAAAAAAGTCCCCTCGACACATAATAATTAAACAACTAAATGTACAGAATAAAGAAAGAATATTAAGAGCAGCCAAGGAAAAAGGCCAAGTGACCTATAAAGGTAAACCCATCAGAATAACACCCGATTTCTCAATGGAGACTTTGAAAGCCAGAAGGACCTGGACAGATGTAATCCAGACACTAAGAGACCATGGTTGTCAGCCCAGACTAATATACCCAGCAAAACTTTCAATCATCATAGACGGAAGGAACAAGACATTCGAAGACAAAACCAGATTTAAACAATACCTATCCACAAACCCAGCCCTACAGAAAGCACTAGAAGGAAAATTCCAACCGAGGGAAGTCAGATACACACTTGAAAACACAGGCAATAGATAAAGCCACAACAGTAAACCCCAAAGAAGAGAAGTACACACACACTACCACCAAAAATAACAGAGATGAAGAATCACTGGTCATTAATATCCCTTAATATCAACGGACTTAATTCACCTATAAAAAGACATAGACTTACAGAATGGATACGAAAGCAGGACCCATCCTTCTGCTGCATACAAGAAACACATCTCAAATTCAAAGATAGACACTACCTAAGAATAAAAGGCTGGGAAAAGACGTTTCAATCAAATGGTCTTAAGAAACAAGCAGGGGTAGCCATCCTGATATCCAACAAAATAGACTTCAAACTAAAATCAATCAAAAGAGATCAAGAAGGACATTACATCCTCGTCACAGGAAAGATCGACCAAGATGAAGTTTCAATTCTGAACATATATGCCCCAAACATAAGAGCACCCACATATGTAAAAGAAACATTACTAAAGCTTAAACCACATATAAAACCCCACACATTAATAGTGGGAGATCTCAACACCCCACTTTCACCACTGGACAGATCTCCCAAATCGAAACTTAACAGAGAAATAAAGGACTTAACTGATGTCATGACCCAATTGGACCTAATAGATATCTACAGAACATTCCATCCTAACAAGAAAGAATATACTTTCTTCTCAGCACCCCATGGAACTTTCTCTAAAATCGACCACATACTTGGCCACAAAGCAAATCTCAACAGATACAAAACAATCAGAATAACCTCCTGTGTTCTATCAGATCACCATGGTTTAAAGCTAGATTTCAACAACAACAAAAACTACAGAAAACCTACAACCTCATGGAAACTGAATAATGCTCAACTGAATCACCAATGGGTTAAGGAAGAAATAAAGAAAGAAATTAAAGACTTCCTAGAGATCAATGAAAATGAAGACACCACATACCCAAACTTATGGGACACTATGAAAGCAGTGCTAAGAGGGAAATTCATAGCACTAAATGCCCACATAAAGAAGTTGGAGAAATCGCACACTAGTGAATTAACAGCACATCTGAAAGCTCTAGAACAAGAAGAAGCAAAGTCTCCCAGGAAGAATAGACGCCAGGAAATTATCAAAGTGAGAGGTGAAATTAATAAATTAGAAACTAAGAGAATAATACAAAAAATTAATGAAACAAAGAGTTGGTTCTTTGAGAAAATCAACAAGATAGACAAGCCCTTATCCAAACTAACCAAAAGACAGAGAGAGAGAATCCAAATCAACAAAATCAGAAATGAAAAGGGGGACATAACAACAGACATTGAGGAAATCCAGAGAATTATAAGGTCATATTTCAAAAACCTCTACTCCACAAAACTGGAAAACCTAAAAGAAATGGACATTTTTCTGGATAGATACCATATACCTAAGTTTAATCAAGACCAGATAAACTATTTAAATAGTCCAATAACCCCTAAGGAAATAGAAACAGTCATTAAAGGTCTCCCAACCAAAAAAAGCCCAGGACCAGATGGTTTCAGCGCAGAATTCTACCAGATCTTCAAAGAAGAGTTAATACCAATACTCTCTAAATTGTTCCACATAATAGAAACAGAAGGAACATTACCAAACTCCTTCTATGAGGCTACAATTACCCTGATTCCTAAACCAAACAAGGATGCAACAAAGAAAGAGAACTACAGACCGATCTCCCTCATGAACATTGATGCAAAAATACTCAATAAAATACTGGCAAACAGACTCCAAGAACACATCAGAACGATTATCCACCATGATCAAGTAGGCTTCATCCCAGGGATGCAAGGGTGGTTCAACATACGAAAGTCCATTAATGTAATACACCATATAAACAAACTCAAAGAAAAAAACCACATGATCATCTCACTAGATGCAGAAAAGGCATTTGACAAAATCCAACACCCCTTCATGATAAAAGTCTTGGAGCGATCAGGAATACAGGGAACATACCTAAACATAATAAAGGCAATATATAGCAAACCAACAGCCAACATCAAATTAAATGGAGAGAAACTCAAAGCAATTCCACTAAAATCAGGAACGAGACAAGGCTGTCCACTCTCCCCATACTTATTCAATATAGTACTTGAAGTTCTAGCCAGAGCAATAAGACAACATAAGGAGATTAAGGGGATTCAAATTGGAAAGGAAGAAGTCAAGCTTTCCCTATTTGCAGACGACATGATAGTATACTTGAGTGACCCCAAAGATTCCACCCAGGAATTGATAAAGCTTATAAACACCTTCAGCAACATAGCAGGATACAAAGTCAACTCAAAAAAATCAGTAGCCCTCCTATATACAATGGACAAAGAAGCTGAGAAGGCAATTAGAAATACATCACCCTTCACAATAGCCAAAAATGACATAAAATACCTTGGGGTAACACTAACCAAGCAAGTGAAGGACCTATATGACAAGAACTTTAAGTCCCTGAAAAAAGAAATTGAAGAAGATCTCAGAAAATGGAAAGATCTTCCATGCTCATGGATAGGCAGGGTTAACATAGTAAAAATGGCAATCTTACCAAAAGCAATTTACAGATTCAATGCAATCCCCATCAAAATACCAACACAATTCTTCACAGATCTGGAAAGAACAATACTCAACTTCATATGGAAAAACAAAAAACCCAGGATAGCTAAAAGAAACCTGTACAATAAAACAACTTCTGGAGGCATCACAATCCCCGACTTCAAGCTCTACTATAGAGCTACAGTAATAAAAACAGCCTGGTATTGGCATAAAAACCGACATGTGGACCAATGGAATCGAATTGAAGACCCTGACATTAACCCACACACCTACGGACATATAATTTTTGACAAAGAAGCCAAAAGTGTACAATGGAAAAAAGAAAGCATCTTCAACAAATGGTGCTGGCATAACTGGATATCAGCGTGTAGAAGGCTGCAAATAGATCCATATCTGTCACCGTGCACAAAACTTAAGTCCAAGTGGATCAAAGACCTCAACATAAATCCTGCTACTCTGAACCTGCTAGAAGAAAAAGTAGGAAATAGTCTTGAACGCCTTGGCATAGGAGATCACTTCCTAAATATAACACCAGTAGCGCAGACACTGAGACAAACAATCAATCAATGGGACCTCTTGAAACTGAGAAGCTTTTGTAGAGCAAAGGATACGGTCAACAAGGCAAAGCGACAGCCTACAGAATGGGAAAAGATCTTCACCAACCCCACATCTGACAGAGGACTGATATCCAGAATATATAAGGAACTCAAGAAATTAGACATCAAAAGGACCAACAGTCCAATTGAGAAATGGGCTTTAGAACTAAACAGAGAATTCTCAACAGAGGAATCCCAAATGGCTGAAAGACATTTAAGGAATTGCTCAACTTCCCTAATCATCAGGGAAATGCAAATCAAGACAACTCTGAGATACCACCTTACGCCTGTCAGAGTGGCTAAGATCAAAAACACTGAAGACACTTTATGCTGGAGAGGATGTGGAACTAGGGGAACTCTCCTCCACTGCTGGTGGGAATGCAAGCTTGTACAACCACTTTGGAAATCAATATGGCGCTTTCTTAGAAAATTGGGAATCAATCTCCCCCAAGATCCAGCTATACCACTCCTGGGCATATACCCAAGAAATGCTCAATCATACCACAAGAGCACTTGCTCAGCTATGTTCATATCAGCATTGTTTGTAATAGCCAAAACCTGGAAACAACCTAGATGCCCTTCAACTGAAGAATGGATAAATAAATTGTGGCACATATACACAATGGAATACTACTCAGCAGAGAAAAACAACGACATCACACGGTTTGCAGGCAAATGGATGGATCTAGAAAAAATCATCCTGAGTGAGGTAACCCAGACTCAGAAAGACAAATATGGTATGTATTCACTCATAGGAAGATGCTAGATGTGGAACAAGGATGACTAGACTGCTACTCACATCACCAGTGAGGCTACCTGGAAAACGGGACCCCAAAAAAGACACGGAGAAATGGACAAGATCTACATGAATAGCCTGGTCATGAGTGGGAACAATGAAGGGCGACAGTCGAGGGAAAGAGTGGGAGATCCTAGCTGGATCAAGAAAAGAGAGGGAGAACAAGGAATAGGAGACCATGGTAAATGAAGACCACATGGGAAGGTGAGAAGGGGAGGAAGCAGAGAGCTAGGGAGGCCCACGGAGATCCACAAAGATACCCCCTCAAAAGACTGCTGGCAATGGTCGCGAGACGGCAGGAACTGACCTACTCTGGTGATGGAATGGCCAGACACCCAAATAGTGATGCCATAAACCCTATCCAAGGACTGAGGAATCTGAAGGCAGACATCCACGGCTGGGCCCCTGGTGGAGCACTGGGAGTCTAATTAGTGAGTATGAAGAGGATTTATATGAGCGAGAATTGTTGAAGCCAAGGTTGGATAAAGCACCGGGATAAATAACCAAATGAATGGAAGCACAGGATCTATGAACCAAAGGCTGAGGGGCCCCCAACTGGATCAGGCCACCTGAACGGGTGAGACAGTCAGTTGGCTTGATCTGTTTGGGAGGCAGCTGTGCATTGGTGCCAGGTCCTGGGCTCGTTGCATGAGTTGGCTGTTTGAATCCTGGGACTTATGCAGGGACACTTGGCTCGGTCTGGGAGGGGGGAATGGACCTGCCTGGACTGAGTCTACCAGGTCAACCCCGGTCCTCGGGGGAGACCTTGATCTGGAGGAGGTGGGAATGGGGGGTGGGCTGGGGGGAGGGGTGGGCGAGAGGGGGAGAACAGGGGATTCTGTGGCTATTATGTTGAACTGAATGGTGTTGTAAAATAATAATAATAATAATAATAAAAAAAAAAAGAAATTTCCAAAAGTTTTAAAATCAGGAAGATGACAGGGAGCATTACACACCTCTCAGTAATAACCGAATATTAATGGTCTGGATTCTCCATCAAAAACACAGAGTGGATTGGATTAGAAAATAAAATTCCTCTGTTTACTTCTTCCAAGAAATACTGCTTAAAGAGCGAAAGGATGGAAATGGGTAGAACTAGGAGAAAATATACTGAGTGAAAGAACCCAGAGGCAAATTTGCCAAATATTCTCTCTCAGACATGGATCCGAGTGTCAAATCTTTAAATGCGTTTAACATGAAGAACCAAAAAAGTGGGCATAGGAAGAATTTTTTGTTGTTTTGAGACAGGGTTTTTCTCTGTGTAGCTTTGGCGCCTTCCCTGGAACTCCCTCTGTAGCCCAGGCTGGCCTCGAACTCACAGAGATCTGCCTGCCTCTGCCTCCTGTGTGCTAAGATTAAAGGCCTGCGCCACCATCGCCCGGTGGAAGGAAGGAAGATTTTAAGGAAGATTGTAGCATGGTCTATTGTCATCGCTCTTGGTTGCCCACTAGAACTCAATGGTAAGATATCACGCACTTTCATTGTTGCACATGAAGGAAGCAAGCTGGTACCAACCTGGAAGATCCCTCTGTATTGGTAAGTCTCCGTAGTACCTGAAGGTGTTAAAGGAGAAAACTCAAAAGGTCAGAGTGTGTGTGTGTGTGTGTGTGTGTGTGTGTGTGTGTGTGTGTGTGTGTGTGAGAGAGAGAGAGAGAGAGAGACAGAGACAGAGACAGAGACAGACAGAGAGACAGAGAGAAAGAGAGAGAGACAGAGAGACAGAGATCCACTGATTTTAAACAGGATCTTCTGTGTGGCCCCCATTTGAAAGTATCCACTGGAGCCTTATGGGCTCACCATGGTATACAGCTGAAGGTAATGACTGCCATCTCCATGATCCCAAATTCATCAGTCACCAGTATTTAATTAGGGAACGGTAGGGACCTCATGAGCTCCTCTCTGATCCACAATTAGCTGTGACAGCCCCAGTCTTGTACAGGCAGTGTGCAGGCAAGCACAGCTGCTTTAAGATTATGTTTCAATTGGCTGTCATTCCATGAAGATAGAATTTGGCATTTTTTTCTATCTTCCAGATTTTATATTCTTCAGGCTCCCCCTTTCAGAATGTCCCCTTAGCCCTAGAGAGGTTGGTATACATGTCCTATTTAGACTAAGGATTCAACTATAATTTGCTCTAAGCATCTTGAGCAGCCATGAGTGGAAACCTAACCTTACAGGATGATAGAAAAGAATTCAATGAAGGGTCTCTAAAAATAAAATACTAATTATATTGTGGGAAAACTAGAAGAGACAAAGGTTCTGTCCTCATTGTTCAACTCGCAGAAAAATGAAACTCTGAAGTGAGTCCTGACACATTCTAGTTTGTGTTAGGCATAGTGTTGTTCTCCCCAGAGCACATGGTAGAGAATGTTACACTGAAATTTTTCATAAATAGCCACAGTATGTTTACTTAAATCAACATGCTTACAATAAACCTCCAGTAAATTAAAGAATCATAATTATGGTAACGTATGACTGACATTACATAAATAATTTAGATTTTTAAAGTGCCTTCATTTTTTTTCTCATTATAAGAGTGTTCCTATATCTAACAAATGAAGAAGGAATGATCTGCATAATGTTGCCAGTCTTTCCCTTTGTATAGATCACAAATTGCTACACAGAGAAACCCTGTCTCAAAAAAAAAAAAATTATCTAAACAAGTGATTGGAATTCTTCCAGTCCTGGGCTCACCCTATCATCTCAGATTTTTCCAGCACTGATTTTACAAAACACCCGTAGGTCCAGCAGTACCCCATTCATCATACCCCAATGCCCAGCGTGCTGCCATTAGCAACCGAGAATCCAGCAACACATCACTCAAGCCCCAGGCTGCACAGATCAAGCTATTTTTAAAGTGTATTTTCCTGCTGCTTGTTCACTTCTTTTAAAAAATGAAAGAAAGAAAGAAAGAAAGAAAGAAAGAAAGAAAGAAAGAAAGAAAGAAAGAAAGAAAGAAAGAAAGAAAGAAAGAAAGAAAGAGAGGAGGGAGGGAGGGAGGGAGGGAGGGAGGGAGGGAGGGAGGGAGGGAGGGAGGGAGGGAGGGAGGGAAGGCTGTAATGTCTTACACAATAAACCCCACATGGCTCATCACTAAGTGTGTCTCGGGTTATTGGTTGATTATGCATCTGTATAAATGCTTCCACAAAGAAAACAAAGGCCAATAATAATGGCCATTTCCTTCCCACTCCATTTTCGTCATTCATTTTGGCCTGCCAAGCCCTTTCTGCCCAACCTACTGTCTGTGTGCCTCACTCTCTCTATCTTTGAAGAGCCTTATGAGTTTGTATTTAGCATGTCCCTGACACTTTGCTTTGCTTTACATGTCTCAGTTAATGACCCAGACCAGGGATTTTAAATGGTATGCCAAGACGATATAAGAATACGGAGATGACGAGACTCGAGGCACTGCCTCCTAAGCAGGTACCCACCCCTGTCCACAATGACACCTTCCACCAAAGGAGTCTGGTGGTAATGAGGCACTTAACCCCCCTGGCCCTCAATCGCTTCCCCTGTCAGAGGAAGTAATGAGTTCTGCCCTGCCTATTTCATGTGGCAGCTACAAGAAGCAAATAAGACAATGTATGTGAAGAAATTTCTGAAATGCTAATAAAAGATTAAAAGTGTCATTTTATTATCTTCCACATAGAAGACAGCTAAAGAGCCCTGGGATTTGATACAGCAGATTTAACCTCTTACCAACAGTGTTGCTATGGAAAATAGTGAAAGTTCGATAAACAGAATGTTTTCCAAAGAGTGAAACAAAAAACATTGAACACAATGATCATAAAGTCCCTGCTAAGTTGCTGGAGAGCTCTCACCAGGTCCCACCAAACCCCGCAGTCCCACAACCCACATATAAAATAATCACTCAGATGCTTATATTACTTATAAACTGTATGGCCATGGCAGGCTTCTTGCTAATTGTTCTTATATCTTAAATTAACCCATTTCTATAAATCTGTACCTTGCCACATGGTTCGTGGCTTACTGGCATCTTCACATGTTGCTTGTCTTGGCAGTGGCTGGCAGTGTCTCCCCCTCCTTCTTCCTGTTCCCCCAATTCTCCTCTCTCCTTGTCCCGCCTATACTTCCTGCCTGGTCACTGCCCAGTGTTTTATTTATATAGAGCGATATCCACAGCACTGCTAGGGACCCAATAAAAATATGCATTAAACTTCACCTGAGTCACAGCGTCCCAAAACCCAGCTGAAATCATCTTTAGACATTAAAGAAGTAGCAAATTTTCAAAAGTTTAAGTGTTTAAGGATTCTTAGAAAAAGAAATTTCCCTGGAATTACAGTTCCTTTGAGTTTTGAGAAAAAAAAATGATGATGCCTAGATTAAACTGAAGCCTCACTTAAAAATTCTGAAACAGTGCCTAAGCAGAATGATGGTAACTCATTCTGTCTGCAAAAGCTAAGACTGAGAGAGTGTTTTGCCAGAGTTTGCAAGAATATTATGCTAATTACAACCCCAATGAATCTGGATTTCAAAGTGCTCCTGGCAGTCCCAGTCTCTGATTCTTAGAACAGAGCAAGCCTCCCCATCTAGACCCACAGATTACAATAGCTATCCCCCAGAGGAAAGAGCAGCCATAATTCCACTTAACTGTGACTGATTAAGAGGTGACAGAGAAATATACACTCCAACCAGTAGTTAAGGAAAAGTGAGAAGAGGCCTGATGGTTAAGTATTGTGGTTCAGTATTGATGCTCAACCAGGGAATTGTGGCTTCTTTTTTTCATCCACACCACCACATCTTCACTGTTACCAAATAAGCCAGGTGCCATTGAAGAACCATCTTATTCCAGCCCAGCAGAACCACAGGAGATTGATTCCCACATATTTACCTAGAGGCTTGGGTTGTCTCAAAGCTGCAGATTAGAATGGAAGTTCACAACAGACCAGGGTGATAGACAGGCATGGTAGCACAATTATAATCCCAGCACACAGGAAGCAGAGGCAGCAGGGCTCCTGAAAGTTCAAGGCTAGTGTGGACTATAGAGGGCATCCCATGCCAGACAAGGGCACAAAATGAGACTAGATCTAAAAAAATGGCATCAGAAGGGCAGAGTTCAATCCACATACCCAGAGAACAAACAGGTCAATCTTGATAAATTCTTTTTATTGAGATTTTACTCTTAAACCCACCTCCAGTGGTGCATGTCCTCTAGCAAGACTACGTCTCCTAAAGGTTCCATAACTTTCCAAAACACAATGCCAAGCTGAGGACCAGTTGTCGATTCAAATCCCTGATCCTATAAGGAGTATTTCTATTTCAAACCACCACAAACACAGAGGAATATATTTGTGTGTATATTGTTCTAGAAAGAAATACATCAAAATATTGTTGATCACTATATTAATTACTGGGATTCGAGGATATCTGAAGTCTTTACAAGTAAGTAATTTGCAAATTCAATATTTCATTAACTATTTGAATTTAATTTTTGTTGTTTGAGAATTTCATATGTTCACAAAATGCATTTTGATCAGATCTAGTCCGCATTCCCTCTCTTCCAATTCTTTCCTTTCCCCCCATCACTTTTTACTGCCATATTCATGTGCTCACTGGACACACTTACTACTGCCTGTGTGTGAATGAGTGGATGACCATTTAGTGAAACATGGTTAGCCTCTCAGAGGTTGATTTGCTGAAGAAAACTGGTTTTCCATCTCCCCGCAGCCATAAATTGCCAATAACACCTCATCTAAGCCTAAGACTTCATAAGCCCTTGTCCAATCCATGCTTGAACTATGGCTGGCTTGGTTTGGTACAGGTCTTAGCATGTAGTAACAGCTACTTAGTTCATGTCTTCAATGGACTGTCATGTCAGCCAAACACTGTTTTCCTGCAGGTGTTCACTCTCTCTGGATCTTACAATCTTTTTGTCCTTCTTCAGCAATAATAATCCCTGATCCTTCAGACAATGGGCAATGATACAGAAGTCTCATTTAGAGCTGAGCACTCCATAGTCTTCTATTCACTTCAGGTTGACCAGTTGTTTGGTCATTAATCACTAAGTAATGCAAAAAGATTCTTCTCTAATGAGGGTTGAGAGATGCACTAATCTGTGAGTATAAAGATAAGAACCTGTGGGAAGATTTTAATACTATATCCATTTAGTAAAATAGTAATATTAGGTTCTCCCATAAGGCCTTATCTACCAGTCATGAGATCTTGGCCCAGTTATTCATGGCAAGCAGAGTTCTGCTTGGTGGAGCTGGCCTTGAATCCAGTGAGAACATGGTTAATTACTTCCATAATATCAATTGCTACTAATTCCCCAGTGGCCATAACTGGACAGACCAGAAACTATCAGAGCTTACAAGTTTACAGCTGAGTGAGACTAATGATTATTATCGCATCTTCTAACACTGTTAACACTGTTTTGCCTCTCTGACTGGGCTAAAGCTCCATGGGTGGTACTAGCTTGATTGCTCTATATTCTATAACTCGTGATAGCTCGTGTGTGTAGGGTTTTAGCAAAAGTTTCTTACCATCAAGCTCCGGAGATCTGAAGGGCAACCAAGAGCAATTGAAATGGCCTATCAGGAATGAGAGAGAGAGAGAGGAGAGAGAGAGAGAGAGAGAGAGAGAGAGAGAGAGAGAGAGAGAGAGAGTAGAATGGGTTCCATGAGACTCCATTGACCAACAACTTGAAAAGAGTTTACACATACCTGTCATTGGCCTTTTCTTTTGGCTACCCTGTGGTGTCTGGAAGAGACACTATCTCCATTAAATATGTGTGTATAGATTGTAGGGAGGGTCTGAAGATCTGTTAGTTGTTCTCCACATACCTCCTCTTCCAACCAGCTCTCAAATTTATCCTATTTAACTATTCTACTTTCATTGTATTCCTTTCTCCCTTTATTCTTCTTGTGCTCTATCCTCAACCCTTGAAATTTCACTCCATGGCCCATGTCTAGTTTCCCAACTCCTATAGATACTCCAGTTTAAAGTAAATCTCTAAAAATTCAGGGCTAATGTGGTATGATATTTTGTTTGCGTTCTAACAAATAAAGCTTGCCTGGAGATCAAAGGGTGGAACTAGCTACTAGTTAACCATAGAGGCCAGGCAGTGGTGGCATACACTTTAATCTCAACACTTGGGAGGAGGAAGCAGGAAGATCGGGAGTTCAAGGCCACCCTGGGCTACACGAGATTGAATCAGTCCAAAAGAGTAACAGCCAGGCTGTGGTGGCTCACACCTTTGATCCCAGCACTAGGGAGGTGGAGACAGGAATATAATAAGGCATGTGGAGACAGACTGTCTGAGGACTGGTAGAGACAGGAAGCTCCCACTCACTCTAGAGATTTCATAGAGGTAAGAAGTTCCTGATGACTGGCTTCTCTGCTACTCTGATCTTTTAGCTTTCATGCTCAATATCTGACTCCAGGTTTTTATTGTTAAGACTAATTAGGATTGAGCTTCAGACTAACATCCATGGAAGACAATGTGCAACTTTTATCTTTCTGCATCTGGGTTACTTGGGAATATCATAATTTCTCTTTTATACAGAATATAATAGTATTATATTCTGTATATGTAGCAAATCTTGATTACCAATTTATTCGGTTATCTCTTGGTTATTGTGAATAAAATAGCAATGACTATGGATAAGCATGTTATCTCTACAGTGGGACATTGAGCCATTTTGCACTGTGCCTAGAGGTTGTATGCCTGGATTGTGTGGGAGATCTGTTTTTAGCTTTTTGAGGATTCTCTACTCATTGCCACAGGAAATGTACCAGTTTGTGCTCCCACCAACAATAAGTAAGTGTTCCCTTTCCCCACATCCATGGCAGCATTTGTTGTTCTTCTGTTTTTGTTTTTAGCCATTTTGATTGAGGTAAGATGAAATCTCAAAGTAATTTTAATTTTAATTTCCCTAATAGTTAAGGATGTTGAGCTTTTAAAAAAACTATTTCTCAAATGTTTGTGTTTCTTGTTTTGAGAACTCTGTTTAGCTCTGTTCCAATTTTTAATTGGATTATTTTGTTGGTGTATTTTATTAAAGATTTTTCAAAAATAATTTTTTTTTTTTTTTTGGTTTTTCGAGACAGGGTTTCTCTGTGTAGCTTTGCGCCTTTCCTGGAACTCGCTTTGGAGACCAGGCTGGCCTCGAACTCACAGAGATCCGCCTGCCTCTGCCTCCCGAGTGCTGGGATTAAAGGCGTGCGCCACCACCGCCCGGCATCAAAAATAATTTTTAAAACTTCATGCGTATACATGTACATGGGGTGTTTTTCCCCATTTCACCCTACCCTCTTTTTTGTCCCCTAAACCCTCATGGCCATCCCTTTCGTTTCTCCCTATACCTTCACTTCTCTCTCACACCCTGCATCCATACATGTTTTTGTTCATCTTTGTAAAATCTAGGAAATAAAAAATGAGAGAAAATAGATCATAGTTGTCTTTCTGTGATTGAATTAATTGGCTTAAAAGTATCTGTTCAGTAACATCGTTTTCATGTAAATGGCATAGCTTATTCTTTGTGACTGAACAAAATTCCATACATATAACATTTTATACATATATATTATATATTTCATTTTCTTTATCCATTCCTCTTTATACTTAAGCAATTTTAAATATTAATAATACTGTTGTTTCTGAAAAATGAAATTAAAGTATTTTTATCTAAAAATTGTTACTCATTTAAGGGAGACAAATCTAAACAAGATGAGTATACATCTGATGGAAGACATCATCTATATAACTGTACAGCAAGACTGGAATAGACTTTATTTTCTTTACAAGAATATGTTTGTTTGCTCAATGATTCTTCTATTACAACTTACCTTACTTCTGTAGCTGATTTTCCCTTTTTTTTAATTTAGAAGGTTTTTCTTTCAATTGTAGCCATATTTTTAATCATATAAAAAGGCATAGAAATACATTTTAATATCAGAAAGATAATGATAGACAATGCATTTAAACCAGATAAGACAAAAGAGTGAAACTATTATTAATATTCAGATAAATGTAACAGTCAATGATAAAAGGGATCACAATGCTTTCAAGATCATGCAATTAAACAGAGCCTAAACTCTTCTCACAGAATGCATGATGTAAACACACATTCGGACACTCACACATCAGGACCATTCCATTTCTTACTATGGCTACACAGCCTGGCGAAGATTCTTAGCCATCATATCCCAATGTTCTTCCTCTATCATGAGATAAGATTAGTAGACATGGGAAGTGGGGTTATTGTGAGGAATAAATAAAGTTTATGTAAATAAAATACTGTTGGTGTGAAGTTATTAATGAGAATAGCACCTATAGAATTAAGTGCTCATATGATATTTAAAACTATTGTTATTCAAAAAACAAATTAATCACTCAGCGTGACACAGTAACCCTACAGGCACAGCAGCGGCACACACACCTTGGTTGTAATCAACAGCTCTCTAACTGTACTTAAGATCCACTCAACAGGTAAGATACCAGGTCTGGTACTGGGATTCTAGCCAACTAATCAGTGATAGCGAAATCATGGTTACAGAATAAGAACCTTCAACCACTAAATCACTAATTCATAACAATTCAGAAACTAAACGTCTATCCTTATACCCACAGATAAGTATAGGTATCACCTTTCACCAAGAAAACCTCTTTTTGCAACAGATGGAGACCACTGCTGAAAACCATAACCAATTAACATACAGACTTGTGGAGCCTAATCCCAGTGAATATACCTTCAAAACACTCCCAAACCTAAGACTGAGGAATCATTGCAGAAGAGGCTGGGAGACATTGTAAAAAGCCAGAGGATCAGGGAAATTGCTATGAGATTGTTTTTCTAGTAATATCAGAAGCTACACAAATACAGTCTCACCAAACAGACTGCCTAAACATGAGCTGAACAAGGAGGACACGAACAAATATGCCAAACTGCATGGGAGAGAAGCCCATGAGGCCTGAACCCTATACAAAACAAAACAAAAAAAAACACAGGTAATTGAGGAAAACTGGAAGCAGGGGAGATTGTTTTGCCCAGAGAAGAGCATGTCAACTAGCTATCCAATGCCAAATGGTGCCCTGAAAATATACCTACAAGTATCAGTATATGGACTTGACTAGTTACATTTAGAATATATATCTATATGCATGCAGTGACAATTTTAAAAGGGAGGTTATGAATTTTCAGGAGAGCTAGGATGGGTAAATGAGAGGGTTTGGAGGTAGGAAAGGGAAAGGAGAGTTGTTATAATTAAATTCCAACCTCAAAAATAAACAACAGCAGCAAAAAGAAACAGCACACCAGGCATTTAGAGTAGGCAGCACCATGACTTGCTACTCCCACTGCAGGAGCTCCCTGGAGAGAGCACACGGTGATTTGGGATGAGCATTAGCTGAATAGACTCCATGCTTCTACTCAAAAGGTGTCATCCAGACCCACAGCATCTTGATCATCTGAAAGCTTGTTAGAAATCTGGAATCTCTGTAGCCAAGAATCAAACTCCAGACTCTAACAAGACTTCCCAAGAGAACAAATGTAAATTTGTCTAGGAGGCTGTGGTTCCGAACACAAAAGTGATGGGTTCCTCGGTGATTAGTGCTAAAGCCTCAACACCACACACTAGGGCCGAAGTTTTCTGCCCTCCTTGTGTTCTTTTCTGGACTTTTGAAAGGAAGAACTTTAGCTTTTCTTTGGGGAAATGAACTTTCTACCAAATCTGAATTGGCCAAGGGAGTCACCTCTCACTAATTCATCCATATGTCAATTTCAGTTCCAGAGCTTTAAAAAAAAAAAAAATCTGAACATGAATTCTTATGTGAAATTTTGATTCTATTTAATTTCTATTGCAAATTGCTTCTACCAGACCCTGACAAAATAATTCCTAGCCACAGTAACAGTAAAAGGATGTGCTTTACTGAATTATGCCATCAGCTGGAAATTAGCCATTGACCTGTGAATCCTTTTTTAATAAGAACATTTTGCTAGTATTGATTTATAGGGAACATTATTTCCTGTTGCAATATGAGTGGTAATAATTTTTCCTCTGAGACACCTTATGTTTTGAGAGTTCCTGTAACAAATGAGATTTTAACAAGGTAGGAGTGATTTTATGTGATTGGAGGCTGTTTGCTATGCATTGGTGATTTGTTTAATTGAACACGATCTAGAAGACTCCCTTATTACAAATACACACTAGCAACAACTGCCTTACATGCTTCTGAAGATGGAAATGGGACGTGAGACTACAAAATGTCCACAAGCAGAAAAGGAATCCAATTTAAACTTGGATCTATCTTACACGCCCTAAAGCAACTTACATTTTCACACTAGAATCATGGCTAGTAAATGCTTAACTTTCTTGGGTAACTGTTCTACATGGACATGAGTAGGTGCTGCATTCCTTGGGTCAAACCCCGTGTCTTAGCAAAGCTATGATTTCTTACCCTTCATCCAGTATCTGTGGTATCACTCTGCTTTCCTTGATCACAACTTCAATAACTGTCTTATTGAAATATATGAATACGCATTTGCATGTAGGCAGAAACTTTCTGGTTCTCAAGCTTCAACAGTTGATTCTGAGCATCAGCTCTACCCACAAGGCAGTGGGTGAAACACCCTATGAACTTGGCCCCATCACATGTCTAGGCCCAGTCAAGCTGTATGGAGGGGCACAAGGTGAGCTCATTGCTACCAACTACTAATCAAATGTTTCTTAGAGATGAGCATTCATTAAGGAAAGGGTTGTCATTATTCCCCGGAGATAACTCATAATCTCCAAATAAAAGGAAATCAGACTGAAGTCTCTGGACAGCGTCAGGACCTATGGGAATTGTATACAACTTCACTGTAGTATGAAAGCACATACATTTCATGAGTGTCACATGAAAAATAACTATAAATACATAATGTAGATTATTTAAATTATGCTTCCTAGAATAATTTAATGTGATGCAAGCAGTGATCTGCTTAAAGAAATTCCACTCTGGTGCTTATAAAAACTTAGTTGTAATAGGATGTGGTGGCACACACTTTTATCAAAGCACTAAAGAGACAAAGGCAGGCAGATATCCATGAATTTGAAACCATCCTGGTCTACATAACAAATTCCGGGCCAACAGAGAGATCTTGTGAACAACAACAACAATAACAACAAAAATCAAACTCAATTGTACACCATCTGAGTGTTTCGCTGACTTTTAGCTCCTGGACGTGGATTGCCAAGGGTTTCTCATTTTTGCTTTATCTGCTAGAAGTTGGCGATTGACCCAGGGTACTTATCTTTGCCACATTCCTGTGCCATTCTGTGTCTTTCTTTCTGGTTCATTATCTTTTTTGGCATTGTACTTTTTAACACTTACTATCATTTTGGATTTTTGTTTTCTTTGTAAACGGCAAAAAAGATATTTGATGAGAAGAGGTATGCCATGTAGAGGGTAAGTGGTGGCAGGGCAGGAGGCTGACAATCACACTTTTAGATGTACCCACTAAGTAATACAATCAGGAACTACTCTTTATATTTCATTAAGTACCCTAAGTTTTTAAATACTTGTTGTTTTGTGTGTGAGTATATATGTATATATGTACATATATGTACCATGTGCATCCCTGGTGTCAATGGATGTCAGAAAAGGGCATCAAACCCCCTGAAACTAGAATAACAAAATTGTGAGCCACAGACTGGGTGTTGGGAACCAAACTTAGATCTTCTGCAAGAATAATCAATGCTCTTAGCCATTGAGCCATGTCTCCAGGTCTGTGCTTTATTAAACAAGACAAAAATTGTGTGAATAAAGCAAGAAGAAACTTTCTTGGCTGTAGAGGCCCACAAAGGTTTCCTAATGAGATCTGAACTTGCTTTACCCAGCAGAGCTGCATTAGAGGATGGCTTGACCATGTGCATGGGTTCTAGGTAAATGGAAGGGTCTACACTTGGCTGAGCTAGGGGTAGGTCTTTTGCTCCACCCCTTACTTAGTATTCCTATAAATAGCCCTTTAGAAGAGACAGGAGGGGCCAGTGGATAAGGATGCAGGTCCTCCTGAGGCTATCCTGTGTTTCTATCTCTTTCTCTCCCCTCTAGCCTTTTATCTAAATCCCTCTCTCCTCAAGAGTACCCTGTGGTAAAATATGTGAGCTGGTCTCCCAGCTGGCCTCCCACACTTGACTTCAAAACTCTTTATTCCTAAAGCAAATGAAGAGCATATAACTCAGTGGCAGATTATCTGCCTGGCATGAACATGGTCCTGGGTTCAATATCCAGTACAAGAAAGAGATGAAAAGAAGGAAGGGAGTTCCTAAAATAAATGAACAAATTGAAGAGAAAAAGAGTATGATTGTTAGTTAATTGGGAGTCAATCTACCTTAAGACCCAGCTATACCACTCTTAGGAATGTACCCAAAGGATGCTCAATCATACCACAAGGACACCTGATCAACTATATTCATAGCAGCTTTATTCATAATAGCCAGAACCTGAAAACAATCTAGATGTCCCTCAACCAAGAAATGGATAAAGAAAATGTGGTACATTTACACAATGGAGTGTTACTCAGTTATTAAAAGATGACATCATGAAAATCAAAGGCAAATGAATGGAACTAGAAAAAAATCAACCTCATTGAGGTAACCCAGACCCAGAAAGACAAACATGGCATGTCATCATTTATAAGTGGGTATTAGCTGACAGTAAAGGAGAACCATGCGCAATCCACAGACACACAGAAGTAAGGTAACAAGGAAGGTCCAAGTGAGACATTCAGATACCCCAGGGAAGAGGAAATAGAAGAGATTTCATGTGTGGGCTGGGGATGGGTGGGGATCAGAACATGAGGGATGAGGTAGGGGTAGTGGGGGGAGGGGAGAATACTGAAAGAGCCAACTGGAAAGTGGAGCATTTCAGAGTCAGATAGAAACCTGGTGCAAGGGAAACTCCCAGGAATCTACAGGATGACCCAGCTAAGACTCCTAGCAATAGCCTGAACTGGTCATCTCTGTGACCAGGCAAGACTTTGAGTAGAGGATGGGGACATCAACCCAGCCACATAACCTTTGACCTACATTCCGTTCTGACTATGGAATGTGCTGGAGTAAAGGTGGTGCAGAGATTGTGGGAGTGGCCAACCAGTGACTGGTCCAGCCTGAAGTCCATGCCATCAGAGGGAACTCGAGCCTGACACTGCCTAGAGTTCCAGGACCCAGAGGCTGGATGATCCAGAGACCTTAGAAAGAACCAGACACGACTGGAGGAAAAAAATATCAATGTAATGAATGATATTATGCTATGCTCATAGATTGGTGCCTAGCCCAAATGTCATCACAGAGGCTTCCTCCAGAAACTAGAGGAAACAGATGCAGAGACCCACAGTCAAACATTAGGCTGAGCTCAGGGAATCCTGCTGAAGAGAGGGAAAAAAGATTGTAGGAGCCAGAGGGGTCAAAGACATCACGAGGAAACCCACAGAATCAACTAACGTGGGCTCATCTGAGCTCACAGAGCCTGAAATGACAACCAGGGAGCCTGCATGGGACTGACCTAGGCCCTCTGCATGTATGTGACAGTTGTAGTAGCTTGGTCTTCTTGTGGGACTCCCAAGTGGGAACAATAGCTGTCTCTGACTCTTGCTGGCTTTTGGGACCCTATTCCTCAGACTGGGTTACCTTGCCCAGCATTAACACAAGATATGTTCTTAGTCTTACACTTGATATACCATGTTTTGTTAATATTCATGGGAGGCCTGCCCTTTTCTGAGTAGAAACGAAGGAGGAGTGGATGGAGGGGAGAAAAACTTGGAGGAGAGGTAGAAGGGGAAGCTTCGGTAGGGATGTCAAATAAATAAATACATAGATAGATAGATAGATAGATAGATAGATAGATAGATAGATAGATAGATAGATAGATAAAATAAGCGAAATGGAAAAAATAAAACTATAGAACAGGTTAGTGTAAAACATACAATTATTAATCCCAGCACTCAGGAGGCAGAGACAGGCGGATATCTGTGAGTTCAAGACCAGCCTGGGCTACCAAGTGAGTTCCAGGAAAGGTGCAAAGCTATGCAGAGAAACCCTGTCTCAAAAAGCCAAAAAAAAAAACATACAATTAAATATGAAAATGGAGAGGAATCAGGTAGTGTCCATGTCTGGAAAGAATAAATGCTGTAAAGAAGACAATACTTCCCTAATAACCTATAAATTCAATGTAATTATCCTAAAAACTTCAAAAGTTATCCATGAATGTGGCTAAATTGTCAAAAGGATGAATGTGGATCCACCTGAACGTTCATCATTGTGGAGTTTCAGATGAGGATACAGAATAAATCTGAATAAGTTATCAACAGGACATTTGAATTTCCAGCACCATTTGTGAGGTCAGAAAGCCATGCAGCAGAGTTCAAAGTGTTACATTTCCAAAATAAGAACCAAAGAAAGCTTCCCATTCTTCCTCCAATGGAGTTAGAAGAGAACACATTTCACTGGAGAAAGTAAGTGGACCAGGAAATAGAAGTTAGGTTTGTGTGGAAACAAGGGAACAAGAACCATGAGAGAGGGAAGGTTGAGAAGCCTAGAAAAAGCCCAGTGAGCATTATACCCAAAGTAATGTTCTCAAAGAGCACTCACCTATGGCTAGAGGAAAAATCTAAATTCCTATTGTTCTTCCTAGACCTACTGAGTCAAAATCCCTTTGGGGATAAATCAAACTAATAATTGTATATGTTCCCTAATTGTTTCAGATGAAACCTAAGTGTAAAGACCACTAGTCCTGGGATCTAACACTCAGCTGTTTTCATACCTTGCTCCCCTGAATATGGCTGTGTTTCAGAGTTGGATCTTAACTCTTTATTGAGTTTCCTTGTTACTTTGAAAATAACATATGAAACATATGGGAAAGAACAAATGAGAAAAAAATCATCTATGACTGTACAATCCAGAAAAATATAGTGCATTTATGCACATTTAGAATAGATTATTACATGGATATCTATGTGAAGTGTACCTATGTGAAGTGGTACGTGTATTTGTAAGTCTTTTTTTTTTTTTATGTTAGGGATGCAGTTCAATGGGAGAGTGCTTGCCTAACATGCATCAGGGTTAAATCCAAAGAACTGAAAACTTTGTTCTTAGCTGACAAATAATTGTACATGTTTGTCAGTATTTAGATGAGTTTCAATGTGTGTATATGTATAATAATCAAACCAGAGTACTTTGCATAATCATGTCCTACATTTATCATCTATTTATGGTAAAATTTTAATGCCTTCTTTTCTAGCTATTTTGAAGTACCTAGTTCAATATAATTAACTACAGTCATGGCTATAGTGACAACAGAACCCAAGAACTCACTCTTAGAAACTGTTGAGCAACCTTTCCCCCTTTCTTTCTCCTGACCTCCCCACTCTCTGAGGACCTTGTTTTACCTTCTTCTACGAGACAGCTTCTTTATACTCAATAGATGAGTGTAGTCATGCTACACCATCTTCCTGTTTCACCCTTATTTCACCTCCAGAACACACTCTTCATTCTTTTTATGGTTTCATGGATTAATATTATCTCATTTAAATTTATATAATTTAATGTATTTTTAATGTTATCACAAACATCTTTGCTGGCTGCATCTCTGGTAACAGAGTGGTGGGATGAATCATTAAAATGTGCTCCTAGGTCTGTTAAGATGGCTCAGTGGGGAAGGGCACATGCCAGCGAGCCTGATGACCAGAGTTGGATCCCTGAGACCAAACTCTTGTCAATCCTCTGACACCCACAGTGTGCCAGGGCATGCACATCTATCCCCATCCCCACAATAAATGAATCAGCATGAAAACATGTTAATGTGTTTCTGTCCATGTTCTTACTAACACTTTGAAAGAGTAATTATTGAATTTCATGGTCGTTCTTTCTAAGGGATACAGGCGTGGACCTCCAACTCAGAGAAACTTGGATATGACTCTGGAAGTGTCATTTCCTAATGCCATCTGTACAATAAGTTGCCTCTCACAGTTTCAGCTGCCTCGTGTATAAAAGGTGGCTGTCATTTCTCAGATAGTACTGTTATCATGCTAGAGCAGTATAATACATGTAAAGCAATTACCTAGGGACTGTCAAAAACTAATGTTGAATAAGTGTAAAACTGCAATACAGCCATAGAAATATTGGCAGCACTAATCATGTACTGTGTGTAATAAATCTTAAAAATTCATGAATTTAAGATCAAGAATTTGGGTTTGTTTAGTCTTTTCCCTTCTAAAAACTGTTTTATTAATTTAATTCATGATCATTAGTTGATGAGAAGGAGCTCCTATCAAATCCACACTGGCATGACACACAACCACTCAACAAGCAAACGACATGTTTTCATTTTTATGCTAATAGTGTTGATTGGTAGTCAAAACTAGTTCATTACACAATGAAGCTAAGAGGGTGGATCTCATGTTACATCTCCTTAACACAATATTTTTTTTTTCCAAAAAGGTTGAATTTTTAGTGAATGCACAAACTCTGCTCTCTAGCATTAAATCTCTCAAATGCCTTGGGGAGGTTTCCACTGAAGGTGGGTAGTTGAGTTGACATCTGAAAGTAAGCTGCACTATCTGTCCCTGAGAACTATGGGAGGTTGTGCATGGGGGAGGGTATGCATGGGGGAAGGTATGCATGGGGGAGGGTATGCATGGGGGAGGGTGTGCATGAGAAGAGTGTGGATATATGGAAGGGGAGGCTATAGACATATGAAATGATCCATTCTCGATAGGATGAGACAAAACACAAGTACAAGATGTGAGATATAGAAGACTGACATTTGCTTAATATAATCCCAGCAAAATGTGAGAGAGTTCAAAGAACTAAAGATGGCCACGTGGGTTTTATGTAGAGTGTTTACATGGTGTTGGAAACTTTGTTTACACACAGTGTAGAACAGAATGTAATCATTTATTATTCCCTCAGATTTTTTTAAAAGTATAAACTAATGATGTGGAGAAGGATATGTTAGGAATGAGAAAGCTGGGAAAGAACACTTATATCTTTAATATTTATTTTTGCTTCATGTGTACATGTGTATGTGCCTAAGTGTATATATGTCAACCAAATGAGTTGAGTGCAGGTACCTAGAGAGGCCAAAGGAGGTTATTAGATCCCCAGGAACCATAGTTACAGGAAGTTGTAAGCCACCTGATAAGGATATTGGCAATCAAACCCATGTCTTCTGCAAGAGTATCAAGTACTCTTAATCACTGAGCAATATCTCTATAGCCACAACCCCTTAGATCTTTGAAATTGTCATAAAAAGGGATCTTGTTTGAACAAACCCAGTAGCTAGAAATTAATAAAGAGAATGCATTTAACAGCTGTTATAGACAAAATTAACAGTATGGTGAATAACTAGATTTAAACTTCAGCAAAACACCTTAATTTGACTAAAGTGAAAATTATTCCCTAGTCACTTAGAGACTATAAAGAAAATGTGTGTACCTACATGTCATGTCGCATGAGTGTACATTCCTATGGGGGGGTGTATTTATACATGTATGTGTATGACTGAACATACACACATGTGTGCATGTGTTCCTGTGTGTTCTTTATTTTGGAGATTTTTGTTGTAGAATATTAGTTAAATATACGTTACATTTGTTTATGCTGTGGAATGTTTGTTTAATGATGCAAAGATGTGTTGCATTCTTTTATGCTGCATTTGTCTAACTCTCTGAAACTGTTACTTTGCCTGTCTAAAACACCCAATTTGTCTGATAAAGAGCTGAACAGCCAATAGTAAGACAAGAGAAAGGATAGGCAGGGCTGGCAGGCAGAGAGAAAATAGGAGGAGAAATTTAGGAGAAAAAGATTGAGGAGCAGAAAAAAAGAGAAGAGGAAGACTCCAGTGGTCAACCACCCATTTACATTGCAAGCCATGGAGAAAGAAGAAAGGTATACAGAAATGGAGAAAGATAAAAACCCAGAGGTAAAGGATAGATGGGATAATTTAAGAAAAGCTGACTAGAAACAAGCCAAGCTAAGGTCAGGCATCTAGAAGTAATAATAAGTCCCCATGTGTGTATTTATGTGGGTGTTTGGTGGCAGGCCCCTGAAGAGCTAATAGTAAAGAGTAAAAAAACAACCACATTACAGATTTTTGCTGCCATTTTCCAAGCTATCTCACTTCTTATTCTTATTTTACACTCTGTCATGTTGCTGACAGACTTTTCATATAATATTGTGTATTTAATATCCCTTACTTCACCTAAAATATACTCCTTTTTATTTTTCAGTGTAAAAAGAAGCTCTTGGCATTTTTCCTGTTTCTTTCACCCCTTCATCCTTTTCTACCATGGTCTATGTGGGAGAAGGGTGAGAAACCACATATGTACCATTCACAAGAATCCCTGGTGTCCTGCCTTACAGTTGGGCTCTGCCAGTAGGGACACACAGAAGGAAGAACAAAAAGGATGGGGGGCTGTTTCCAAGCCTACTTCCTGTAGAAAAGCTGCAGTCAGATGTTCTAGTCTCTTTGCAAATCAATCTCTCTCTCTCTCTCTCTCTCTCTCTCTCTCTCTCTCTCTCTCTCTCTCTCTCTCTCTCTCTCTCTCTCTCTCTGTTTCTCCTCTCCTCTCCTTTCCTGAGATTCTAGGGACTCTCTTCCTTCAACCTTTACTTATTCGGGTCCATAGAAAAAAGAGGAGTTTCCCGTTACCAACTTGGTGATACTACCTTCTCCTTGGTTTTCCTATATTGTAGCCTCATTAATGTAAATAGCTCCTTGATTAAACTGTTATTGAATGGCTTCAGCATAGTGGAACATCTGTTTCCTGCTGTGAAATTAAATGATAGAGAAATTGGTACTAGACATAGCTCTAGGAAGCAGAGCTCAACATGGGATTCTGAGAAAGCATCCTTTCCTTGCTTCAGGGAGAAGGGACCTAAGCAACCAGCTTGATTAGTATTCAAATTAAGTGGGAGAGACTGAAGGGCAAATATAGGGCAAATTGAGCAATGTCAATTACTGTGGCAATCAGTCCCTCTGATGATAATGTGGATTGCAAGATTATGAAACTAGATTGTTTTATCTAACAGCTCCAAAGCAGCGTTTCTCAGCTGGTGGCAATGCTGCCCTCCAAGAGACTTTTGACAGTGTCTGAAGACAATATTAATTTGGAGACAGAAAGTTACTATCAGTGTCTAATGAATAGATACCAAGGTTGCAGTTAGCCTACACCATACAACCCCGACATTTTCCCAACCTAAATTGTAAACAGTAATGAAGTCAAGAAACTCTGCCCCCAGAGAAAACAAGAAATAGAAACAAGCAAGTGGAGATCATAAATAGAAACCACAACATCTTGGCAATAGCTTGAAAGTGTTCCTCATCTTCTGGAGTCATGGCTTTTGTAGGACGAAGGACTAAACATGGTCTTTAAGTCTACAGTCTGGAGTGTTCGCAACACCAAAGAATTTCTTAACTTTACAGGTAATTCTAGGATGCACACAGACAAGAAATGACAAAACCTGCAGGTCCAGAATTGTGGTTGGTGCTTGATCTTTTGGAGAAGAACCTTGCAATGTGCATTCATAATATATTATAAATTGTCTCCTGACTTCCCCGAGGAGAATATTGCCTATAATCAGTTGATAAACACAGAAAGGGCTGGGAAATTTCAAGACATTCAGAGGCTGGTTGTAATCTAATGCTAACCCCAGTGGTTAGAGAACTGAGTAATAGCAGTCACCTGAGTTCTTCCTATAGTGGAACTTGTAGGACTGTAGTTCTATCCTCGTGTGCTCCTCCACTTATAGAAAATATATGATAATACATTCCATTTGTGAAAAAAGTCTTTGTTATTTCCTTGGCCAATGGCATTAAGTCTATATGACAGATGAAGCCAGACAGAAGACTATGAAGTAACACACACTACCATCAATTTCAAGAGAATAAAACAAAACCAAATGTAACTTCTGCAGAAAATTTAAGAGATAAGTGCCTCCATTGAGGACTTGAAATCCTGGTTTGCTGGCGTATAAGGAGTAGGGATCATGTCTATACCCTCACCAGGAACGATTGTCTGCCATCACACCAATCCAAAGTTTTGACACAGTCTCTGAACTGCCACCGTGCGCAAGACTGACTAACCTACTACCTAATGGCTAGCCAGTATCTTGGCTTCTTATCATCATTGGGGGGGGGGGCGGTTATAATCATTAGAGGTGACTACTCTTCACATGGTTAGAAACATTTTTAGTGTGCTCTGTACCCCTTAGCTAATTGTTAACATATATTACAATCTCATTCATGGTTATGTACAAAACCAGAGCATGGAAATAGAAGTAGTCCTGGTGGGCAATAAAATCCTTGATGACTGTATGCTTTCAGTCTTCATAATCTCAGCCCTGTTGCATATAGATGTCGGATACCCAAGGAAGGGATGTGTTAATAGGAGAACAAAGCCATGATCCCATGGCTTAAAAGGTGAGAGTGCTCTTTACCTATTTTGGACTCTTCCTATCATCAGACCCACAAACATGAAGGAATAACAACAATGTCATAACATGAAGGAATAACAACAAGGTCATATGTGATTGATCCTGATTGAATTACCACTACGCTATTATGGCTATGAGGACTATACTAGAATCAAGAGATGCTTGTCACAAGAAATTTGTAGTTATTAATGACTGAAAATGTAACTATTCTGAAAACAAAGGATCCTACTTAGAAGATGTACTGTCTGAGCATAAAGAGAATAAAAAAATTAGTATGAAAAAAAATTTAGTAACTATCACTTAGGCTTTGTACATCAAGTCAGACTATGATAGTTCTTATTTACATTATTTTTCCTTTAAATTTTCCACCACATTATTTGAAGACTGATGATGGTAACTAACATATAAGGTATCAGGATTATGGTAGGGATATGTCTTAGACATCTCCCTGTGACGAAATGAGAGCTGTTGGGATTTTCTGTTTCCTTTCATGGGAATATTGTTTCCTTACTTGGATAATATGCAAAGTTCAAGCTTGAGAGACCAAAAGAATTGACCAATTGTATTGGTTACTTTTTTCAATGTTATACCAAAGTACCCAACAAATGTAACTAAAGAAAGAAAGTCTTTGTTTTGGCTCACAGTTTGCAGATAGAGTCTACCACTGTAGGGAAGGGATGAAGGCAAGAACTTGAAGGAGCTAACCACACTGCATTCAAACCCAGGAAGCAGAGAAAGATGAATGCTAGTATAGGACTTTCTCTCTCATATTCAGTCCAAGATATGCTCCATGGAATGGAACTGGTCACATCCATGTTAGGTTTTCTGACCTTGATTAAACTTTTCTAGAAATGCCCTCAAAGATATGCCCAGAGGTTTGTCTCCTAGGTGTTTCTAGATCTCCTCAGATTGACGTCACACAAATGAATTCCTTCTATGTGCTCTCCAGACCCACAGATGCTCTGTGCCACACAGAACAAAGCAGTAAGAACTGAAGCTTATACCTTAAGGCCAAAGTGCTGAGTTTAGACAGCAGGAGACATCAAGAAGAAATCAGAGGAAAGGAAGGAGTCTGAACACTGCGTGTGGTTGGATATTTATTCCCCAGACTTCTTCTTTTTGTGGTTGTATGGATAGCTACCTAATTCTTCCAAAAATGATGCCCTCTCACACAGATCACTATCCCACATTCTAATTGTCTCCTCCATTTCACTCACCAGACTTAGTATACTCTAAGGCTCTGTAGCAGCCCACCTTATGTCTATATATTGATATGAAGTCTCTTTATTAAACTTGCCTCAAATTACAATTTGAGTATACCATCTGTTTAGGCCATGACCCTGACTGGTAGAGTTCCTCTTTTAATGAATTTTTTTCTATGCGTTTGCTATCCAAAATGATACATGAATTTTTAATTAAAAGAAAAGTTTTCAAAAAGAAAAAAGAAAACTCATTTGGATTTTGTTTTTCACATTTGGGGATGATGAAATTCTAAAGAGCCCTGATTTTGGATTGCGGTCTGCCAAGTTGCACTGTAAATGGTTCTGATTTGGAATTGTATGCCTCAGAATCAAGGTTATTTGAAAATTTATTTTGCCAAAATCAGAACCCAGGTTTGAGAGTCTCAATTCCCTTATTTATGGGAAATATTTTAACAAACTGAGCTTAATTGTAGAAGGAAAGTATAGAAACATTTTTCTTGCCTGTGTAGATCTAATTTGCAAACTGCAAACAATATTTAAGCCATTCACTTGTGCTCATTTACTCCGTTATTGTGGTGCCTTCAATCAGAACTATAGTTCTCTGGGTGTTTTGCTGCCCAGCTGAGGATGCTCATTCAGCAGGCTGTTCTTAGAATACTGATTCAGGATTTCTGAAGCATCTATAACAAGCTATCTAGAGAAATTAACACATTTTATTCCTTTTCAAAAATATTCAAATTCCAAATATAGGCAAAAATGTTTCTGAAGATGAGTGTTATAAAATAAGCATTCCAAACAATATGATATTTTACAAGAACAGAACTAAAATTATTTCTCTTATCTTTGCAGGCAGGAATATACTTGAAGTTTGTTCTTGTGACTATATATCTAAATTACATTTAATTACTAACTCTATTTCTTTATGTTCATAGTTTTATGGCTGTTTTTCAATCATCTGTTAAAATTTCAATTGGTTTTGGATAAAATTTTAGAACAAAATTTAGTGTCAGTTGTAGAAGAAACTAATTGGTATAGTTCCAAAACCTAAAGTAAGACAGGTAGGTCAACTCAGGTCGCTGGGAAGAGCTGTCAATACTGGGTCAAGTGCCACTGCAGGCAGTCTAGAGGGTCTCAGTGTCAGCACCCATGTTCTAGAGCAGAAGTTTGCATCTTCGCAGGCTTGTTGCATGTCTTTTAGAAATGTCATGCCTGAGTGTCACTCTTTGACACAATAAATCAGTGTCTGAAATCATGAACTACATAGCCACACTGTTTTCAAGTTTATCCTGTTTGCATCATTTAATTCATTCTTTCACAACTTCACACATCTATAATTCATTCTATCCACACTCATCCTTAGATCTTCATGCTCCCCACTAATTTCTCCCCTTTCTCCCCACCAGCCCGCCTTCATGTGTTTCTCTTTTTGCTTACTGACTTACTAGAACTAACCAGGATTACTCACATAGGCATCGCAGGAGTGTAAAGCTCTTCACTGGAGTATGAGGAACTCAACAGTGGCTTTATCACTGAGGATAAGGACTTCTCCTCTGGAAGCCCTTGGCTGCCATTAACTCCTGTGGGTGGGGCCTCATGTGATTCCCGGCCCCATCAGTATCCCATTCTTGAAGGCTTTCCTACTTCAACTAGATTTATTCCCAAGTTTTTGTTTGTTTGTTTGTTTGTTTAACTTAATTTTACATATCAGCCACGGATTCCCTTGTTCTCCCCACCCCACCCCACCCCCCATTCCCATCTCCTCCAGGGCAAAGACTCCCCAGAGGATTGAGTTCAACTTGGTAGATTCAGTCCAGGCAGGTCCAGTCCCCTCCTCCCAGTTTCCCTGTATATGCCCCAGGTTCCAAACAGCCAGCTCCACTGCCTGAATGCCTCCCAAACAGATCAAGCTAATCAACTGTCTCACTTATCCAGAGGGCATGATCCATTTGGAGGCTCCTCAGCTATTGGTTCATAGTTCATGTGTTTCCATTCATTTGGCTATTTGTCCCTGTGCTTTTTCCAGTCTTGGTCTCAACAATTCTCGCTCATACAAACCCTCCTCTTTCTCGCCAATTGGATTCCTGGAGCTCCACCTGGGGCCTGGCTGTGGATCTCTGCATCTGGTTCCCTCAGTCATTGGATGGGGTTTCTAGCACGACAATTAGGGTGTTTGGCCATCCTATCACTATCACCAGAGTAGGTCTTTTTTTTTTTTTTTTTTTTTTTTTTTTTTTTTTTTTTTTGGTGTGTGATTGTGGTAAATGGGGTTGTTTCTCTGATTTCAGTTTGTTTGTCATTGGCATATATATATTGGAAAGCCACTAATTTTGTATCCTGACATGTTTATCAGCTGGTTGAGTGGTCAGGGTCCCTTGCGTATAGAATCATATCACCTGCGAAGAGGGATGGTGTCCCTTCTTTTCCTCAGTTGTTCTCTTTTCTTCCCTTCTCTGCTATTATCATAAGACTTCAATTACTGTCTTGAATAAAAGTAGACTAGAGTGTCCGTTTGTGTCTTGTTCATGGTCTTGCTGAGAATACTTTTACGTTTTCTCCATTTAGCATGGTATTGCTTATGGATTTTGTCATATATAATCTGTAGTATGTTGATCTGTGCTCCCTTGTTGCCTAAACCCACATCAAATCCTTTGGTTTACATCAAGAATGAATGTAGGAATTTGCCAAAGGCCTTTCATAAAATGATCTTGAGATTTCTCTTTGAGTCCATTTATGTAATGGATCACGTTTATTACTTGACTTGAATTAAGCCATCTCTATGTTTCTGGAATAAAGTAAACTTGATCATTGTATTTTATTGAGAATTGTTGCATCTGTGATCTTCAGGAAGATTGGTATATAACTTCCTTTTTTGTGTGAGCTTTTATCTGGTTTTGATATTAGGATAACACAGGCTTCATACAAGATTTTGGAAGCATTTCTTAGTTTTCTATTTTATGAATAACAGGTAGTGTTGATGTTAGTCTTCTTTAAAGGCCTGTTAGAATTCTGCAGCAAGTCCATGAGGTGCTGGACTTTTTTTTAGTTATGAGATTTTTTAAATTATCATTTCAGCTTCCTTGTTTGTTATGAATCTATTTAAATTACTTATTTCATCCTGACTTAATTTTGGTGGCTAATATGTATTATTATTATTATCATCATTATTATTGGTTTTTCAAAATTTCTCTGTATAGGGTTTTGCTGGCTATCCTAGAACTTATTCTGTATATCAGACTGGCCTTGAACTTCAAGATTCGCCTGCCCCTGCCTCCTGAGTGCTGGGATTAAAGGTGGGAGCCACCACTGCCTGGATGGTAATATGTATTTTAAAATCTACCTATTTCTTCTAGATTTTTCTAATTTAGTGGAATATGGATTTTTAAGGTGAGTTCTAATTATTTTTTAATTTCAATATTGTCTGTTATAATGTTGGTCTCTCTCTCTAAAACTCTGATTTTATTAATTTGCATATTCTCTCTTTTTTGGGTATTTCGAATTAATGTTTGTCAATCTTGTTTATCTTTTCAAAGAAACATTTTTTTCATTTAATTTCTGTTTCATTGTTTTCTATCCTGTTCTTAGTTGTTTCCTTCCACCAACTCTTTTAGGGTTTCTTTTGTTCTTGTTTTCCCAGGACCTTAAAGCACATAAGTAAGTTGCTTATTTGAGTAATCTGAACATCTGATGCAGGAACACAGAGCTGCAAACTTATGCCCTAGGATGGCCTCCACTTTATCCCAAAGATTTAGGAATGTTATGTTTTCATTTTTATTTCAAGCTATGACTTTTTTATTTCCTTTTAAATTCTTTTTAAGTGATTTATTCATCATTCAACAGTGGGGTGTTTAATCTCCCAGAGTTTGTGTACTTTAGTTTCTATGACTACTGATACCTAGTTTTGTTCCATCATGCTAAGATAGAATTCAGATACTATTTCAATTTTCCTATATTTGTTGATTTGTGCCACAATTTGTGATATATTTTGAATAAAGTCCCATGGGCCACTGAGAAGGATACGAATTCTTTAGTGTTTGGGGGGAATGTTCCACAGATTTCAGTTGGGTTCATTTTATTTTTGATGCCACTAACTTCTGTTTCTCTGTTCATTGCTTGTCCATTGATCTGCACACTGGTGAGGGTAGGGTATTGAATTCAATCACTATGACTAGGTTGAGGATAATCTGTGTCTCTACATCTAGCAGCATTTGCTTTATGAAGTTGTGTGCACCCATGTTTAGAATTGTACATTAATGCATCTATGTTTAGAATTATAATTTACTCTTTGAAGGATTTTCCTTAATAAGTCTATAATGACTTCATCTCTCTCTTCTGGTTAACTTTGGTTTGAAGTCTACTTCCTCAGATATTAGAAGCTCTATCCCTGTCTGTTCCCAGTTTCCTTTGTTTGGAATATCTTTTTCCATTCTTTCTACCCTAACATGCTACATATCTTTGATAGTAATGTGTGTTTCTTGGTAGCAGCAAAACATTGGGTCTTGTTTATATCCAGTGTGCTAGACTGTGTGTTTATTGGGGGACTTGAGACTGTTAATCTTTTAGAGTTTTTATGGAAAGACGTGTATAATTCCTGTCATTTTGTTTCTTTTGCCTCACATTGCAGAACTCTTTTGATTAAGCAGCTTGGTATTGTTTATTTTTTTCTGTGGAAGCTTGGGTGTGCTTATCTTTAGTCTTTAGTATTCTTTTCAGTATCCTCAGTTGTGGGCAAATTTTCTTCTATAATTTTATTGAAAATACTTTCTATGCCTTTCTCATGGAATTTTTCTTCTTTTAATCACCTAATCCATTGACTTGATTTTTTTGTGATATCCCCAAGATTTCTCCTGTTCTACTCATCAGTCTCTTCCACTCTCCATAGGATCAATTCTGTTGGTGAGACTTTGACTGTTCATCTTATTTAGCCCATTGAGCTTTTCATTCAGTCTTCATTTTGGCTTGGTTTGTATTGAATTCATTTCCATATCCCTACTTTACTTCCTTGTTTTATTCAGCTCTTTTTTTTTCTCTCTCTTGGAGTGCTTTTATATCTCCTTCAAACTGCTGAACATCATCATCATAATTGTTCTTTTAGAGTCTGTGGCTGGAAACTCTAAGCTGCTCCCATGGAGGCCATTACTTTGACACTGGTAATTCTTACTAGAACCATGTTCTCTTGGGGGTTTAGACTTATTTTTGTTTTTCTTCTACAACTTGATTCAACCTCTGTAGTCTGTAAGACAGAACCTCAAAGCCACTAGATCAGGGTAGCTTTGGAGGCTAGCAGTTTCCAGAACCCTAGTCTCCCAGGCTATGTCCACCTAAGAGTTGATAAACAACATTCAATCACTTTCAAAAATCACTTACTGTTCCCATATCAGAAACATTCTGTATTGGTGTTTTTCAGCATAGTGGTCAATAGTCCCAGCTGCAAGTTGAATGTTTGAATTATGTGATTGAGACATAGGTTAACTAATTTTAAATTTGTATAGTTGCATTGATCTAGGTATGTTGGTACATGCTTGTGTTCCCAGTTTGGGGATGCAGGAGAATCAGTAGTTTGAAGTCGGCCTTGGCTACACAGTAAGCTTTAATGCCAGCCTAGGATATGTTGGATCCTGCCTCAATAAAAATTATGTTTTCTGATTACTATAAAAAATATTTAATTGCTGAAATTCTCATCCCTCATTCTCTTATTAATTTATTTCTTATTGTTTTATTGTTAGCTTTTGTTATTTGGGTTTTGTTTCTATTTTATCTTTTGATTTCTTTTTCATTTTAACTAAGAATTTTGGTAATATGGTTGATTTAACCTGCTGCTTTTATTTTCCCTTTATAATACATAGTTTGTCATTCTGTTATTAATTTTACACTGATTAACCCAAAGTTAACTAATATTTGTCTCATCTTGAGTACACTATGCCAAAATCATTGACATGTGTTTATTATACATGCCTATATAGAGACAGACACATTTATGCCTTCCCACAAGTCAGAATTTATTGAATAACAATAAATTCACAAGTTAATCTGGTATCTTTGTCTGAACTTTACCAAGAAGTTTTGATTGATTTTCTTTGAAACTGGGTTGAACTGGCGTTGACAGTAACAAATTCTTTCATTCCAATCTTAATTACCAATATTAAGTCTCTCATTGTACATTACTTCACATAGTTGTGTGTATGCGTGCGTGCGTGCGTGCGTGCGTGCGTGTGTGTGTGTGTGTGTGTGTGTGTGTCTATGTGTGTGTGTGAATGCAGGCTACAGATGGCTACAAAAAGATTAAGGAAGGCTCAGAGTTCAAAGACTTTTAGGTTCAGGTAAAGAACTGGTAGAGATGCAAAGAGTCTCTGAAGGGGATTAGACAAGATTGAAGCCCTCAGCTGGAGTACTCCTGGAGAAAAAACGTAGCCCAGTTGTGGGGTCTGTTGATATTATTACCTGTTTGGGCTATAGTGACTAGACATATGCCTATATCTTCCCAAGGAAAAAAATATGGCACAAATTATTCTACTTATCCAATGTTTTTAAGTTATTTATTGAAAGTGGGCCATTTTTTGTAGGTGATCTTTCTAATCCTTTTAAGACTATTTTTCTTTTGCTATTCTTCAATTTTGTTTGTAAAATAGTAATGAAAAAAATCTTCATTGTAACTGATCTTTGAGGAGATCTGAATTCACTATCCATGCTATTGTTTTAATTTTTAGAGATAAAAGGAACAGTTTCTATTGTTTGTGAGGCATCTTTTCAACATCAAATGGATATGTTTGTATTCTTAAGCTGTAATTGATTGATACAGTGAATTAGTTAATATGCATTATGATATCTTAAATTTTTGCTTCCTGTGTGTGTGTGTATGTGTGTGTATTGAAGATGAGTGTATATTTGTGTGTGAAAGTACAGACATTATCTGTGTCATGACCTGCATGTTGGAGTCAGAGGACAATTTGAGGTGCTGGGTCCCTGTTTTGACCTTGTTTAGCACAGGGGCCCTTGTTGGCCTCTGTATATAGATACATCTGGCTAGCTGGCCATTAGACTTCTGGAGATTATCCTGTTTTCACCTCCCATTTCACTGTGTCAAGGATGAGATTATAGACTGCATTACTGCTAGCTACTTTTATGTGGGTTCTGAAATCAGGTCTTCATATTTGCCCAGGAAGGACTTTACCCACAAAGCCATCTCTCTAGCCCTAAAATTTCTTTTACACTGAAGTTTCCTTGGTTAAAGTGTTACACTCTTGAATTTCTGGATTCCTTAGATAGAATTCTATTTTAAATGATCTAGCCTTTCCTTACTCTAATTTTCTGTAATTTTGCCTTCAATGCTATCATGACTTTTATTATTACAACTTTATTAGGGTTGTAAATGTAACGGGAAGATTTATACCATCTTTGTGACCTAGAATATTTCCAATAACATTGCCAAAAATTGAATACATTTAAAATTCATGTGTTAAGACCTGGTCTAAGTGTCCTTCTCAGTGGAATACATTTTTTAAATTACTTCCCCAATTTCTTCTCTTGTATACTGAAATTTCAAGTCACTTTGAATGTCCTGTGGTGTATGTGTGTGTGTATAATAATAATAATTTTAAAAGTTCTAAGTTTGAGAGGATGGAGGGAGAGTGAGTTGAAAATGATGCAAACAAAGTACTCGTATAAATTCTCAAAAGTGTTTTAAAAAATAAAGCACAGGAGAACATAAGAAGGAGTAAAAATATTCCTTCATGGGTATTTTGGTAGTTTGTGTTTTTCCAGAAAACTGATGTTATCAGTCTTCCTTTTCATAATCGCTACTTGTTGCAGAATAGTTGTTTACACTGTGAAGATGTGGCTTTACCACGGCACCTTCTTGTTGATTTAATAAAGAACTGAAAGACCAATAGCTAGACAGGAAGAGAATAGGTAGGACTTCCAGGCAGACAGAGAGGAAGTCAGGGGGATAAATCTATGCATGCTGGAGATGCCAACAGGATGAGTAACAAATCAGATGGGACAGAGGAAAGGTATCCAAGCCACATGATAAAACATAGATGAATAGAAACTGGTTAATCAAGTTATAAGAGCTAATTAGAAAAAAGCCTACACTAAGGCCAAGCTTTTATAATTAATAATAAGTCTCAGTGTCATTATTTGGGAGGTGGCTGAGAGGACAGAAAGAGATTTGTTACAGCTACTCTTCTTGTTTGAGAATTTTAAATTCTTCCTTTTCATCACTCTGTCCTTCCAATCCTTCATCCATCTTCAGGACTGTTTTGTTCCTACTTCTTAGTACTAGGTGGATGTTGCTCATCTATTTCAAGCTTTTTTGTAGAAAGATTTTGTGGTGATTCATCCTTTCATTTTTGTTGTTGATGGTGATTTCATCAGTTGGAATTTTCTCCATAATTTCTACCTTCTGATTTCTTTTGGTAAGCTGTATTTTTCTTCCAAAATTTCCATTTCTGTTATTTTATCTCTGATTGGTAAGCTCTTAATGTCACACATTTTCCTAGTGTTCCACGTGGTTTTGTATTAAGCATTCTCCTGTTTTCCTGATGTAAAATTGCAATGCCCAGTGTATAATCAGCATTGTTATCAGCCTGTCAACCACAGTCGTCACAGGGACAAGATGACAGATGGGAATGTCACACAAATTGAAAACCAACAGCAACCAAAAGAGAAACAAGTTAATTTCCTAAAACGTTAACTTGAAACAGAACGTTTTTAAAGACCCAGGATTCTTCTGTTGGGAAAAACACAACACAAAAAATTAAATTGGATAAAAATAAACATTTGCTAGGGGAACTTCAGAAGGATCTGAATCCTCAAGGTAAGAATTTGAAAATGCAAGCCTGTCTTTCAGACTTTCTGCATTAGCAGTGGTTCAATATACACATTTAGATCTGTGTGCTCCTTGCTTGTATTCTGAAATCTCAATGAGTAGAGAAAAATGCTGTAGGAATGGAGTGCTATAAAAGTTTCTCTTGCTATTACATTGAATTAAAAACATACTATTTTTTAATCACTGGTTTATAAATAGAATTGTGGAATTTATTGCTGATCAAATCTCTTCAATGTCAGTGTAAAGGACTAAGGATTGGTTTTACATAGAAAAAGATCAGTGGTATCACTTGTATTCCTACTGTAGGGTCAAATCTGACAGGTTTAGAATAGTCTCTCACAGTATAGAATTTCATGGTCCCACAGCACACTTAGGACAAAGTTAAAAATTATATGTACTTATAAACAACAGAATACTGATGAAGAGCTAAAGCATGCCTCAAATTAGGAAGTCTGATGGGAACGAATAAAACAAATATACATGTTATGAAAACAGAGTCCATTCCCAACAGATACATGCTCGAAACAATCCCACATCTAAATCTCAAGGGTCACTGCAGAAGAGGAGCCAGAAAGATTGTAAGAGTGAGAGAATCAGTAAGTTTGCTGTGAGATTATGTCTCCTGGGAATGTCAGACGTTAAACCCATGAGGTCTCACCAACATATCTCCCTAAACATGAGACAAACAAGAACATCAACTATAAGCATGTTAATGTGGACTGAGGAAAACCCATCACTACACAAGGAACTGCAGCCAACGAAGGAATACTAGGAGCAGGAGAAATATTCTTTCCCAGGGAAGAGCATACCAATTAGCTATCCAGTGGTCAGCCTTGAAAACATATACATACAAGTAACATTATATCTATTTATGTATTTAGAAATACACACACACACACACACACACACACACACACACACACACACATACATATACATGTAGCAATTAATGGGGAAAAAAGAATCCAGGAGCTTGAAAGAAGCAAGAAGGGGTATATGGGAAGGTTTAGAGAGAGAATAGGGAAGTGGGCCACGATGCAATTACATTATAATCACAAAAAAGAAGTAATTTTAGAAGTGAAATAACAAAAAGTAAAATGAATTGAATAACCTTACATGGCAACTATTGAAAGTACACAAGTTTTTTAACACTAGAAAATAAATATACTATTAATATTAGTGGCTATGAAAGCCACAAATGATGATTCTCAGAGATGATAGATGTAGAGATGAGGCATGTAAGGGAATTAAATCATCTCCTAGCAGGCAGTTGGCTGATGAAACTGTAATATCTGTAGATAAACAAGTGCAATGCAAATGTGCTCAGTGGGAACACAGCTAAATGCCAGAAAAAATAACAAGTGTCAAGTGTAGTTACCACTTAGGACCAGGAAACAGAGGTAGAAAAGTATACGTTAGGAGAGAGAACTTTTCTGATGAAGGATTTGCAACTGAATTTGACATTCTAAAGCATACAATGGTAAAAATTTAAATTTAAAAAGACATATGCACCCATTGCACACAGCATGGCTTTAGAGTCTTATCAGATTTTTTTTTTTACTTTCTTTTTAATTATTCTTTGTTTTTCACATCATGGATCATAATCACATTAGTTTCCCCGTCTCTTCATATCTGCCTTCTGCCCTTGCAACCCACCCCCCAATATAATAAAATAAAATTTAAGAGAAAAAAAATTTTCAAAAGAGGAAATGTAGCAGGAATCTTAAAAGTTCTTATTAATAAAATCAAACCCGAGGCCGGTTATTGGGGTGAATACTGGCAGGTCAGAGAGACAGAATAAGCCACAGCTATCTCACCTCACCAGTTCCTCAGCTGGTCCTGTTTCCTCAGACTGGAAGCCTCTGAGTCCTCATCCAGAATGAATCTCAGCTGAACTGTGTTGCTCCAAAGCCTGAAAGCTTAACCAGCCAAATGCTTAACCAGCCAAATGCTTCTAGTTTCTGGTCCTCACACCTTATATATCTTTCTGCTATCTACCACCACTCCCTGGGATTAAAGGCTGGCTTTCTGGGATTAAAGGCGTGAGTCACCATGCTTGGCTATTTCCAATGTGGCCTTGAACTCACAGAGATCCAGAGGGATTTCTATCTCTGGAATGCTAGGATTAAAGGTGTGAGTGCCACCATTTTCTAGCCTTTGTGTCTAGTGGCTGTCTGTTCTCTGACCCCAGATAAATTTATTAGAGTACACAATATTTTGGGGAACACAATACCACCGCAAGGAAAAATCAATCTCATCATGGAAGCTATAGTATGACACAGTGAGTCATGCATTAATATCTTTTATCCACATATCTCTACTTGCAAGTGTTCATTGCAAAGAGTCATTGGTCTGGTTCTAGGCCTCTCATTTCTGCTACGCTATCAATGCTGGGCCCTCATTGAAGCTCCCCTTGGATATCCTGTTGTGGAAGATCTTAAAGAAACAGAAAATAGAACAGTGGTTATAAAGGCCTGAGAGGGGGATGATTGGCAAGTAAGGGGAGTGCAAATTCATGGGGAAAATATCTCCTAATACTCTGCAGCACACAACACATCCATAGCTTATGGCAATTAGTTAGTTTAAGTATCTAGAGAAGATCATTTATTATTAGCACCTCTCTCTGGTGTCTCTCTCTTTGTCTCTGTCTCACTCTCTCTCCCTCCCCCACTCTCTGTGTGTGTCTAAGTATGTATGTGTGCGCACATGATGTGTGGGAAGGGACATGTGGACAACTAGACATGTGTAGATGTCAAAGGGCAACATTTGCTCCTTCCAATTTTATATGGATTCCAATGGTTCATGACAATTAATTTAAAAGTATGAGTATCTAGAGGAGATATATTTTCTCTTTATTTGCATTATTGTTATCGTGTGTGTGTGTGTGTGTGTGTGTGTGTGTGTGTGTGTGTGTGTGTGTGTGTGCACATGATGTATGGGAGGGGACATGGGTGCCAATGCACATCTAGAAAGGTTAGAGGTCAATACTGTCCTCTCCTTTCACCCAGTACTTTCTAAATCACATACAAATTACCATATTACCTTTAGGTATTTTCATACAGTTACCAGATTTTTGACAAAAATACCAAAAATGTTCCCTGAGAAAAAGACAGTACCTTCAACAAATTGCAATGGGAAAAATGAATTTCAACATGGAAGAAAACAAAAGCCAATCCTTACATCTCATCCTGCACAAAACTCAACTGCAAATGGATCATCAACTTCAAAATAAGACTTGAGAGCCTGAGATCACTGGAGAAAGAAGCAGGAAATCCTTTTCAGCACATAGGCACAGGCATGGACTTTCTTTGTCAGCTGCACTGCCTCAGGAAATAAGACCGATGAACAAAAAAATAGGAGCCCACTAAACAAAAAAGCTTCTGTACACAGAGGGAATGGTCAACCAAGTGAAGATGTAGTACCTGAATTATCAACTTGAACAATAATGCACAACCGAAGGAGATAACAGGGATATAGACAGAAAAGGAAGAAGCTAACACATCTTTATCTACAGATTATGTGATTCTATGCATGAAAGACCCTAAATACTCCACAAAAAACCCTACAGTACTGATAAATACATTCAGCAGAGCAGCAAGATACAAATTTAGCGTGCGCGCACACACACACACACACACACACACACACACACACACACACAGTATTCTTTTTATACACAAGTGAGAAGCATACCAAGAATTTGAAATGAGCAACAGCAACAAAAGCCTTGGGGTAACTCTAACCATAGGAAGTGAAAGACTTACACAAAGAAAAGATCAAGATACTGAAAATAGAAACTGAAAAATATATCAGAAAATGGAAAGACCTCTTACAGTTATAGATTGGAGAAATAGCCATTCTGTCAAAAACAGTCTACAAATTAAACACAATTCCCATCAAAAGTCTAATTAAATTCTTCACAGAAACTAAAAGAAAAAAATCTTAATTTTCACATGGAAATACAAAAGACCAAGGATAGCTAAAACAATCCTGAACAAAAAAGAGGGAAGTATTATTATCTCAGATTTCAAGTGATGCTACAGAACTACAGTACTTAAAACAGAAAGGAATTGACATAAAGACAGACTCATTGATCAATAGAATATAATTAAAGACACATATATAAACACACTTCCTTACAGCCAACTGATTTTTGAAAAAGATGCCAATAGCACACATTGAAGAAAAGACAGAATTTGCATTATATTGTGGTGGTCAAATAGAATAAATAGTATATCTAGAAGAGTGAAACTCAATATTTCTCTGTCACTGTATATAAAACTCAGCTCCAAAGAGTTCAAAGGCTTCAAAATAAGACCTAATACCCTGAATGTGATAAAAGATAAAGTAGGAAACAGACTTGAACTCTTGGCACAGGAGAAGACTTTGTGAACAGAAGGCCTTTAGCACAGGCATTAAGACAAACAATAAATGGGACCTCACAGAACTAAAAACTTTCTGTACAACATATGACATTATGATTTATGTTACTAGGCAGCCCACAAAAAGGGAAAATCTTTACCAGTTATACTCTGACAAAAGCTTAGTATGTAGAATATACAAAGAACTCAAAAAGCTAAACTTCAAGTAAAATAACAACCCACTTTAAAAATGGGGCATGGAAATAAGCAGCAACTTCTCAAAAGAAAAAAAAAGGAATATCAGTGTGTGAGAAAACAATTGAAATGTTTAACATCCTTATCCATGGAAGGACTGCAAATTAAAACTGCTTTAAGATTTTATCTTAGCAATCAGAATAGCTGGAATAAAAATAAGACAACGGATGCTGGCATGGATGTGAGGAAAGGAGACTACATATTCTCTGCTGGTGGTAGTGTGAACTGGTACATCCACAATGGAAATCAGAGTGGAGGCTCCTCAAAAAGCTGGAAATAGATCAACCACACCATCCAGCTACATCACTTGGTATTTGCACAAAGGACCCCATATCCTACCATAGACATACCTGTTCACCCCTGTACATTGCTGTCCTGTTCACAATTGCCAGGAAATGGAAACAGCCTAGATGTCCATCAACTGATGAATGAGTAATGAATACATAGTCTGTTTGTACAATATAATATTGTACTACTAGTAAGAAATGAAATTCAAAATCAAGTTCCTTCTATTCCACAGAATGTTAAGGTTTGATGCCCTGGATGCATTCAAGATTTCTTGGAAGCTTCGGTCATGTTCATTTTTTTCATTTTTTTTCCCACAACCTTTTTTTTTTTTTTTTTTTTTGAGACAGGGTTTTTCTGTGTAGCTTTGGATCCTTTCCTGGAACTCATTCTGTAGCCCAGGCTGGCCTTGAACTCACAGAAATCTGCCTGCCTCTGCCTCCCAAGTGCTGAGATTAAAGGTATGTACCACCACTGCCTGGCTGTCATTTTTTTTTCTTGATGTAGTTTGCATATAGTGTCATACACTGTTTTCCAACTCTGAAACTCATTCTTTTGCTTTGCCTGTCTTTTGATTTATTTTCTAAATCTGTTTTATTTTATTAACTCTTTTGTTTCCAGAATTTCTGTTTGCTTCTTTTATAGTACTTCAATTACTTTTTTGAATTGTCTCTCCCTGTTTTTAAGTTTTTTCTTCCAAATTACTGATTCTTTCATTGACTTGGTAACTGTCTAAGTCCCAAGGTGATATTGTAACTCTCTTCACTGGGTTTGTTCATCCACATCATCTACTTAGTCATGGTTCTCTTCTAAAGTGTGTTTCTGAGATTTTTTTTCTGGCATTTCAGCTCTCCTGTCATCTGCAGGATCCAGTACTGTGTTACTGTCATCATCTGTGGGCATTATAGTAGAATATTGCCTCATGCTTCTTGGTTTCTTTGTTGTGTTTTGTGGATCTGTCGCAGTGGATATAGTCTCAGGATTGTAGCACACGCATCCCTTTTCCACTCTTTTCATTTCTCTGTTTTATTTTCTGTGATTTTCCTGGTCAATTGTCTTCACTTGGATTCATGTTCAGTAGAGATGCCCGCTGCAGTAGAAGCTCTTAATAGTGGCTCTGAATCCCCAGTGTCAGCTACAGAAGTCACTCTTCATTTATGCCCCTACACAGTTTGAAGACACTAGGATCATGGAAGGTGTCTGTGGAACAAGTCTACAGACGCATAAACAGTAAAGTGAATGAGGAGACAGAAAGTGAGAAGGGTAGAGCAAGAATGAGAAGTACCTGACCTCAAATGCCCCTCTCCTGGTAGTCTCTTTCAGTACTCTCCCCCTCTGCACCCGCCCCAACCTGATCGCTCATGTTCCCATCCACATCCACCCACAGTCCACTGTAGTGGGTAGCCATTCCAGCTTGGTTCTGGAAGTTCCAACCCCCATTGAGACTCTGGCAACTGTCACACCTACGAGGCGGGGCGAGGGGAGGCGCCTGGGGACCCGAGAGCTGGATGGGCCAGCGCTCGCTCTGGGCGCTCTCTCGGTGCCGGAACGCTGACTGGTGCAGATTGACTGTGCAGAGCTCCAGAGAACACCGCTGGACTGCATTACACCTTCCCCAGACCTACCCATTACTTAATTTGTGAGTTACGCCATTAAATAAATATCCTTTTAACTATGTGGAGTGGCCAAAATAATTTCTCCAATATCTGGCGCCCAATGGGGGTTGGAACTTCCAGAACCAAGCTGGAATGGCTACCCACTACAGTCCACTCACAAAATCTCTATTTTCTCTTCCCAGGGAGATCTGGGTGTCCCTTCTTGAACTCTCCCTGTTACTTAGTCCCTGAGTCTGTGGACTGTAGTATAGTTATCCCTTATTTTACAGCCAATATCCACTTATGAGGGAGTACATACTGTTTTTCTTTCTGGGTCTGGATTACCTCACTCAGGAAGATTTCTTCCAGTACCATCCATTTGCCTTCAAATTTCATGATATCATTATTTTTAACAGAGGTGTTAAATGTACCACATTTCTCTATCCATTCCTCAGCTGAGGGACATCTAGGTTGTTTCCAAGTTCTGGCTATCAACCCAGTCAAGAATTCTAGCAATAGTGCATACATAGACTGAACTGGCTATCTTCTGTGACCAAACAAGACCTCAAGTGGAGGGAATAGGAAACCAACCCAGCTATATAACCTTCAACCTACAGTCTGTCCTGCCTATGGGATGTGCTAGGGTAAGAGTGGCCTAGAGACTGAGGGAGTAACCAACCAATGACTGGTCGAGCATAAAGCCTATGCCAGGGGAGTAAACCCATTCTGGTACTGCCTGGAGCACCGGACCTACAGGCTGGATGACCCAGAGATCTAGGATAGAACCAACTATGACTGGAGCCAAAAATATCACTTTAATGATGCCTAACGATATACTGCTATACTCATAGTTTGGTGCCTAGCCCAGTTGTCATCAGAGAGGCCTCAGCCAACAACTGATGGAAACAGATGCAGACCCACAGCCAAGCATTAGGTTCAGCTCGGGGAATCCTACAGAAGAGGAGGAGAAGAAAGGATCATAGGAGCCAGAGGGGTCAAGGACACCACAAGAAAGCCCATAGAAATAACTGACCTGGGCTCCTAAGGGTTCACATAGACTAAACTGACAACCAGGGAGCCTGCATGGGACTGACCTAGCCCTTCTGCATATATGTTATAGTTGTGTAGCTTAGCCCTCTTGTGGGATTCCTAACAGTAGGATCAGAGGCTGTCTCTGACTCTTTTAATGGCTTTTGGGACTCGATTCCTCATACTGGGTTGCCTTGCCCAGCCTTAATACATGGGAGGTGCTCAGTCTTAATGCAATTTGATGTGCCATGTTTTGTTGATATCCATGGGAGATCTGTCCTTTTCTCAACAGAAAATGGAGGAGTGGATTAGGGGCTGGGAAGAGAGGGGAGTGGGAAGAGAGGGGAGTGGGAGCAGGACTGAGAGGAGAGGAAAGAGGAGAAACTTCAGCTGGCATGAGAAAGAGGAGGGAGAAGAGAAGAGAAGAGAAGAGAAGAGAAGAGAAGAGAAGAAGAGAAGAGAAGAGAAGAGAAGAGAAGAGAAGAGAAGAGAAGAGAAGAGAAGAGAAGAGAAGAGAAGAGAAGAGACGAGGGGAGGAGAGGGGAGGGGAGGGGAGGGGAGGGGAGGGGAGAGGAGAGGAGAGGAGAAGGAGAGAGAGAGAGAGAGAGAGAGAGAGAGAGAGAGAGAGAGAGAGAGAGAAGAAGGAGAGGAGGAAGGAAGGGAGGGAGGGAAGGAGGGAGGAAAAAGAATGAGAAGTATAGGGTTAGAGGAATGGAAGGGAACAGAGAGCACACTGTATTGGAAGTACTTCGTGCCTAATTGATAAACTACCCTGTATCTCCTCAGACTCCTTTACTACACTTCTGCTGCTGCCTACCCAGTCTGTGTAGCTTGGGCGACTATTACTCCCATCAAGATGCTTCACGATATTCCAGGAACTCAAGGGTATTTGTCCTCCTCTGGTGAAGTGCCTGTGAGTTGTAGCAGTTTAGTCTCCTTTTGCATTCCAACAAGATGGGTTCAGCTTTTCCCAGTTTCCTCCCACAATTCCCACAGTCCCAGGATCTGACCACTTGCTCCTCTGCCCAATGGCAAAGAAGAGAGACTGTCAGTGCTGGGAATCTTTCAGTTACAGGTTCTTTTTTGAGAGGGTATCTGCTGTTCTGTGGCTGCTGAACTCTTCCTCTGATTGGGACTTCCAGCAGCAGTACCTGTCGGTCTGTGCCTCTAACTGTACCTGCTACTTCCGGTCCTCCCTTGGTCAGGTTGAGTTCTGAGCATGCTCCTCAGCATGGCAGTACTTGCTGCTTCCTTTGTAGAAGACATCTTACCTAGTTTTATTTCTGCCTCTTTTAGTTTTATTTTCAGGTTCTCTGTTGGTGGCTGTACTGGTTAATTTTTGTCAGCCTGACACTACCTAGAATCATCTGTAAGGAGGGAAACTCATCTACAGAATTACTGCCATCACATTGTCCTATGGCTGTGACTGTGGAGTATTTTACTGATCAGTGATGAATGGGAAAGGGCCTAGATCACTGTGCCAGTCCTGGGAAGATGGTCTTTGAATTGTATAAAAGAAGCAAGCCAGTAAGCAGCATTCCTCCATAGCCTCTGCTTCAATTCCCGCCTTCCAGTTCCTACTTGAGTTCCTGTATTGGCCTCCCTTGATGATGGGCCAACTATACCCTTTAAAGCAAATAAGCCCTTTCTTTGCCTGTGTTGTTTTGGGTCAGGGTATTTATCACAGCGAAGACAAGCAAACTAAGACACCTGTTTTTTTAATCTTAATTTTCTTCCACCCAAACTCACGGTCTTACCCATAATGTTTCCAGTCTCCCATCTTCTCAAACTAAAAATGCAGATTTTTGAGTGTTCCCATCGGAAACAGAGTAAGTCTGACGCTGAAGATAGGCCATTACCCTGACCCGATTGTTACACATAGAACACCTGTTTTGAAAGGTCACACTGTACCCCATTCTAAATGAATGTTTGTTGTAGCAATACCTATAACAAGAAAAATTTTTAGAACATTTCTTTAAAAAGCTCTGTCAGATAAATTATGAATGGCACATAGTTCTGTTATGAGAGCCATGGTACTATCAGAAAATATACTTTATTCCTCCCAATATTTGCATTTTTGAACTATCTGTGCTGTGAAGATGTATTTCAAACTTTAAATATGTGAATGAATACAAGCATTGTACCAAGTATGGGGGATATGAAGACTAGGAGGCTACAAGACACCAGCAACAAGGACAGACTCCAGAAGGCAGACTTTTAAGATGAGCCTTAACTGCACCAGACCACTCACCAAAGCCTTTAATTAATTCACTGCCTTGTCTTTGTATTTTGTTGCCCTGAGATTGTGATGGAGGAGGCAATAAATCTTGTGATCAGCACTGTAATCTGAGAGTAAAGGCAGTGTGTTATTCACTGTCAGAATCTTTTTATAGAATCACTGTGAATCTCTGCTGACTGCCATGTATGTTGCAATGCAAGGATAATGCATTAATTATTTGGAAGCAATTTTGTAGGTTTCTGTTTGCTTTTTTTGTACCATATCAATGTTCCTTCTTTGAGACATACAGCAAAATATTACTTTAATGTGAAATGCTGATTGTATTTTTTAACAGAAATCCAACAGTGCAACTAGTTAAGCATGTGGTGCTTATATAACAATACTTTTATTATTTCTTAGTATTCCTAAAATATCTTTTAAATAAATGTCATGAAAACTAAATCCCCACATCATAAAACAAAGGTATGTGGTAGAGAAATAGTGGGCTAATGGGCTGTGACTTTTCACAATGAGTTCTAAGTTTTATAAGAAGAGCATATCAGCAGATAGAAAAATGCATCTGGACAAAGACCAATTGCCTGGAGTTACACACAATCTAATTTTATATCCCCCCCCAACTAGATACATGAATAACATTATTGAGTCACTTTCCTGGAAACAATTGAACAAGATTGACAAATCCATAATACTTCAGACCGTGTAATTCCAATTGGTCCAATCACAGATACATTTATCATGCCTACAGAGACATTATTATAACTACAAGTCATCTTGTCTCCCCCTGTGATGAGTCCTGAGTGAAACGGAGGCAGGTTTGCACTGTAACCTACTCAAGCATGTATCTTTAGATAATATTTTTAATCTCAGCATCCTTGTGTAATTTAATTTCTTGTCCTGATAATTCTCTTGACAAACACCATTACAAAATTATATTGGGAAGTGTTTCTGCTGTGAGTGGGAATTATTGTATAGTAATAAGAAATCTAAATTGTCCATCTCAGTGGGATATCCCAGCTGCTAACTATAGCATTACCTTGTATCTAAGACCTGGTAGGCAAATAGGTAACCAAGTAAAAGTGCAGGTGTATCTTGGTAGTTATGTGGCCTGATGGCTAGAATACCCCTTTGTGGTTAAATATTCTGTAACCTAAAGTTAAGTTCTTCCTACTACATCAGAAATACGCACTAGGGAATTTTCTCAATTGTAATAGATGGAATAAAGAAGGGTCTATACCCTCAAAAGACTCCACATTTGCTATAATATAATTTACATTGTGGGGTTTTAATTGGTTTGCTTATTTTACACATATGGATATTTTGCCTACATGTATGTTCGTGTACCACATGTGTCCCTGGTAACTACAGAGACCAGAAAAAGGCATCAGATGCCCTTTACTGATGGTTATAAGGCATCATGTGGGTGCTGGGAACTCATGTGAACAGACCCACACAGAAACATGATTAAAACAAAAATCTTTAAAAAAAAGTAAACTTGGGTTCTGGAATTTCAATGAGCTTCTTAGGTACAAATCATGATTTGATGAGAGCTGCAGCTAGAGATGTCCTCCAAAAGCTATCTGTGGCTCCCTCTGGCTTCACCAGGCATCTTGTTCTTTAGCTGATTTAGTCTCTGTGATAAGTCTCATTCACAAGTTCAACCTTACACTGTATCCTGCATTTATCCAAAAACTTAAGCAAACTGAAAAACTGGGCATGGAAGCTACTGGACACATGAATCCTCTTTAATCTTGGAATTCATGCATATAATTTTTTCTAGATTTTTCTACTCCCTTTGGATTTCTTTCTTGTGCTTTCTGGAGTTAGTTGTATGCAAACTTTTTCTGCCTCTGCATCCATCCATTCCAAAGCAGTTCCTGTCCAGGTTTTTCCCTATCCCTGTCTCATTTGGATCAATATTTTTATTCTGTCCTTCCGTGAAAATCCAAGAACTGCTTTAAAGATCGGCTGCAATAAAAATATTCCTAGAAATGCATACATACATTGTACCTGTGCGACTGCCTAACATTCTAATAAACATTGAATTCAAATTCCTAAAGTCTCTGAACCAAATGAGAAAACAAAATACTTAAAGTCACTCAGGCAGGAAGGATTTAATAGGATCAGCTGTTACCTATGGCTCGAACTCAACTCCATATGCTTTGAAATGGCATAAATTCATCCCAAATCCTTGAAGTATTCTGCTACTTTTCCTTTTCAGTGTCATGAATTTTCATCTTCCAGATTTTGCAGGGAAGTTTCTAACTGAGGAAAGGGAGAATTGAAGTGGGACTATGAGCCAGATGGAGGGTTTTAAACAATAAATGTTTCATATATTTCCTAGCAAGACCTCTTTTTCCATTTAGTGACTTTAGCAGAAATCATGATGTAAGTTCTAGATTACAGCACTGTTAAAAAGTGACTCCAGTAATTTAATGTGAACTCTTAAAAGACAAGAAAAAGTATTCGAATTAATTGGAGATAAAAATGGCTTTTATCTTGCTTCATGGAATGCTGCTTCTGTAGAGTGAAATTAAGTAGCTTTATAAAATTAAGTCCCTTTGCACAAGCTGCCAACTATGCAAATAATTTTGTCATTTTTAGAGCCTGCTGAAAAAGAACATCGTGTACCAGATTGAAGGGAAGGAGGTGGTTACAGAACTGATAGATGATGGCTGTGGTATGGGAAAGGAGAAGGTAAACATCTAAATAAAAACTTCCTATGGGAAACACTAGATGGCCAGGTGTGTCCATCAGCAATAAAATCTACCAACAACAATGTGTGGTTTGAATAAAAATGGCTTCCTTAGGTTCACATATTTCGATGCTGAGTAGCACTGTTTGAAAGGATTAGAAGATGTGGCCTTGTTGTGTGTTGCTGGGATTGATCTTTGAGGTTTCAAAAAACCCATTCCAAGCCCAGAGTCTCTCTCTTCCTGCTGCCTGTGGATCTGGATGTAAAATTCTCAGTTACTTCTCCAGCAACCATGTCTGCCTGTGTGCCACCATGCTTCCCACCATGATGATAATGGACTAAACCTCTGAAACTGTAAGCAAGCCCCAATTAAATGCTTCCCTTTATAAGAGTTGTCGTGTTCATGGTGCCTCTTCACAGCAATAGAACATTGACTATAACAACCAATAACCCTAAAGACTGAAAACTGCACCAGGAACCACTTGATCCCTCTATCTGAGTTTCAAACCAGCAAGAAAGAAATTCAGGGAAGGCACCCAGCTGTGCCAGGGTAGTTAGGCAGGTACCACTACAATGAACAAATATGTGATGGAGAGATGGGAAAGACAGAAAAATGGTGACAGGTGAGAGAGAGGGCTGAGGTCAACACACTATCATTACCCAGTAGGGATTATGAGATGGTATACTACAACAGCCTGGAGCTTATGCAGATGCAGACTCTACCTCTGAACCTGTCACCTGGCTGTGGGATACCCCTGACTCTGGGCAGCTACACAGGCCCTGAGATGAGGAAAGAATGATTCACTATCTGGATTGGACCTCTTCAAGGACCACTGTGGTCCCTGATGCCACCCAGAGACTATGTTGATGTCTGTGGTCCATGCTTCTGCCACCTGGCAAAATGAAGTCTGATATCCAGATAAATACAGTCTGGGCTGCCATCTGAGGCTTTGGTGATAATGTCCTCAGGCTTTGTTGCCTCTGGGGGCCATGCTGATGTGAGTGTCATGTGTAGCTACCTGAGGCCATGTTGAGATACAGTGGCCCTGGCAGCTGATGAGAGCCATGAATGAGTCAGTGGTCCTGATATGGATGGCCAAGTGTCACGTTGATATCTGTGGCTCAGGTTACCATCTAAGCACATATGGATGTCTATGGTCTAGGCTGCTGCCTGAAGGCTCCAGGCCTCACAGAAGAGCTGGCCTGCTTCTCTCCAGCCAAAGTATGGAAGCACCAGCTGTGGCATGGGCATGGGAGAGCTACCCCTCTCCCCTCACTGGCAGCACACAGAAGTCCCAACAGTGGCATAAGTGTGGGAAAGACAGCCCCATAACACAGGGGCTGGAGTAGGCGAGGGAGAGCTGGCTCTATCCCTCTCTGGCCACACCACAGCTTTCCTCAGCTGATGGCTTCTGGCATGGACGCAGGCTGATAAAGACTCCTTCTCTCTTGGGGAGCTATCTACAAGGAACTTGACGATGTTCCAATGAGTATATGAACAACACAGAATGGGCATTTTTTTTCTTTTTTGGAGGGTGATGTCATGAAGGAGGGGAGGCAGACATGGAAAGACTGGGAGGTGAGTGAGATCAGGATGCATGATGTGAGATTCCAAAATAATCAGTAAAAAAAATCATTTAAAAAAAAAGAAGAAATACAATTCTATTTTCATGAATTTTTTCCCTTGGTTTCTAAACGCTATGTCTCTACTGGCAGAGATACTTCTTTGATTTGCATATTAACTACAAGATAGGCCTTTCATTTCCTGACCCATTCCTGATAGTGCATCTTTTCTCATGCTATGTCTTTTGCTCACTTTCAGATATGTTTTAGATATAGCTTATTATGAAAGTTCTGCTTCACAGTTTCTGTTTGTGGTTAGATGGAATGCAGAGTTCAACAAATCTTCTCTCTCTCAAAATGATACAATAAAATAGGACACAGCTGTTAACAATGTCATCTCAAGACTGAAATGTGACCATGACAAAGCAAAAGTCTGAGAAGCTTTGATTGACAGATAGTCCTGAACTTCAGGTTAGGAGAGTACATCTTCCAAGTGCTTCCTGCAATGGTTCCAGTCCACTTCCCAACAGCACCCCAGTGAGAGTCCTGCTGGAAAGTCATCTTCTGCAAAGCACAACTTCTGTACCACTGTTGATGAAGGCTCACTCCATGTGGAATAAACATTGACACTCTTCATCCATAAGACAGTGAAATTCTGTCGTTTACTACTACAGTGTGGATGGAACTATAGGTCATTATAGGAAGTGGAATACACCAGGCACAGAAACAAAAACATGATAGTTCTCAATCTCTTGTGGCCCCGGAAGACTAGAAAGGATGGGGCAGGGCCAGATAAGTGATGCCTGAGCAGAGGATGAACTGGTTCTGATTTTCTATGGTACAGTAAGAAAACAGTTGGTCATAACAACATGTGATAGGTTTCAAAACAATCAGAAAAATCCAAAATCCCTACTCACTAATACACATAGAAATCATTATGATTTGAGTTGTGGAAGGATTCATTACCCTAATTTAATCATTATGCATTGGATACAGGTATGTAATTCTCTTGGTGTTCCCGATAAAGACGTAAAAATGCTGCCTCAATAGAAATAGTCAAAATATAACCATACAGTTACATAGCTGAGGGCAAGAAAACAGAATGGGTGGCTTGTCTGAGGTTACAGTTCTGCATAAAAGAAACAGTGGCCCTGAAGATTAGCTGAAACTTCTGTAGTGATCAGCACAGTTATTGCAAGCTGTATGTTCCAATTCAGTTGAGAGACAATATTGCAAAGATATGATTGTGACTTCGATTTGCATCCCCCTAAGAGCATGGAGAGCTTTCCACGTGCTTGTTTCCCTGACTTCATAGCACTTTCATTAAAGTGTCTCTTGCCTCTTGCCTATTTTCCACATGAATAAATGCTTTCTTTATTGCTGTGGAGTTATGAGTGCTTAACATTCCAGACTATAACCATTTTTGATATGTGGGCTGCAAATATTTTCCATTCTGCTCTTTTCCTTTTTATACTCTTTTTAAAAGAAAATATGAAGGAATATATTGAGTAGAATAACTTAGAAGCAAAATCATGTTTCTATTCATGATCTTTAAAGCAACATTGGTCATTTGTCTCTCCAATTGCCTTTTAAAATAGAATTTCAATATTAGATTTACTTATTTTTCTTAATTTTTTCTTACAATATGTTTTGACTATATTATTTCCCACCCCCCAGATTCCTCTGATATTATCCCCGTTTCTCTATCTACCCAACTGCATTTATTTTCTCCCTCTCTCTTTCTCTGAAAATGAAAGGAAAAACTCAAAATAAATTCTTTGCAGAGTCTTTGACAGAAATAAGTTTTCAGTTTTGATGAAAATCAATTTAACAATTTTTATGCTAAATCTAAACCTGTGTCTGGAATATTTCAGCTATATTTACTTTTCTCTAAGTATCTTTAAATTCTACATTGTACATTTAAGTTCATTATCTTCTTTGAGTTAATTTTATAGGTTTTAGACGTGGGCTAGACTACTGCTTCTACCCTTATCATTGGCTGAAACTGATGTCAGTTTTCCATTTAGTTACTTTCAGGATCTTACCAAAGCCACTCAGCATATTGGAGGAGGGGGGTATTCTGGGCGTGTCTGTTCTGTGCCCACTGAGTGTCCCTATCACATAGTCTGGTTTTAGTTATTACATTAGCACGCCTGGAGTTAGGTAGACAAAATTGATTCCTTATCCTATTTCAGAATGTTTTGTTAATCTAGATACCTTGTGTTCCTGTAAGAAGTGTGAATTGATCTCTGATGCGTCTACTAAAAAGCTTCGTGATTTTGGTAGGAAATAGATATTTAGAGAGAAATCGCATCCTCATTGTGTGAGTCTTCCTATTCATCCAAACCTTCTGCGATATGTGTGAAAGGAGGTATGCAAAGAGGGTTCCAGCAGTTCTGACACCAACACAGAAGGCAGAGCAGGCTGGACTGCGTTTGCTGACTGAGACCCATGAGCCCATGTTCCCACGCTGCTGAGGAAAAGGCTGGAGAGTGGGATGCAGGCTCATATTTCTAGAGACTTTACATAGACCAGATCTATCATCAGCTATAGTTGACCTAACATTCTCTGTTTTAACAGCTACCCTTTCCTGGAGGACTACCAAAAGCAGAATTCTAGCATAATAAATTAAACTAAGAAGCCAAATTTGTAACAAGGTAGGCTAGCAATATTAAGACACTGAGGCAAAGCCCACTTCACGTGTCTATACAATTTTATGTTTCTATTTTATTTTTTAAAATCCAAAAGCATCTGCAAACTCAGGTGGCCCCTCTTTCTGCTCTCTTCCTTGCACTGATTAAGTACGCAATGAAATAGTTTTGATGTGTGATTCTTATAAAAATTAAGATTTGAGAACAGAACATCTTAAAAGGAAAGTAAAACTGGGGTACCATACCAGCTCCAAGTGCTATTTTCACTCCAGGGAGCTAAGGTAGCCACCCAAAACATTTTATAGGAACCCTTCTGTTTCTTCTTTAATATGACTATATATGTATGACATCTACTTTTCTACTAACAAAATACAAGTACAACCCTACCAGAATAAAAGTTATAAATAACTTGTATTTATATTTAACTGATAAATGACTATAATTATTTATATCTGTGGGGTACAACCTGATATTTTGATTTATGTGTATATCTTTAAACAAATTCACCTCTACCTTGCATTTGAACTTTGCATCTCTTATTTTTTTAAGTACCAATTTAAATCATTATGGGTGCAGCATGAAAAGTAGACTCTGGAGTCTAATGTCATTCTAGGGTTGTTAGCTTATGTCAAGTCTGAGCTACCTCACACTTAAAACTGTCAGATAGGTTTATGTAAAACCCATTTACAAATGGAGACCTCCCAGGACAGAATTAATTAGAGAGAGAGAGAGAGAGAGAGAGAGAGAGAGAGAGAGAGAGAGAGAGAGAGAGAGAGAAGGTTAGAAATGTCTATAAATACAGCCATCACAGGTGGTAAAGGAAGGCAATTTGGGATTTATAAAGAATCTATCACAACAGTGCATCCAACCTGGTCCACCTATTTGGAACTCCTACCTGAACTCCCATGAGAAGGGAGTTGTAATTTAAAACGTGAAAAGCAATTTTCACTGTAAATTTTGTAAGGTGTGGGGGTCTGACTGATACTACATGCAAACCCTCAAATTAAGCACAAAGAAAAGCAAGAGGAAAAGTTCCAGTTCTGCACAGAGCACAGTATTGTTTCAAATACATTGAGAGTTTGAGAAACATAGTGATATTTGGCAGGTGGTGATCTTTATGAGCTAGCGATGAAGGCTGCGGGCAGCATGGTGGAGAAGCTAGATGGAGCTATCAGTAAGGGAAGTGCAAAAGAATACCAAGGAGTGGGAAACAGTGTCAGTTACAGAGGCTGGGCTCAGGATCTTTGATGCATTGGAACACAGTCACAGCACAAACACCTGAATTCCTAGTGCAGTGTCTGCTACTAGAGGCAAGTGTGACCATGAAGCAGAATGACAAACTGCACTTTTGCTTGATGGTGCAATTAAGCACCATCCTGGACCTTATTATTGGATGGCATTCATATTTCTGTAGAAATACATAGAAGAAGGAGGAGGCTGCGAGAACGGAATAGACATCACATTGCTTCAGATGAACACAACCAAAGAAATTAGTTCAAACTGTCAAAATGACCTCTAGTACTGTTCCTTAGCACCAGGTGATGGAAGGAAATTAGCTTGCGTGTGTGTCTATGTTTATAGCTAATTTTGGTAATAATGTTTCACAGTCTATTTCATTTGGCAGTATCTCTGAGACTTGGTTATTAATAAACAAAGAGCTGTAATTCGACTGTGGTTCTGGTAGCTGAGAAATTCTAGATCCATACATCCTGCTGAAGTCCTCACGCTGCTTCAACCGTGACAGAAAGCAGCGTAGGTCAAGTGGATGAACATCGGGAACCGTGGGGCAACTTTGCTTTCGACAATCTGTTCTATGTAACCGTTCTAGGCCTGTGAGAGGAAGGACTCCACCCCTTCACGAGGACACCATGTCCATGACCTATGATGAATTCAGATTCTAACATATGCTATTTTGGGAGAAGATACTCAAGCCATTACGTCATATATATATATATATATATATATATATATATATATACACGATGGCTAAAAATTGAGTGGGGGGAAACAGTTAACTTTAAGCACATTAGCCTCAATCAGCCATTTCCTATTGCTGAAACCAAGAGAGTGAGCCTAAATATCCACAGCAACATGCACACACTGGTGTCAATTCATCCTAAGAGCAAGATTTTATCTCTGGGTCACATTTCTACTGCTTTTTGCCTGTTAATTCTTATATAGTTTTTCATTATTAAACTATTTCTTATATTCCCCATGGGCTGAAAAAGAAATTGCCAGATTAATTGTACTATACCACTTTCGCCACATTATTAGTCTCTGCATATTGCACCCTCTGGCATCAGGAGCTTCAAGAACCTTTTACTCTTGCATATTAATAGTTTTATTCTTGACTTCAGAGAGACATGTCGTGTCAGTTTTCTTCTGGATTAGTATGGTAGGTTGAAAGAATAAAAGGGAAGAAACAGAATGTGGTGATGTATCAGACATTTCCCCTCCACATTGCCAAATACTACACTTCTGAAGAGAACTTCACATGAGGAAAAATACACTTGATCAAATGAAAATTCAGAAAGCCAGGAAAACCATAATGTGAAAGTAGATTTTCTTTTAAAATACTGGTTCTGTCTTGCCAAATTATGCACATTCAAATTATCTACCTTCTGTTTTAATTTTTATCATAAAAGGAATATAATTTCTTTCATTTCAAATTTGCACTCTAGAAATAAAAATGGAGAGAAAAAAGCACTCAGTTGCAATTAGCTCCAAACAACCATTTTCTTATTTTGCTATAATTCTTTCAAATATTTTACAGTGTTAGAATCTCCATTTAGTGATATGAAGTGTGTAATTGGTTTATTATTTTTAGTTATCATAAAGCAGAACATTTCATGTTTATTGTAAGTTCTTTAGAAACGCTTTACTTTGGGCTACTTATTTTGAATTTATTACAAAGACTGAAAAATCAGACATCATTTCAAAAACCTCTTTCTCTTAAGAGGAAATATGAACATATATAATAATTTGCTTTTGCTTTCTTTTATCTGTGCTATTTCTTTTTATGTTCGTACTTAATTAGCATAAAATAATGAGTTTCACTCTGGGACTCTCACACACACTCTTTGTGTTGTTCCTCCCCCTTCTCCCCTCTCCCATCTCCTTGCTCCATTACCTGGTCCTCACCCTCCTCTCAGTCTCTCTCACCTGCTTCTGCCTAGAAACCCTTCAAATGTAGTCATCTATTGACCTGACTTTACTAAATCCCAATGTAATGAGCATCTGATGTGTGCCCCATGCTAGCATATGCCTACTAACCATACTAAAATGGACAATCTCTCCTTCTTTATTTCACATAGTTCCTTAGAATACATTCTAGGATACAAAAACATAGACTAACTACCTTCGAACAAAATTTCTAAAAATCGTAACTACTTTTTGACATGTGCATGAATGCCCCTTTATCATTCCTCATTTTGCTTCCATCATTTAAGGAAACCATGTTTTTCCCACTTTATTGGATTAAGAATAACAAGATTGTTTTAATAACTTATAACCTTTTTCATAAGTTGCATTAAGGAGAATCGTCTCTGTACAGTTATTCATTAGGTAGCTTTACTAGAGGCAATGGTGAGATGTCAACAACTTACTTGGAAGATGTAGCCTTGGGGCAGGTGAGGGGGAATGCTGGGAATGAGGTGGCCTGAGAGCCAAGGAGCCTCATCGCTGCCTTGATAATCGCGTTAGAAGGTCTCACAACGGAGCACAGCAGGACGCTAAGTGGACTTATTTGCTAGAAACGCAGCAGTCTCCATTGCAAATAAGAAATGCACCTTGGAGCAGTCCAGGGCAGCAAGAAAGGACGGAAGTCGGAGCTGTTGCCTGGGAAACCTGTTCCTAGGCCCCAGGGTGCAGAGCTTTGCCCAACCTGGGCTTGGAGCAGGAGGAGAAACGCATTGGGCCCCCAAGGAATCCTAAAAGCCATACCAATGTCTTAAAAGAACTTATTCTTGTATCTTTGTTTCCATCTGTCTCATAGTTTACCCACTGGAACCGAGGAAGTCAGACAGACTAGTGAACATTATGTAAAAGCCAGGCTTGTATAGCAGGTTCCCTTTGATGTATCAGACAAAACATGATATTATTTAGAACTGTAAGAGAAAAATTTGTAAACCTGCAATTCTCTGCCCCTTGAGATGTTTATAATATAACCAATATATGAAAACATGAATAACAGAAGAATATAAAGTGCTTAGATCTTTCTGGAAAAAAAATGTTCAACCACTTATAAGTTATCCATATACAAAATATTATTACAAGGCAGTCTCAGCCATTTGCTATTGTTCTTTATCTGTAGCTCCATATAAGATTTTCTATTTGATATCATTTTAATAACCTATAACAGATATCTAATTCTTCTAGAAATTGCTCTTCATGTTTTCTGAGCGTGTGTTACTAAACAACCTCCATCAAGTTTCAACTTTAAATCTGGGGTCATATACACTACTTTTAAATTATATAAATGTATCTCAAAGAAAAATTTTGAATTAGTCTTCCAGCTATGTGTAGTAACCACACCATGCAGACATTTTCTCTGATTTCAGTGCCCGTGGCTACATCTTCCTGATCGGGAAGTATGGTTGTGTATGTGGTATACCTTTGGGATCAGAAAGCTTTATCAGGTGTTCACATATACATACATAAATGTTTATTGGTTATTATCTGAATAATATTTCTTTTTCACAGGTATGTGATTATCACTCCACTGCTACCCTGACTGATGTTTTTGAAAGTTATAAGAACAATCTGTTTTCTGTTCTTTAATATACAGCCTTATTTTTCCTTATTTCAAAAGACTTAGTTTATGGCTGTTTTATTTCACTGTAAAGTGTTCTGCTCACTGTTCCTAGAGAAATGTTAAGCTAAAGAATCATTTTCTTAACTGTGCGATTACAACAGTCATACCCATCAATTTTAGGGTATTCTTCACCAAACCCAGGTGTTGCCCTAGACAATAGTATCCAAGAGCACCCAACCAGTGAGGAATGTGGACCCAGGATCTCAAAGCCACTCCATGCGCTTCCAAACCTGCATTGTGACTCCCTCACCCTGTAACTGTGATTGCTACTGCCTGTAACTGCTCCTCCCAAAGCATGCTATAGTCATGTCTTTCCCTAGATCAAAGATGGTGCTATTTAATTTCAGGTGTCACCTTTGCTGGAACATGGATATCTAGACATTCGGTTTAACATTATTTCTGATTATACATATGAAGATGTTTCTGCATAGGATTATTGTTTCAGTCAGAAAGCTGACTAAAGTCAATTACCCTTCCCAGTGTGGGTGAGCCTTATCCCACTTGTTAAAAGACAATAGGCGGAATGAGAAGTTTTCTATCTGTACCTGTCTGTCTTTGGGTAGAAATCTTGGTCTCTTGGATTCAGACTCAAAATAAACCATTGTCTCTCCTGAATCTCCAGCTTGCCAATGAAGATACTTGGATTCTCAACTTCTACAGTCATCACACACACACATATAGATGTGTGTGTGTATGTGTGTATATATCTGTGTGTATATGTATATATCTGTGTGTATGTATATATTCTCTTCATGCCTACATCTATTAACCTCTATCTGTAAATCTAATATAGACATGGTTATTCACATACAGAGTTACAAATTTACAAATATCTAGTTGATCTCAGTGATTCTATTTCTCTATAAACCCAGACAAATACAGACAGCATGAAATCAGTAAGTGAGTTTTAGGAAAGCTACAAAACCCCTAAAATTTCATGTAAATATTTTCTCATACACATACTGGCATACCCATTCATTTGAGTGGACATCCATAATTTTCATACGATTCTTAGAGTTCTTTCATTGAATAAATGTTGCTAAATAATGCAATAGAGTCTATTGCCTTTTAATAGTATTGTGTACAAGGACCTTGTTTTCAACATTTGTCCCTTTTTCCCTTTAGAAACTGGAAGTCTGGAGGTCTATGGCTTTTCAGAGACAGCGACACAGCATTGGAATCAGCATGGGTCATGCTTTACTTCACTTTTGCCTGTTGTCAAAAATGCAGCTCTACATGTCTCCATTTTGTGCTTATATGTTGTAGGTATTTCAAAGTGGGTCAAGAAGATCCCATTGACAGCTTTATACTGATACCAGATTAGTCCCATTCAGCTTGTTACAGAGAGAAGTGTGGAAAAATATTTGCTGTCATTTGATCTAATGTCTGAAGATTCATGGAGCCATGTCTAGGGAAGCTTCCTCTCTGGCCTTGTGGGTCAGGCACAGGTAAAGCTATCTCCCCTGTGTGCTATTTGTGCGACATGATTCTGGGCTCTGCCCTCTTCCCTGGAGTGTGGGAGGAAGCAGAATATGCTGCCCCAGGGGCCCCCAAAGGAGTATCTGTAGAATTTCCCCACATTTCCTCCAGGGACTCATTACTATGTTTAGGGGAGGGTGGCTTGTCAGTTCTCTGGGACTTCCTTTTATGCCCATTGACAAAAGTAGAGCAAATTATTTTACTTCCTTAAAATGAGATACCCATTTCTAATTTCCAAAGCAATGAAAAACCTTCCCTCACATCTACAAATCGGATGAGTCATCCTAGAGAGCTGTGGGAGGAGACAGAATGCCCAGAACCTACCCACACATTGCATTTCAAACTAGCCTCCCTGCTACTGTTACTGGGAAGCATTATAATTCAAATGTCATCCATTTAGCAAGGCTTCCGCCTATATAAAAGTACGCATTTTCGTGTTACTGTGAAAGACTACTAGACAGCTCCTTTTTAATTTCATATTTCTGCCTTAGAACTTGACCTGAAGGCGAGAAGAGTCATAAAGCGAGCTTTCCTCACCTTTGCTCAAAAGCAGTATCCATCTGCGTTAGTATTTGTTCTGGTAATGGAGTCCTGCCTGTCTTCTACATTATCTGTGGCACACAGGCTGAAGGCTTTCCCTTTATCAGTGTCATGATTCTAACAACAAAATAGTTCTGGCTAACGTACAGTGACAAGTAAATCATCGAAAAACAATTGCGCAAAAAAGTTCTTTTCACTTGTGATTATCTTTCTTAAAAGTATTTGCTAAACCTGTCCATCCTAATGATTCATGAAATCACTCTCTAATAGTATATAAAGTATGTACTGTCAAGGTTTTCAAATTTTATAGTTGTTATAAACCTGAAAAAGATGTTTCCTGCCTCTTCTCGCCTGGTGAAGAAATAACACTTCAAGTTTACGCTCTTAATAAAATGAATAAAAACAGAGAACCTCATATAATAGCAATGGATTTTTTTTCACAGTAGAAATAGCCTCTGAATTCCCCTGGAATGTCACACAGCAGAAATTCTAAAGAGAATTGAGTCAGAAAACAGTAGAAAAATCACTTTTTTTCAACCACATGGCATCTTTGCGTCATTTTTGTTGATGCATCTTTACGATTGCCCTATGCAAAGTGTGATCAAAGTGCATATTAGACCAACAGGTGCAGAATAGACTCACTCACACTTACCATCCAAGACAAGAGACAGTTAAAAAGACGATAATCTTAATTTTGTTTCAGAAATATCGTTAAAGTGTAGGTCATTGGACGAGCTAATCCTCATTCTAATTTCTTGTCTATCATTTCCCTTCTCAATTCTGTAAAATTAAATAACAGTAAAAGTCTCAACTTAGTTGTAAGAAAATTAAAGGAGAGCAGCAGGGACATGATGTGGGTAAACAATTGTGCCAAAATATGGTGTGTGAAATAAGAGACCCAATTCCATGTCCATGTTGTGCCTAAATGTATATTTACCTTTCCTCTGCTGCAGAAAAGAGACGTAAAAATAGTGAGATAAAGGGATCAGTGTATCACTTGATATGATTGTCTGACTCAACATTCCGTGATTTCAAGAGGCACATGATGTTGACGTAATTATGAAGGGAGAAGGCAGAGACAGCAAGCAATGTTTGAAGGGAGGTAGGCAAGAGCAGGCTGTAGGAGTCAGAAGATGGAGCCGAACTGATGCCACCATCATCCTGGACTTGGAGCAGTAGCTGTTGTGGTCACAGATACATTTCACTGTAGTCTAGGACTGACCTAAGGTCATGTCCTCTTTTTTTTTTTTTTTTAATTTGCTGTTCCATACACATTACATACACACATATTTCTAAATATATAAATACAACTTGCTCAATCCATATACTGTTACTTGTATGTATATGATTTCAGAGAGCATACTTAAGAGGCTTTGGGGGGAAGAAAGGGAAGAGAAAAATGATGTCATTATATTATGATTTCAAAAAATAAAACATTATTTTTTTTAAATAAACCTTTTAAAAGACATTAAACAAAAAGCCGCAGTGATGAAGAAAGGCAGGAGAGTCAGGTGGTAGGCAAAGCCTCCATGTGCATGTGGTAGACCTGCAATGAGGACAGTCCCTATGAAGATAAAGGGCCTATGAATTTGCCTTGAGCTGGCTTTATAGAGTTAATGTGGACACAGGAGAGGTGCAGCATCTAGGAAGATTGCCAGGAATCTGGCTTCAGAGTTGCTTGAAATCTATTTTGTTAGATATGGGAATGACATTACCAGCTTCTTTCTTAGGTCCATTTGCTTGGAAAATATTTTTCAAACCCTGAGGTAATGTCTATCTTTGATGTTGAGGTGTTTCTTATATGCAGTAGAAGGACGGATCCTGCTTTCACATCCCTTCTCCTAGTCTGTATCTTTTTATTGGGGAATCCACTGATATTGAGAGATATCAGTGACCAATGATTGTTAATTCTTGTTATTATGTTATTGTTGGTGGTAGTGGTTTTGTGTGTGTGTGTGTGTGTGTGTGTGTGTGTGTGTGTGCGCGCGCGCACGCGCACGTGTGTGCATGTGCGTATGTGTGTGTGTATTTCCTTTTGTAGGGTTTTGATGGTGTGAAATTCTTTATTGCATCATTTTCATGAGTGTAATTATCCTCTTTGGGTTGGAGTTTTCCTTCTAGTACCTTCTGTAGGGCTGGATTTATACATAGATAATGTTTAAATTTTACTTTATCATGGAATATCTTGTTTGCTTCATCTATGGTGATGAAAAGTTTTGCTGGGTATAGTAATCTGGGCTGGCATCCCTGGTCTCTTAGAGTCTGCACAACATTTGTCCAGGCCTTTCTGACTTTTAGAGTCTCCATTGAAAAGTTTGAGGTAATTCTAGTAGGTCTGCCTTTATATGTTACTTGGCCTTTTTCCTTTGCAGCTTTTAATATTTTTTCTTTGTTCTGTGGCTTTTATGTTTTGATTATTATGTGGTGAGGAGACTGTCTCTTTTAATCCAATCTATTTGGTGTTCTGTAAGCTTCTTGTATCTTTATATATAGGTATGTCCTTCTTTAGGTTAGGAAAATTTTCTTCTATGATTTTGTTAAAAAATATTTTCTGGTCCTTTGAGCTGGGATTCTTCTCCTTTTTCTATTCCTGTTATTCATAGGTTTGGTCTTTTCATAGTGTCCCAGATTTCCTGGATGTTTTGTGTAAGGAATCTTTTTAGATTTAATAGTTTCTTCGAGCGATGAATCTATTACTCTATTGTGTCTTCAACACCTGAGATTCTTTTTTCCATCTCTTATATTCCGTTGGTGATGCTTGCATCTGAAATTCCTTCCTTTCATAAGTCAGCATTGTGAAAAGACACACTGGCTTATCCTGGAGGACAATAGTCTAATTGATGAACACATTGTGCAGTGTGCAGCCAGGTAGAGAAATGTAGCTTGTTTTTATTTGTACATTAGAATGAATTTATTTAATTTTTGAAAACTTACATTTTGAAAAAGATGAATAATAATGTACTGAAAGAATTATGCATGAAGGATAGCAAATACTTCCTTTTGGTATTTTCTCTGGAAGTATATAACAAAACTTCTTACACTATCAAAACACTGATCTAATTTTAATTACATTACTTCAAGTCAGCAAATATTAGTTACGAGGTTCTAATAATGCACAGAATCACTGGGACAGTGGAATACAGAGATGATTAACCAACAATCCCTGTCCTAAATGACTAGTCATCCAATAGAAAAGACAGCGGATGCAGGAAAAACCTAGTGTATTAACAGCTGAGAGGTTTCAAGGATCCTAAAGGGGAACAGCACAAGAGGAAGTGACCAGGAGACCAGAGTTCCCTCTCGCCAGGCAGTGGTGAGGGTGTAACTTTCTAAGCAATCCAGACAGAAGCAGGCAGTAGTGATAGTCCATAACTCTTGATCCTATCTCCATACCCTCCATCCCTTAAGAGCACATCAATCTACCGCGAGGCATGATATGTGAGTAGGTTTGTTTAGAATGCGCATCTGTCTAGAAGTTATTTTCTCACATTCTGACATGGAATGCTCCTCGAGTCTGGTGCAGTCTTGAGTTTCATCTGTTTCCTGAGCCTTCACAGATACCAGGTACGGTCCGTTAGTAAAATGTTTAGAAAGGCTGCTTTTTACAACACAGCTACTGTATTGCACCCATGGCTTTGGTTTTAAGAATACCCCCTCATGAAAAAGTCCTAAGTAAAAAAGCCAGTGTAGAAACTATGAAATACAGGTTCACATGACTGCATTATCATTAAATGTTTTAAGGCCAAAACTTAAAAAGAAAAGTATATAATCATTTCAAAATAATATTAGTATAATTCATAAGTTGTATTCTTTTAGATAAGTTAGAAAGAACTAAATGTAAACTTAATCGCAAAATATAGCAAAGGATATAACTTATCCTTACATTTCTTGCATAGAGAAAAGGATGAATAGTAAATAGGGTTACCGCTGAAATGTAGAATACAGGTGGGAAGCAAGATTCATAGGAGGAAATAACAAGATTTGTTCTAAAATGAAGATACAGATGGGACCATCTTTAACTATGCTTGGATTTATACCCAGGATTCAGGAACCACCCCAAAACCCAAAGCTCTGTAATGCTGAGGTGAATCATTAAGATTTGTGTGAAATTGGAACAGGTGGACAGAAAAAAAGCAGTCACTTAATAGACCAGGGAAAAAACTAGAAAATTTTTCTTTCAAAGTTTGACTTTCACAATGCTAGAGCAGTTCAAGGGGAAGTGAGGGCTCACACAAACAACGGGAGTCAGACAGAGGTAACTGACAGGGATGCACAAAGCAAAGAATATGTGGAAGGCAGTCCTGAAAATGTCCCAGTCGTCAGTGATCTCAGCCATCCATTTCCACCAAGACTGTATGATTACAATGTCGCATTAGTTGAAAGTAAGGAACACAATGTTATTCTCAAAGTGTGATTTCAAATAGATTGGAAAAAGTGGCCTGACAAAATATATATGATAAAATATTAATGAATCATAAAAATTTTTTTGAAAACTCCACGAGTATGAAATAACTTAAAATATAAAGTTTTTTTATAAAGAGGAAAAATAAATACAATTCTGTGGATTATCGAGAGGAGTGAATAAATCAGATAAAATGTGCATGATTATATTAAAAATAAACAGATTCTAAAACTGAAGATTGCTTGAATATAAGAAAATAATAAATAATAGTAGGAGAGAATTAGCATAAAAATTTAAGAAGACTATTTATAATCAAAATATGTCATATAGAGAAAAATAATGGGGATACTTAGAAGATGTAAAACACTGGCAAGGTTCATGGTTGGGAGAGAAGGCCGAGGGGCTTCGATTCCTGTTTCCTTTTGTAGTATGTAAGGTACACATGAAGTTTCCAATCCAAAGGAAAAATTTAAAGTATGTGCTAAGAAGCAAAAAGAAGAAATTGGGCTGTGAGAAGTCAAAATTTCTCTGTGTCTTTCAAAATGAATATATTTATATGTTGTTTAAAGTAATAAAATTATCTATTAACACAGAACTGATTTAAAAAAAAAAAACTTCCTGAGATAAGTGGTTAAAAAGTCCATTGATTATCTAGACATTAAAGAGTGAAACAGCAGTCCCAGATGCCAACAGAGTTAACAAACCCGAGAATGGGTTCCTAAAAAATGGAAAGAATTCTAGAAAATATATTTTAAAAAAATTAAACAATTCAGACATTTTATAGCTCCATGCGTCTGATGTTAGCATTTCATGTATCTGGATATTAGCAGAGAGGAGCAAAACAATAATCCCGTGAAGCTGAAGCAATCACTTCATCACACAGTTATTATCTCCTTCGCTTTCATCTCTCCCAATAACATGTGAAATGTATTAATCAGCCTGCTCATGGTTTTCACAAAAAGTGGTTCATTATCTGTTCTATTAATAGATGCCAGGTTTTTGAATCAAGAGTCGGTTGCTCAGAATGATTAATATTTAAATGTGTTGATTTTTTTTTCTCGGTTGAACTAAGATCTGATAATAAAATAGGAATGAGTTATTGAGAATGACACAGAGATGACCATTTTCCTCAATAGTGTTTCTAAGTCTAGTATGTTCTCCTAGAAGATGTGAAGTTCGTTTCCCATAACAGCCATCCCTCTGGAGAAGAAGGGTTCAGAGGGTGTGACTGGGAAGAAATAGGCCAGTGGGTCAAAGGCCACAAGACCACAAACGTAGCGGATGAACAGATACAGCACAACTGGGCTTAATGGTAGAGTGCTGTGCTCAAGCCCTTTGCAAACTAAGGACAGCATAATTGTTCATTGCACAGGGAGAATGTAATTGCGAGACTATGATAACGTTCATTTGTTTAGTGAACTACAGTAACCATTTTACTACTCATAGGTTTCATAAGAGCATGGTTTTGTTTTGATTTAGTTTAGCTTTTGTGATTTGAGATAGGACTGGCCTTGAAATCCTGACCCAAAGCCTGATCACAGGCTTTGCCACCATGCCCATTTCTAATGTTATATTTTATTCCTTAAATATGCACAATAAAATGAACTTTTGAGAAAGATTTCTCTTGACAGTCAGGAAGGAAGAATGGATGTATTTATAATCACAGTTCAGGGAGGCTGAGGAATAAGGTTCATAGGTTGGAGGCCTGCCTCTGATACATAGTAAGACTGTCTCAGAAATAGAAATGAGTCAAAATAGATACCAAACCCACCACCAACAGAAAGATCCCTTTTTCCATTATCCTATCATCCAACCCCTTTAAAATTACTGAAGTATCCATGGGTATAAGGATAAGAGTTAGAATGTAGTAAGGACATACACAGAGCTAGAAAAGAGGTCACAGTCGATTCTCTTTGAAGGTCCATGACCTCAAAACCCTGAGAAGCTGGCAAGATTTTCTGTACTGGGCCTGGTTTCCCTCCTTTGAGTGAGCCTCAAGTCCAACCACACAGCTGTTGGTTGTCACCAGCATCTGAGTGCCACTTATGGCTCCTTTGTGCATATCTTGCCATGCGGGTTGATTGCTGTGGTTCACAGGAGTTGTAGCTTCATAGGACTGCTTAGTTGCTTCCTTCCCCACCAGCTTCCATAGTACTTTCTAGTACTGTGGAAGCCAGACCACGGGGAAGAGGCTTTCGGTCAGATCCAGCTCCAGTCATCTGAGTCCTGTATCTTCTTCTGCAATAGGGGTCCACCCTCAACCACTAAGAGGAAAGCAAAGATTACATCAGTAGTCCATATTGTTGGGAGAATCACTTGGATTACCAGGATCAACCATTCAAAAGGAAGTTTCTCGTGCCTCCTACTGGAGTTTCAGTTAAAAATGTATTTAAAACTTATGAACTTTATTTGTCTCAGACTTCATTTAATTTTGCCACAAATGAGAAAAGTCTGCAGTTTCCATAAAGAATCTCTCTCTCTCTCTCTCTCTCTCTCTCTCTCTCTCTCTCTCTCTCTCTCTCTCTCTCTCTCTCTCTCCCCCCGTGTGTCTCTGTCTCTCTCTGTCTCTCTCTCTGTCTCTGTGTGTATGTGTGTCTGTGTGTGAGTGTGTGTGTGTGTGTGTGTGTGTGTGTGTGTGTATCTGTGTAATTGTATTGTGCATGTGGGTGTGATGTCCCGGGCAGCCAGAAGAGCCCTCAAAACCCCTACAGCTGGAGTTATACATAATTGTAAGCTACTCTACGTAGGCGCTGGAAAACAAACTCTGGTCTTTAGCAAAAGCCACAAGCATTCTTAACTACTAAGCCATCTCTCTAGCTTCAAATCTTTTTATCTTAATTTCTATCTGACTGGATCCATCTGCCTACATATTACTGAAACAGTCACATAATAACACTAATATAATCCGTGATCTGACCATTATTAAATCTTCTCACCTCTTGAGGATCTGAGGTTTTTTTTCTGATTAATGAAATATTTTTTCTTTGTTTTTGATTTGTTTGATAATCTCATACATGCATACAATATGTATTGATCAAACTCTCTCTAACTACTCCCATACCCCTCACCACTTTTCCCTCCAAAATTCATGTGCTCTGCTTTTCAATCACTGAGTACGCTTAGTGGTGTCAGTTATGTGCATGGGTGAAAGGCCATCTACTGGAACAAAGACAGGTTATTGAGGGTTGTGTCTTTGAATAAAACATATTCTCCCTCCTACAGAAATTCTCTACTACATCCAGCCCTTACACTCCACACCCTCATCTCTGATAATCACTGAACCTTAGAAGTTTTAGGTGGAGAAAAGCATATGGCATGGATACCTCATTTATGACTAAACACTCTATAGTCTCTTATTATCTGAATTTTGACTAGTTGTGAGTCTCTATATTAATCATCAGCTGATGAAGGACAAAGCTCCTTGGAAGAAGGTTGAGAGCTGAATTAATCTATTGGTATAGAAATATATATTTATGTTTAGCACAGTAATAGTAATAGATTCTACCCTGGAGCCTATGGCCTACCTAGCCACGGGTTCTTGTCCAAGTCAGCAGTAAAATTATGAAATTTGCAGGTAAATGGATGGTGCTTGAAATAATCATTCTGAGTGAGGAAACTCAAGCCTAGAAAAACCCTAGTTTTGAATCTTTATAGGTGTGTGTATGTGTGTTTTAATTGCAACATTTGTAACATCCAGGAAACTAAACAAAGGCCATGGAGGTTGGAGTTTCAAGGGAGTGGGTAGTAGAACATCGCAGGCAATTTTTTTCTGTCCTGCCAGCTCACAAATCAGGACACAGAGTCTTATTATTAATTATGAAAGCTCAGCCAATAGCTAAGGTTTGTTCCAAACTAGCTCTTATAACTTAAATTAACTCATTTATTGATCTATATTCTACCATGTGGCTTTTACATCTATCCCATATTTTATGTCTGACTCATTCCATGTCTGTCTGACTTCTACCCTTCTTCCCAAAATTCTCTGTGCCTGGAAATCCTGCCTAGCTATCGGCTATTCAGCTTTTTATTAAACCAGTAGCAGTGACACAGCTTCAGTGTACAAAAAGATTATTCCACAACAGAACATAGGTGATATGAAGGATAAAAGAAGAAGAAAGTGACAAGAAGGGTTGCATAGGACAGAGAATGAGAATGGGAGGGCAGAGTAGATAGCACAGTAAGGGGGGATAACTAACACTAAAGACCTTTGACAAAGCCATATGCAAATGTACTATTTCAGAAGTGTGGTGATACTGTGTTCCCCAAAATATTATGCACCCTAATAAACTTATCTAGGGTCAGAGAACAGAACAGCAACTAGACATAGAGGTTAGGCAGTGGTAGCACACACCTTTAATCCTATCTTGGGAGGCAGAGATCCATCTGGATCTCTGTGAATTTAAAGCCACACTGGAAACAGCCAGGCATGGTGACTTACGCCTTTAATCCCAGGAAACGATGGCAGAAAGCAGAAAGGTATATAAGGCGTGAGGACCAGGAACTAGAGCTGGTTAAGCTTTTAGGCTTTTAGCAGCAGTTCAGCTGAGATTCACTCCGGATGAGGACACAGAGGCTTCCAGTCTGAGGAAACATGATTAGCTGAGGAACTGTCAGGTGAGGAAGCTGTGGCTTGTTCTGCTTCTCTGATCTTTCAGCATTCACCCCAATAGCTGGCCTTGGTTTTATTTTATTAATAAGACCTTCTAGCGATTCATGCTACACAGAAGCTCCCAAAAATATATACACATGCATATATAAAAGGTTTTAAACTGGACTGTCTCATGTAGGAGGGAAGTAGTTCCTCTTCCAGATGCCAAAGACTAATAAACAAAATCCCAGGGCCAGGCATGGGTTACCTCCCTTCAAATTGTTGGTGAGTAGAGACCCATAAATGCCCAAAACAATGCAGGCAATAGTCTTTGTTACCCTATAGAACTTAATGGTAATATCCTATTGCTGAAGAGTCTATCAACTTGAGTCATAGTACGTAGAGAAATCAAGCTGGTACTGAACTGGAATCTTCATTCCTATTGGTTGGCTTTTATAGTTGCCAGAAGGTGTTCTTCAGGCTACTGGAGGAGAAAACTCATCAATGATCTTACCTAGCCAGGAACCCTTGCAAGCTGTAATAACACTGGCCTGATAAGTTATACCAATTTGTGCAATAGTGGCATGAATATTATGGAAGAAACCCACTTCTTTCTAAGCCAAACTTAAAGCCTCCTCCACAAGACTAAGAATCTGCTTACTGACAATTCAATCTGCTACTGAACACTGACAATTAAGTCTATCTAGTTTCTTATTACCCTCCCTTCTAAGAATTAAAATTCTGTCAGCAAGAAATGAACAAATGAGATGTTCTCTTTTTGTGGCAGAATATTATTCCTATTGTGGCAAAATATCATTAATTAATGGATAAAAAATAAATTAACATTTTAATGAGGATTACTATGGTTGTTTTTATAGTCACTTTACAAGAAGCTTTTAATTGCTCTTAGTAATGATGTAGTTGAAGTCTCACAGAACTGCAGAAATCCAGAGAGTCTCTTTTTGTTTGCTTTAGTGGTGCATAACTTCCTTTTATCAGCAAACAGATGAAAATAAACAGTAAATAATGCAAATTGCCAAGGTGCCAGAGTTTGTTTGTGGGAAATTTTCCAACTCTTTTTGAGTCTTGTGGTTCTCACTTCTATGTCTATGGCACCTGAAACAAGTTGAGAAATCTATGGAATCCTCCTCAACCCTCAGATTTAAATCCATTGACCTCTTTGGGTGTTTGAATTATGAAGCAGTGTGAATGCCAGGAAATTAAGGGAATGCAAACAATTTTACAAACTTGGGGAACTTCTAGAAAGAAAATGCTTAGTGAAGTTGGAGGTGGGTTTCCATTGCCTCAGATATTGGAACAGTTTATATCTGGGATGCCCTAAAATAAACTCATGTATTAAATATAGACTTAGTCCCCAAACTGATTAGCTATAAGGTGATAAAGCTTTTTAGAGGAGGACTTGTTGGCTGTCATTAGAGATCTGTTTTCAAAGTCCAGATGACATCCATAGCCCTTTCCTGTCCCCTTTTCTTTAGTTACTTAGTCACTGTGAAGAGAGCACCTTTTACCATAGTGGACTCCCCACTATGATTTACTGCCTTCCACAGGTCCAAAAGCAACCAGGCCAAGGGACTAGTGACCTCTAACACTATGAACCAGAACAAGCCTTTCTCACTTCTTTACTTAAATTATCTCTGGCATTTTTTTCAAGTCTCAAAATGCTGACCAATACAGATGTATCATACCTGAATCTAGCCCTGCTTTAAGTATTTTGAAAGCTGACACTGGTGTGAGATGAAAAATAAGAACAAGGATCCTGTCATGGTCTCTTGAAAGAATCATTATTCATTCCCCTCTTTCTCTTCTGTGTGTTCTTGGAGGACACAGACACTGTGGTCCAAGAAACCATTTTGCTTGGCCCTTTCCTTTATTCAATCAACATAATTGGGGATTTCTCTACTATTGCATAGTTTCTCAGCACCAGAGCTGTAAAATTTTAGATCTCCTGTTTTCTCATGGGAGCTACATTATACTTTTTAACACATTGAGTGGAAATCCAGGCCTCTTCCCACTACTTGCCAGTAGCACACCCTACCCAGGAATGTCAAACAAGCATTGTTTCCAGACGTCATTGCTCCCTGGGTGCAAAGTTATCCTGAATTCAGCCTGCTGCTCTATACATCACCGTTGTTACAGTGTGGATCCTCTTAGCCTTTTCATTTTGCTTCCTCTAAAACATGTTTAAGAATTTTTAATGACACCCACAAATCTAATAAAGACTAGAGAAAAATCAAATAGATTTTTCTATTTGTGGATGTGTAAAATAAAGAGCAATAGAACTTTAATGTGATCACTCTGAATTTTAACCTTAATTAAAGCCAAAGAGAATATTAATAAAAGGCCATAATTATTAGAAATGGAAGAAGAACAATTTGGTCAACAAAATAAAAAATTGTAGAGTACTAGGTAGTAAATGCAATTCAGTCATGAAAAAGGATGTTGCAGCATATTTGTTTACACTATAAAGGTACATCTCTGCCTAAGGCACCTTCTGATTGGTTTAATAATGAGCTACATAGCCAACAGCTAGGCAGACAAAATATGTAGGATTCCTGACAGAGAGAGGAAATCTGAGCTGTATCTAGGCGCATGATAGATGCCAGCAAGATGAGGAATGAGTTGGACACACAGAATGAGATAAAGATAAAAATCCATGTGGTAGAACATAGATTAATAAAAATATGGGTTAATTTAAGTTACAAGAGATAGTTGAAAACAAGCCTAAGCTAAAGGCCAGTCTTTCATAATCAATCTTTCATTATTTGTGAGCTGGCTGGTGGGACAGAAAAAGACTCATTATATATGGGTCCAGTGTGGAGGCTCGAATATCCCCATAAGGCCTAAAGAATCTTCCTGGCAACTGCAGTGTAGCTAGAGTTTTCCTGCCTTGCCCACAGTCAGGACAAATCTCTGTCACCTGCCAGTCCCACAGCCGCTCAGACCCAACCAAGTAAACACAGAGACTTATATTGCTTACAAACGGTATGGCCGTGGCAGGCTTCTTGCTAACTGTTCTTATAGCTTAAATTAATCCATTTCCATAAATCTATACCTTGCCACATGGTTTGTGGCTTACCAGCATCTTCACATGCGGCTTGTCATGGCCACGGCTGGCAGTGACTCCCTTTCCCTTCCTGTTCCCTTAATTCTCCTCTCTGTTAGTCCCACCTATACTTCCTGCCTGGCCATCAGTGTTTTATTTATTGACCAATCAGAGCAACAGATTTGACATACAGACCATCCCACAGCACTGCAGTCTCTTGGATAGCCTTAGCACACAGAGGTGTAGCTCTCTTAAGAGGCCCTGCTGTGCAGCTGAGCACATGAGCAGCCAGTAACTGGGTTCAAATGCCTGCTGCAGGAGATGCAACATCTTACTAAAGCTAAGACAGGTAAATGCAGCTTTGAGGCTTGTACCCAATGGCATAAGGCTAGGCTTTCACTGAACTGAGGTGGGTGGAGCCAGCTGCCAGAGAAGCACCACAATATCCTAGCCATTTAAGGTTAGGCTCATATGAGTCATGTCCAGACCAAGAAAACCTCTAAGCAGATATAGTATGCTAAAAAATGTGCTTAGGTGCTGGAGAAAGAAATGAAAATGTGTATAAATAGTCACAAAAAATAAGTAGTTTGAAAATAATAAAGTCTTTAAAGAAAGAGTAAAGTAATATAAATAAATCCATGTAACTATGGGAAAAACACAGGGCATCTAGAACCTGGATGGTGTCTTGTTGACTTCGAATTTTTTGAATGCTAATGAGCCAATAGCAACTACTAAGAGACATTGGATTATAGAAGGAACTGCTGAATTAAATCAGCCTACATACATTAGAGATATCTTGGCTTCAGAATGGAAGTCAAGAAATACTTTGCCTTGGAGAGGAGATCATGCTTTTGTTCCACCAGAGATGAAAAGCTACGGATTCCTTCAAAGTTAATAGAGATCAGATATGATGGGGTGACCTCTTGAGGATCTTGGCTACAGACATAAGGGAAAAAGCCAAAAAAGACTACAGGACAGGTGACATGTGTGCTGATTCCTCTGCATGGGAACAGCTCTAAGACTGGATGAGACATGATAAATCTTGTTAGCTACAGAGTCCCCATGACTTGTTGCTACACGCCATCCTTTCATATGGCATGGATAGAGGTTTGGATATACAGAACAAACATAAAGTTGACAGATGCTTATTACCTGCTCAAACATAGAACAAAAAAAAAATTGATCTTTAACTGACTTGTGAACTGCACATTCCATACTTGTGTTAATGCAAATGTGTGTGTGTGTGTGTGTGTGTGTATGGGTGTGTGTTACCTTTAAAAGCTTATGTGATTTTAGAAAAAAAAAAGGACCAGACACCATAAAGACAAGTAGCCCAGGTGACCCAGCCTCTCAGAATGCCTCTGTTGAAGTTTCCTCAAAATTCTGTATTGAGAATAACTTCAAAGCTGCAGGCTGAGATGGTACAGCCTCACAGACTATCCAGCCAAGACTTCAGATAAGCTCTACATTTTCCCATCACACAGAAACTAAACAAAAATAATAATAAAGCTAGCTCTCACAGTACTTGACCATTATCCCAATTTTCTCAGGGTCCCTTAAAGAGGCCATCACTCCCAGACAACAGGAAGCAGTCTAGAGAACACAATGCCCACATTCCCAAGAGGTAGAATGGGTGAGTTTTGGTCATTCAGTGGATTATGGATGTTTGTCATCATTTAGGGGGAGGAGGTTGGTTACAAATTGTTATTGCTCATGGTCAGGAAAAAAATCTGAAAAAAAGGAGGTTAGATTCAAGGATCTGTTTTTGAAAGAAAAGGGGGAGCTATACTATAAAATTGATGGAATAAAAGGCTGATGATTAAGTCTGTTTTTGAACCACCATTAGTCTCAAATATTTTACATTGGTACGGATTTTTGTATATTAATACAAATTTAAGGTTATTTTTGATACTATATATATGTTTCTACTCTTGTTTAAGGTATTGTAGCTATGCATCTCATTTAAAAATGCAATGTATAGTTTTAACCCTAGAAAGCTATTTAGGATAATAAAGGAAGACAGGTTAATAGTCATCTATAACAATCAAATTTCATCATGTTAGGTATGTTTTAAAGGTCAAACAGAAATATATTTTAAATAGAGTCTTCAAACACCTCAAAAACCTATAGAACATAGCATTTTAAATGTTTTATTGCCATCATCATTAAATCCTCACTAGAACTCTTCTGGGATATTGAATGGCTGCCATGAGTCTTGGAGATCTTTTGAATATCGTTCCACAGAACCAGTCCCTTCACCAGCTTCAGTAGGTCCTAGATAGGGTAGATGCTAGGGTGGGTCAACCCAAGGCCCAGCTGTGGATCTGGATGGTAGCCAAGCTGGTCAGTCTGGGCCCCTGAGGCCACCCACCTCAGGCAAGGGTTGGAGTCAGCTCCCCTACATGCATGCCCTTAGGGTTGGTTCACCCTGGCCTGTGGTGAGGGGTGGGGGCCATCTCTCCAGTGTGCAGAGACCAGCTCTTTTGCTGTAGTGTCCAGCAAGAGGGAAATCAGAGGCCTTGAACCAGACCAATGACTCACTGCAATAAACACTTGCCAGTAAAACTGATGGAACAAGGAGGTATATTATATGGCAGACTGAAGCCTCTCTTGCCACCAGAACAAATGAAGAGGTGTAGGAGAAGCAGTAAAGAAGGAGAAGCAAAGGAATTTTTCTCCTGAAGTGGTTTTGGTTTTGATTTGATTTTTATTGTTGTTGTTGTTGTTATTTTTTGTTTTTGCTTTTGCTTTTGTTCGCTTGCTTGTATACTTTGATTTGTTTCCTTGTGTGGGGAGGGGCATGGCAGGGATGAGGGGAGGATGGGGGGGGGGACTGGGAGGTGAACAGAATTGGGGTGCATGATGTGAAACTCCCAAAGAGTCAATAAAGAAGAAAAAATGTTTTAATAACATAAGGCTTTTCATGGCAGTGAGATACGTCTGCTCCTGACAACACCAATTTACTTCAAAAAGGGATAATGGGCATTGAAGAACCTCCATATGGAGTTTGCTTTCAATGTGACAGAGCTAACCATTTTGGCAAAATCCTGCCCTTGCCTCTGCTGCTGACAGTATGCTGTCCAAACTCAACAAGCAAGACACAAAAGAAAGTGACTGCCAAACTTTGCCAAGGCAAGGTAGGACAGTCCTTCAAAATTTCTGCCTCACAGAAAAGTTTGTCAAATATTATAGGCCTGCAGACTGAAGATGGATGCTCCAACATTGCATAGGAACCTTCAGTGATTGTCCAGACAGTCAATGTCTTTGTCATTTCTGTAGTTCTTGAAGATGCTTGCTGGGCACTTCCTGTTTACTCAGGTAATATTATACCCTCCTCAGGTCTTTGATGAGGATGAAGATAGACAGTTACAGTTACAGTTTTCCTTGCTATCAAATTCAGAAAAGAAACTCACAATAGAGATGCAAAATACATAGGATGGAAAGACATAAAAGCTTAAATTGTTTATCTAAGAAAATGTTTGGAGGTCTAAAAGGATAATTTGGGGTTGGTAATATAAGTTGGGATAGAAAGCAAATTAGGTACAAAACTTTGGACTCACTGAGATAGGATAGATAATGGAACATTTTCTCTAAATTTGCCAAATACAGATAGACTGGATATTATAAATGTAATTCTTACCTGATAAATTGTTCTTATTGTATATAGTTTTACTATGTTAAGAGTTAAAACCTTTCCTTTTTAGTTAGACAAAAAGATGGAAATGTTGACAAATATTTGTTTATATTGTGAAGATGTGTCTCTGCCTAACACACTTTCTGACTGGTTTAATAAAGAATTAAATGGTCAATAGCTAGGCAGAAGAAAAATATGTAGGACTTCCTGACAGAGATAGGAAACTCAAGATGAATCTAGGTGCATGATAGAGATGGCAACAAGATGAAAAGCAAGTTGGATGCACAGAATGGGATAGAGATAAAAGCCATATGGTAGAACATAGATCAATAAGAATATGGGTTAATTTAAGTCACAAGAGTGCTGTGGATATCGCTCTACATAAATAAAACACTGATGGCCAGTGACCAGACAGGAAGTATAGGCGGGACAAAGAGAGAGGAGAATTGGGGAAACAGGAAGAAGGAGGGAGAGACACTGCAGCCACCGCCAGGACAAGCAACATGTAAAGACGCCGGTAAGCCACCAGCCACGTGGCAAGGTATAGATTTATAAAAATGGGTTAATTTAAGATAAAAGAACAGTTAGCAAGAAGCCTGCCATGGCCATACAGTTTATAAGTAATATAAGCGTCTAAGTAATTATTTTATACGTGGATTGTGGGACTGCAGGGCTTGGTGGAACCTGGAAAGAAGCCCTCCAGCAACCCAAGAGCTAGTAGAAAACAAGCCTAAGCTAAAAGTCAATCTTTCATAACTAATAGCAAGTCTCCATGTCAGTATTTGTGAGCTGGCTGGTGGGACAGGAAAAAAAAAAGACTCGTTACAAAAGGAGAAAACTCATTCCAACACTTCTTATTTTTACCATTAGTAAGAGAGTGTTCTGAGGATGATTAAATAAGATATGAGACTCATTTTGAAGCTGATTAAAGTTCTAAAAATATAAACCAAGAAGTCAGAGAGAAATAATTTGGCTACACAATTACCATTTATTTCAATTTTATCATTTGTGTCTCATTACTTTATTAAAAAGTAATTATTTTTTACATTTTTATGCATATTTCAGATTAACTTTTTACTAATTTAATAAATTCTAATGCAAGTGTACTTAAACTTCACAATCTGGAGCTCATGATGTAAGCCTTAGGACTTGCGTGGTTATGTAGTAAGCATATAGTAATATACCACAGCAGTACCTGCTCTCTCTCATTCAGGTATATCCTCTGCTAGTCTTGCTGACTAGTCTCATTCTGTGCTTCTGGGAAACAGCCTGAGATTCTATCTGTGTTCCCAAGATGATCCGGATGGAACTCTGTGAGTAAGCCCCTAAACTCTTCCTCCTAAGCATCCCTGTACCTCTGCGTGTGTGTCATGGCACTGACCTAGTAAGAAGGGAGAGGGGCGGGCATTGATTTTCAGGTTCCAGTTTCAGACTTAAAACTCTTTTTAACAAATATATATTGAAAACTATTCCCCCAGTAAAAGAAGCTCAGAGAGGTACTGTTGAAAATTGCCAACACAGGCCCAGGGAAGGGAGCCATCTCATTCCCCAGATTTCAGATTAAATAAGGAACACTGGCAAAAAGTTCTAGTTCAAGCCAGAGTACAGGATGCATAAAGGACTTACAAAAGACACTGTAAGAGGCCAACAAAATGGTTCAGTTAGTAAGGACACCTGGCCCCAAGCCTTAGAACCTGAGTTCAATCCCCAGGAACGACATATTAGAACCAGTGAACTGACATGGCACATGGGCACCCCCATCCAGTCACACACAACATATTCATAAATAAAATTTTAAAATAAAATAAATTTTTTTAAAAGCTGCTCTAGGCACTACACTAAAAGAAAGTATTAAGAATGATTTTCCAGTTTTCTTCAGACCTTATTACATACAACAGAATTCAGTGAGTTATATATCTATGAACGATGTGGGCACAAACGTGTCCATAAGTTTTCAACACGTTTAAAGCGGGGCTAGAGAAATACCTCAGCAGTCAGTGCACTGGTTGCTCTTCCAGACCAAGGTTCAATTACCAGTTCCCTTGTGAAAGTTCACAACCTTCTGAGACTCCAGTTCCAGAAGATCTGATGCCCACTTCTGGCGTCTCTGAGCATGAGGCACACAAGTGGTATGTAGATGTACATGCAGGCAAATGACCCAAACACATAAAATAAACTTAAGATTAAAATTTTTTAAACCACATTCACCAAAAATGCACATATATATATATATATATATATATATATATATATATATAATATTTTCATTCAATATATGTGGAAATATATGTGATAAGATCTGAAAGGGGAGTGTTGAATGTAGTCATAAAATCCCTACTCTACCTGGTGAAGTTCTGTCTTAATATGGCCTACATTACTAAAATCTCTGTAATTCTTGTATTATAAAAATAAAAAAGCAGAACATTTCTAGATGCCCATGTTCAATTTTCCCATTAAATTATTATTTGTTATAGAACATGAGTAAAATATGCATTAACATAAAGAGGTTTCAGATCATTGCCTGGTTATTATTAGAACCTAGAGATAAGTCTTTTCTATATGTCCTTGCCCACATTTCTTTTCCTTTCCTTTAGGGTTGAGGTGTGTGCACCTTAAGGTGTGTAGACCACAAATAATAAGAAGTAGAGGTCAAATTAAGTAGAGAAAAACATTGACGGACACACCCAGGAAATGCAAGGGAATTCTACCATCTGATACATGTCACTGTTTCTTTCTACCCAGGTATGATAGACATCCAGTTTTTCTAGAGACGGGTAGGGAGTGAAGAATCCAGAGTTGTCTTACCCAATGTCTCTGTGGTGACACAGCTCCAGGTCTCTGCACCCTATTCTGCCAAAGGACATTTGACAAGGCGATTTCTAAAGTCCCTCTCCATCCCCTGATTCTATGGCTTTAATGCATTTCATATTGAGGAAAATGTGCACGATAATGCGTCCTCTTAGCACATCATCTAAAATAGGACATGATTAAATAATAAAATGTCAGTTTTCAATTGCATGCTGTAATTTTTTTAAAATGCATTTTAAGACAAGAAGATTGTTCAAGGCTTTTATAGACATTAATTTTTTAAAAAATTATTCTTTCCTTAGGTTGTGCCAGTAGGAATCATTTACTCCTGGAGATTTACCATCAGCATCTACCTTTAACCTTGTCCAAACATTCTTAGGGTGAACAGCACAGAGATACCAGGATCATGAAAATGAAAATCTGAAAATTAATCTGAAATTCATACTGAAAGAAAATACAACAGAATAAAATTCAAATTTCTATTACTTCATTTTTAAGTTCTTAAACATATGAATGCATATATTAACTTTTTGGAAACGAACTACCTGACTTACTTTTATTCCTATGTCATGTTACATGAGGAGATACTGATTTAAAATGCATTAAGTTGGGGTGCAGGGCACAGGGTGAGTCTCAGCTGGCCTCTCTCCTTCTTTTATGTATCTGGCTCTGGCACTTGGCAGGGGAGTGGGTTGTGTTTCCTGTATGGGAGATGCCCAAGCGACCAGTAGATACTGACTTGTCCCAAGCCCACATACTGGACATTACAGCAGGACTTGCTGGACTAAATGCAAACATTTCATCTGAAATATTTTGAAGATCATTGTTTTAGGTCAGATACTGTAGATTATCATTAAGATGAAAACAGAAAATTAATAATTTCCCAGGGAAAGATGCTGAAGAAGTATACAACCCTGCTCGGTACCACAAAATGTATATATCCCGGGGCTTTTATGCTATTTCCTCAGTAGCGTGTTAACATGTAGCATCAATATATATCAACTACTAGAATGCTACCATCAAAAACCTCTATGTAAAATTTCTGTGAAAAAACAAAGAAATTTAGGATGAGGGTTCATATTATTAAAATAGTTTAAATTCATGGAAATACAAAAAATGGCATCACATTAGAGAAAAACTCCAACTGAAGCTCCTAGGCTAATCACACCCCAAATGAACAAAGCACGTTGAAACATTTTCTTCATACCTTGTATATTGCCACACTGGCAAGGCTGTATCATTCAGCATTGAGCCCTCTGACATTTCAGCTGCGTATGTGTATGGCTTGGAAATTTTTACTGTATTATCACACTACCATTGCAGCACTATCCAACTGGTGAGAACATGCTACCCTCTTATTTTCCCTCTATATTCTTCGTGGATATTTCAAATCTCCAGAGATCTAAATTACTCCGACATATTAGCAAATATGTGCAGGTCCCGCAAGCAAGTAACCTGTAGTCACACCTACCACAAGTGTCATTCTTCTCTACTCGTTTTTTCCCTTTTCATCATATTTTAGTTAGTTTATAAAATAATAGGTTTGTGTATGGCTTTTTCATGATTCTTTTTAAATTATTTCTTTTGTTTTTTGAGATTATAATAAAATCACATGATTTTCTCTCCCTTCCCTTTGCTCTGCTGAAACCCTGCCATGTGCCTCTCCTTGTTCTCTTTCGAACGTATGGCCTATTTTTTCTTGCAGGCCGCAAGAATATATCATAGAGATTCAGCTGTGTGTTAAAGCTGAACTTTGACGGGCCAAGGGTCTGTCAAAAGGCAAAGGCATTCATTATGAATATTTGGTGTTACACAGCCTTTAATATTCCAGTTGTCTTCTGCTGTGAAATCCTTGCGTGCCCAGACCTATTGGTAAACAGTTCAGCTCCCCAGACTTGCTGAACTACTAAATTACTAACTCCCCTACTGTGCTTAGGAGACAAGCTGGTGGGAGACACATAGCTTCTTGTGCTAATGAAGCTCAGACCATCCCCTCACCTTGAGGAGGTCTAGTGGTTCTCCAGAGCAATTGACTGAGGACAAATGAGGTTTTTATATATCAAGGTGAGAGGTAGAATAACATTCCTGAGGAGGCAGAGAACCGCCTGCCCAGGGAAAGAAAAGGCAGGCATTTTTCTGTAGACAGAGACAGAAGAGCATAGCAAGAGAGAAAAGAGGAAGCCAGAGGTTCTGTAGAGAGAAGATAAGCAGATCTCAGGGAGAGTCTTCTGAGTGCCAGGAGTAGGAAGTAGCATAGATGGAGAAAGAGGAAACAGAGGATGAAGATGAGGCTGAAAGCATATAAATTTAGTTGTTAGTGGGACTATGAGCAGGGAAACTGGACAGAACTGTAGTTATGAGACAGGATTTCAACCCAGAGAAATAAAGTAGATGAATACAGAGCTTGCTATGTCTAGAGTTATTCCTGCTTTGAATGCCTAGTAGAGCTATAGTTGAATTGATAGAATTTTGTCTTAGAGGAATAAAGTTAACAGACATAAGAACGTAGTGTATGTAGATTGTTTCCCTCAGATATTCCATGCTGGACATAACTAAGCCCCTGGACCCTTGGGTACTCCATAATTTTTTCATTAATTGTTAGGGGTGTGTGTGTGTGTGTGTGTGTGTGTGTGTGTGTGTGTGTGTGTGTGTGTGTGTATGCATACATATTTCTAAATAAATAAATATAACCTACATTGCCCATATAATGTTACTTAGATGTATATGTTTTCAGGACTGGCCAGTTGGTATTGATAAACAATTGGTGTACTCTTCCCTGGGGAAGATTATTTCCCCCATTCTCAGCATACTTTAGCTTCCTGTAGTTCTATATGCAGGGATGAGACTTCCTGAGCTTTCCCCTTTCCATGTTAGCATGTCTGTTGGTATACTTCTTATTCATCTCATATTTAGGTAGCCACATGGTTTGGCTTTAGAGGTATAGCTTCTGACATTCCTAAGAGACATAATCACACACACACACACACCCTTCCTGTTCCTCTGATTTATTACAATCTTTATGCCTCTTCTTTCACAACTCCAGGTATCTAACAAAAACACCATCACCAGGCATGTGAAGTCCTCTTTTGACTTGTTAGCCAGGGTTTATCCCTATTGCTATTATCTTTGATGGCCCAGAAGTGGAAGGTAAAACCCAATTGCCAAAGATAGCATGCACTTCAGATGCAGAGCCCAGCTGGAACTGATCTGAAGACTCCTTCCCTGAGGACTAGCTTTCATGGTACTAGAAGGTGACATGCAAGCTTCCAAAGGAGGGAAGCAGCTAATAGTCCTGCCTAGCTATGGTGCCTATGAACCACAACAATGACCAGCATGGCACTATAACCTTAAAACTGCAGTAGTTGCACAAATACTTTGGAGGCAACCAGCAGCTGTCTAATAAGACTTAAGACCCACTGAGTAAGAGGGAAATTGTGCCTGGTCTTGTAAATGCAGCCAGCTACCCAGGGCTAGTGAAGTCATGGGTCTTGGAGAAGAACCTACAACTTCCACTTTACAAAGCCAGCATAATCCCTAACTTCATTTTAAATTTTTCTGATACCCACATGTAGATGAAATTCTAAACAGTCTTAGTAAATAAGAAACACAGAGCCAAATACAGAGGTAAATAGCTAAAAAGATCAGAGAGTCATGACTACCTTATATTACCACCTCACCACTGTAGCTTCCCCAGAGAGAGAGCTTCTTCCTGTCTGACTTGCCTTTTTATTGCCTTTCTGTTCTGCTGTCTCATTGGCTCTAAACTCAACTATATGACTTCCTCGTTGCTGCCTGTCTATACAGACCTCCTGGTCTCTATGGTTGGTACTGAGATTAAAGGTTCATGCCTCCACACTTGGCTGTGTCCTTGACCACACAGAGACTCTGTCTGCCATGTGATCAGAGTAAGGGTGTGGGCTACCATGCCTGACTGCTGTTCCTGGCTGGCTATGACCTCTGATCTCCAGGCAAACTTTATTTATTAACATACTAATAAAATCACATTTCAGCACAAATAAAATATCACCATACCCACAGATTCCACAGGTCAGTGTAGCCCTTATCCCCCATCAAGGAAACTTCTCTGTACAACAAGCAGAGACCACTACAGAAAACAGCAACCAACCAAAATGCAGAGTTGTGTAACCCAGTCCCAACAGCTAGATCTACAACACAACTCTTCTGTATCTTAAATGCTGCATCCAACCTACCCTACAGAAAAGTTAGCAACACTTCTAAAATGAGCAAATTCTGAAGAGACCTATTTACAATTGGGCTCCATGATATTTTCCACTTGAAATAGTGTAGTCTTAGGAATCTTTAATCCCCTTTACCTTTTTCTGCATCTTAAGCTTCAGCTCACGAGGATTTCTTGAAGCTTTTAAATCATGTAACTATCTGAGATGATTTTTAGTCTCATTAGCATATATTTTAACATTTAGGAGCAAGATACAACGATGCTTAAGAAATAGAGGACAATAAATGTGGCCCTCTGTGCTCACACAAATTTTATAGGAAATAGTTGGCTTCACTAAGTTATCTCTGCTATCATCACAAATTCAATTCCCACTCCAGCTACAGAATTATCTCAGGTTTGAGAATAACTAAAAGCACAATACTGCTAAGTGTTGGATTTAAATCATCATTTGTCTGTCTAAATCATGATGAATGCGGTGATTAGAAATGGTGCTGTGATTACTAGTGCCAGTGTGAATATGCTAATAAAGTCATGTAGACAAATATGGTATGAAGCTGAGTGTTACAAGTAGTTAGACCAAAGTTCTGAATTAAAAATTCCAAAAACATTTGAGAATAAAAATTATGTATTAGTATGTATATCCATTGTAATAGCAACAGTTCATTATGATCTTAACTTTGCTAAAAAATTAAGCTTTTATGACAATATAAGATATGCCTTATCATTCAATACAGTTATGAGAACCTGCTATGTGCAGGCAACAATTAGTATTACAAGACACAACTCCAAAAACCACTTACCTTCTACTTGGGGAAAGAGATAAACAAGGTAATAGAGAGTTACATGAGGTAGCACCTTTGACAGAGGAATCTGGGAAGAGGGAGGCTGCACCAGGGAGAGTGTTACTGCTTCATATCTCCGTTTCTATGACCTCACACTCTGCAGGACTAAATCTGACCACAGGGGTCCATCCTTTTCAATCTCCTCTGTTTGACCCCTATTCAGTGAAGGACTTGAAAATTCATCCTGAGTAACCTTCCCTGTGCACCTGTGTTCACTAAGAGCTCTTTCAGTGTTCTTACTTCTTTGCCAATGACTCTTAACACACTTCACAGCTTTGACATCTTCTTTATTGTCAATGTCTGTCTTTAATTGCCTCTTTGACATACCTACAGGAATCTAATGTTTAATGACTCTCAATAACAAGGCCTACCTCTCTCAGTAATATTGCACTAGCTCTTCCAAGGTTTTCGAAGCAGAGGCTGAGGAGAAACCGTTGTATTCATCTTACTTAAATCACCACATCTATTTGGTCTCTCAGTCTATGATGTCTCCCAATTTTGAGAGTGCCTCCAATGACTTACCTTGAATCTCCTGTACAGAGAGTATCCTATGAATCCAGAATCATCTTTTTAGAGATGAAACTCTAGTTATTTCTCCCCTGCTTCCAATTTCTCAATGACTTTCTTTCACACTCAAAATCCATTTCCCTGCTTCCAGTGCCTTTTAGCACCTGAGTTATATGTCATCTCCTGCCTCAGGCTCCAGGCACTATGGATTTTATCGGCCTTATTCTTCTTCAGAGGAGTTGTTTCAGTTGTTTCCATGACCTGAACTTTCTCAACTTTCCTCATGCCTGATATCTGCTTCTTTCATTCAAATGTCATCTGCCTGTGACCTTCCATGGTGATCCCATCCAAGCAACCAAATAGTACCCTGGATGCTTTGCAAAGTCTTTGCTGATGTTTTGCAGTATTTGTGGATTTATGGTCATTTCTCTAGTCCCCTTTCCTCACACTGTTCCAGCTGAAATGTAACTCCATGAATGAAACAGCAAACACAGGGCTGGGGAAATGGCTCAGCTAGTAAAGTGTTTGCCTCGTTAGCATAAGAACTCAAATTCAGTCTCCATCACTTTTGTAAAAGTAGGGAGTCTGTAACTCAAGCACTGGGAAATGGAAACAAGAGATTTCCTGAGGCTTAATAGCCAGCCAGTTTGTCCAATCAGCAAGCATCAAGTTCAGTGAGAGCTACCTGGTGTCAAAAACAAGGTGAAGAGTGATTGAGGAACACAATCCCCATCAACCTCTGGACATACATGTGCATGTCCACCTACTTACATATGTACATATATGTGAACTCCAAATGACTCAGTGTGAGGTCAAAGACAAGCAACCCTATTCCCTTGCCAAATTCCAAGCACTTACCATGAGCCGTGGGAACTCCAACTAAACCAGAGGAGATCTGAGACCCATGCAGTACAACCCTATCTCCTTACCCAACTCCAGGTTCTTTCCAAGATCTACAGAGATTCTGACCACTTGTGTGAGGGCAGAGACCTGTGACCCATGACACCAAACCCTTGTCAGCCTCTGGCTCTCACTGGCAACCATGCACACTCTAATCATCCTGTTTAAGGTCAGAGACCCTCAGCATGTAAATTCCATGCCTAATCCTAGCCCCTACACACCAGGGAACCCAGCTCCTAAGGTCAGAGACCACATAAAAACTTGCCAACATGGACTATACATCTTGTAAAAACCCTTTCATGAGGCCAGAGAACATAAATTCCTAGCTGAGGACAAAGCACCTCAGCCTCTCAACCCATAAGTCAACATCAAGAGTCCCGCAACTGAACTTTAAGCAGTACCTACTGGAGTCAAGTTCAGCTAAGCTAAGGGAACACCAAGAAACAATTTAATTGCTCACTCAACCTTGATTTGTGAATAAAGGCTCAACCAATGAATTAATTATAAAAATGCATATCCAAAAATCAGAATCAGAGGCAAAAAGAAAATCAATAAAGCATTTCTGAAAAAATTACCAATAAAAAAGGTTCCTAATGAGATCCACTTAAAGACAAAGATTTCAAAAGAGCAGTTCTATGTATGTTCACAGATTCAAAATAGATGCAAATAAACTCCCAAATACATTTAAAGAGCATAAGAATAAATTCATGAATGTATTCCAAGAGAACATAAATAAACAGCTGAGTGAAATATGACATTCAGCTCAAGACACAAAGATGGGAATTGATAAAGAAATAGAAGTGCTGAAGAAAAACCAAATTGAAATAAAGCTGGAAATTAAAAATAAAACAAATCAACTAAAAATCTCTATGGAAAGCCTCCTCAAAGGACTGAATGCTATACAAGGCAAAATAGCGGGGTTTGTAGACAAAGTCGAGGAATTCAATCATTCAATCAAAGAAACTGATGAAGGGGGATCACTTGACTGGAACATGTTCTACATTAATAGGCCAAATCTACAAATTATGGTATGAATGAAAGAGAATTCTAAGGAAAGGCATGCCTGTATTTTCAATAAAATCACAGGAAAAAAATGTTGCAGATCTAAGGAAAGAGATGTCCACACATGAACAAGAAGCATACAGAACACTAAATAGATGTGAGCAAAAAAGACACTCCCCACATCAACCAATAAATGCTAAATATACAGAACAAAGAAAGCAAACTGAAAGCTGGAAGAAAGGGGCAGTTATAACAAAGCTGGGTACAAATAACAGCCGTGGTTTTGTTTGTTTATTTGTTTGTTTGTTTGTTTGTTTGGCTGGTTGGTTGGTTGGATTTTTTGTTTTTTTGGTTTTTTTTTAATGAAAACTCTAAAAGCCAGGACTAGAAAACATGTAATTCAAGCTCTAAATGATCACAACTACCAATAGAGACTAGTGTATTCATCAAAACTGTCATAACTGAAAGAGAAGGTAAGACTTTACATGATAAAAATAGGCTGAAGGAATTATTATTAAACCAGTTCTAAAGAGGATACTGCAAGGAATATTTCAGACTGAAAAGGTGGATTAGAAACATCCAGTAGACCATGAAGGGTGAGGGACAGGATGTCTACTCTCTCCACTCCTGCTCAGTACAGTGCTTGAAATCTTAGCAAAAGCAAACAAAAAAAGAGAGAGAGAATAAAAAAGATACTAATAGAAAAGAAAGAAGTCAAATATCCTTATTTGAAGATAATACAATTCTATACCTAACCCTAAAATATTCATCAGACTAAACATGAAGCCCATAAACACTTGCAGCAACATGGCAGTATCCAAACTTAACATACAAAAATTAGCAGGCTACTTATTTATAAATGAATTATAAAACATACTGAGAAACAAATTAAAGAAGCAATCCCATTTTTAACGTCTCAAATATAAAATAACTTTGAATGCACCCAAACATAGAAGTGAAAACCCTATATAATGAGAAGTTTAAAAAACTGAAGGAAAAAATTGAGAAAGACACCAGATGAAAAGCTCTTCCGTGAATATACATAGAAAGGAAGAAAATTGTGAAAATAGCCATCTTACCAAAAGCAATCTATAAATTCACTGTAATTCTAATGAAAGCTTCAATGACTTTCTTCACAAACATATAGAAATATTCTAAAATTCATATGAATTCACAAAAGGCCCCATAGACAAAGCGGCCCTCAGAAAAAATGAATAATGCTAGGGATGTCATCATATCTGATTTGAAATCACACTACAGAATTACAGCAATGAAAACAGCAAAGACGTGCTACAAAAACAGATATGTAGATCAAGTGTGTTGTTAAGTTACAAGTATGATGTTGCTGTTTATTTTTGCTCTTTTATGGAGCCCACCACCTAGCTCCTAAATAAATCATATACAGAGGCTTATTCTTAATTATAAATGCCTGGCCTTAGCTTGGCTTGTTTTTTTTTTTTTGTCAGTTTTTTTCTTTTTAACTTTGAATTATCCCATCTGTCTTTTGCCTCTGAGCTTTTACCTTTCTCTATGTTTGTATACCTTTCTTTTTTATTCTGTTGCTGGTTGGGTTGCTGGGTAGCTAGCCCCTGAGGTCTTCCTCCATCTCTTGCTCTTAGATCTCTCCTCTCCCAGATTTCTCCTTCTATTTATTCTCTCTGCCTGCCAGCCCCACCCCCATCCTTTCCCTTGCCTTGTTATTGGCTATTCAGTTCTTTATTAGATCATCAGGTGTTTTAGACAGGCAAAGTAAGATAGCTTCACAGAGTTAAAAAAATGTAACATAAACAAAAGTAACACACCTTAAAATAATGTTCCCCAACGGTATGAGATCTCTCCAGTTTCTTTATGTAAGCACTTAGTGCTTTCCTTTTGCCCCTTAGAACCACCTTAATTGTACTCCATAAGTTTAGGTATGTTGTGTTTTCATTTTCATTCTATTCTAGAAAGTTTTTTATTTCTTTCCTAATTTTGGTCTTGGCACATTTTCATCATTTAATGAGTTGTTCAATTTCCATGAGTTTATAAGCTTTCTATTGTTGATGTACAGCTTTAACCCATGATGGTCAGATAGGATGCAGGGTGTTATTTCAATTTTTTCTTTTTTATCTGTTGAGACATGCTTTTTGTCTGAGTATGTGGTCGATTTTGGAGAAAGTTTCATAAGGTGCTAAGAAGAAGGTACATTCTAATGGTTTGGGGTGAATGTTCTATAAATACCTATTGGGCCCATTTGCGTTATGATGTCAGTTAGTTCCAGTATTTCTCTGTTAAGTTTTTGTGTGATGGTTTGTCTATTGGCAAGAGTCAGGTATTGAAGTCTCACTATCTTTGTGAGGGTCAATATGTGATTTAAGCTAGAGTAGTGTTTCTTTTATGAACTTGGATGCCCTTGTGTTTGGTGCATAGATGTTAAGGGTTACAATGTCCTCTTGGTAAATTTTTTTCTAAGATGAATATATAGTGTCTTTCCATATTACTTCTGATTAGTTTTGATTTAACTCTGTTTTATCAGATTTGACAAAACACCAACTTACTTCTTAGATCCATTTGCTCAGAATGCCTTTCCATCATTTATCCTGAGATAATATCTATCCTTGATATTGAGTTGCTTTTGTTGGATGCAGCAGAAGGTTTGATCCTGTTTACACATCTGTTCTATTAGTCTGTGTCTTTAGTGGGGGCGGAAATTGAGACCATTGATGTTCAGAATTGTGAATGAGTCATGTTGATTGACTCCTGTTATTTTGTTTTTGTGCTGTATTTTTTTCTCCCTCCTTTGGTTTTTTTTTTTTTTTTGTCTTTGATTTGTTCTTTCTTGGCTATTGTGAATCTCTTCAGCTTCAGTTTTCCTTCTAGCACCTTCTGTAAGGCTAGATTTGAAGAAACATACTGATTAAATTTTGTTTCATCATGGAATGTCTTTCTTTCTCTCTCTGTTGTGATTGAAAGTTTTCCTGGGTATAGTAGTCTGGGCTGGCTTCTGAGGTTTCCTGGAAGGCATAAGACAACTGTCCAGTACCTTCTGGTTTTTAGAGTTTTCATTGAGAAGTCAGATTTCATTCTAATAGGTCCACTTCTATAGTACATTAAGTGTTTTGATTATTATTATTTGATTATTTCTATTCTGCTCCACTTTATTATTTGATATTCTTTATGTTTCTTATACTTTGATAGACACTTCCTTCTGTGGTTAAAAAAGTTGTTGTCTATAATTTTGTTGAAAATATTTTCTATGCCTTTAACCTGGATTTCTTCTCCTTCCTCTAGTCTATTCTTTGTAGATTTGGTCTTTTCACACTGTCCCTGTACGTTTTCATACTGTTTACTACATGTTTTGTGCCTGGATATTTTTAGAATTAACATTTTCTTTGACTAAGCTGTCTCTTCCCTATTCTATGTTGTTTTCAGTGTCTGAGATTCTGTCTTCCAGCTCTTGTATTCTGTTGGTGCGTCTTGACTCTCAGCTTCCTATTTGAGTTTCTGAATACTTCATTTCCAGATGTCCCTCCATTTGGGTTTTCTTTATTGACTCTATTTCCACTTTCAGGTCTTAAACTCTTTTATCCATTTCTTTTCATTGTTTATGTGTGTTTTTATGGATTACATTAATATATTTGTTTATTTCCTCTTCAAGGTTCCCTATCATATTCATAAAGGCTATTTTAATGTCCTTGCCTTGCGCATTAGGTTTGCTGCACTTCTCTGGGTCTACCATAGTAAGGTTGATGGGCTCTAGTGGAGACATACTGTGCTGGCTGTTATGGATTGTGTTTTGACACTGGCATCTAGCCATGTGGGTTTTTGATTATTGTAATTCTCAATGCTGATACATGTCTTGTCTTTGTTGGGCGGGAGGTTTTGTTCCTTGTTTTCTGTTACTCTCTCTTTTCTGTGGAGGGTATGGTGGCTGTGTTTTGCCAGGAAGCAAATGATTCTGGGTTCCTTGCAGCTGTGGCCACTGAGGGTTCCAACCACAATGTGTTTCTAGGTATTGGGAGCTGATACTTAGGGATGGGAATGAACTAGAAAGGGATTGTGAGATCCTGGGCACCTCCACAGAAAGGAGTAAAGTAGAGTATTCCACCAGCATCTGTTTAACCCCTGGAAATGTGGGCAGAGAGTAAAGAGAGGCCACAGCAGGCAGTCTACTCTAGAGACTGGGAGATTGGATTTGGAGGAGAGGAGGGAGAGTGGAGATGTGCAGCTTGACTATCTACTTAGCTAGTCTATGTGTTTCTCTGGTAAGCTTGGCCCATGCGTTCCCAGGGAATGCCTGCTAGAGTTGTGGGCTAGAATAAGGGGAGAAGTGAGGGAAAGGAAAGTTAGAAGAGAAGATCTTCTGGAGAAGGAGGGGAGGTCACAACAGGTAGAGATAAGACTGGGGTTGGATTTGAAGAAGAAGAAGAAGAAAAAGGAGGAGAAGGAGGAAGAGAAGAAGAAGAAGTGAAAATCTGCAATTAGCCTACCACTTTTTCAATCCAATCTATTATTCTGTGTCTTCTGTTTGGGAAATAGAGGCTATTAACACATTAAGTTGGTTTTAAAAGTTATGTTCAATTCCTGTCATTTTTATGTCCAGTATGAAAATATAATAGAGGTCAATTTTTTTAAAAAATGACTCTTTCATTCAAATAATTTTAAGGAAGAAGGATACAACAGATACCTGTATACACTGAACTTCCTGGAAGTATGAAAGTGGTTCTAATAAGAACTCCTAGTAATGGGGGATACAGCGTGTCAACTGGCCATCTCTTGTCTCCAGGGGAGATTTCCAATACTGGAACTGGGTTGCATTTAATTGAGTTGTTAAACAAGGGAATCCTATGGAAATCCCAAAAAGAAACCCAGGCTGTTGCTAAGACAATGGATTATTCTTCAAAAACTGAGAGCAGGTACACAATACCTAGGAAAATACCCACACTGAAAACTGAACATGGAGAAGTTGATCTGGTGCCTACATGGAGCCTTCACCCCTATGTTTTAGTTTCTTTGGTTCAAGAAGGCATTCTACAGGCTACTGAAACAGAAATGTAGATACCAAACCAACCACAAAACCTACCTACACAATATGCTAGGGCAATGGTAACAAAGAACTTGTAGAAGTAGCCAATAAATGTTTGATTTGACTTAAGTCTCACTCCATGAGAAGGAACCCATACTGGACACTGCTTGAGTATCCAAGAACCAGAGATTTGATAGCCCAAAAACCTAGAGTAAAGCAAAATACTCAACAAAACACTCTCTCTCTCTCTCTCTCTCTCTCTCTCTCTCTCTCTCTCTCTCTCTCTCTCTCTCTCACACACACACACACACACACACACACACACACACACATTATATGTATATATAATGATATTCTGCTATACTCACAGGTCAGTGCCTTATCCAGTCCTCATCAGAAAGGCTTTTTCTGGCAGCAGATGGGAACAGATGCAGAAACTCACAGCCAGAGATTACACAGGGGGCAGTCTAAATGGCAAGTCTCCATCAAATCCCTGCCTTCAGAGTTCACAGAATACTGCAGAAGAGAAGACAGGAAGAGTGTAAGAGTCAGAGGGGATGTAGGACACTAGAAGAACAAGGCCCTTTGAATCATCTAAGAAAGGCATGGGACTTGAACCTGTATCCTCTGGGAGAGCAGTCAGTGCTCTTAACCACTGAGTCATCTCTCTAGCTCCCTTATTTATCTTTCTATACTGACCACTTTTCTTCCTCTGATTATTTCCTTTCCAGTCATACTCCCAACAACTAGTATCTTTTTTTTCCTTTCTTTGTCCTTTTATTGAAAATAGTTTCTTTTCTAGTTCCATCCATTTTCCTGAAAATTTCATGATGTCTTTTTTTTTTTTTTTTTTTTTTTTTTTTTTTTTTTTTTTTTTTTTTTACTACGGAGTAGTACTCCACTGTGTAGAGACTGAAGTAGCAAGCACAGGGCCTACATTGCTCTGCACCAGGTCCTGTGTGTGTGTGTGTGTGTGTATAATAGCTTTCAGCTTAGTATTTTCACAGACTGCGGACTGTGAGAAACAGTGGGTCTCTCTCTGACTCTTGTGTCTGTTCTTGGGACTCTCTTCATTATATCCTATCAGCTGTGCTATGATATTTTTTGCTTTATCGTATTATATTTTGTTTTGTCATGTTTGGTTGTTATCTTAGAAGCTTAGAATGAGAGACAGAAAGGCAGTGGTTCCAGAGGAGGAAAAGTGGGAAGGAAGTGGGAGCAGTAGAGGGAGTGGAAACTATAATCAGGACATATTATATGAGCAAAGAATCTATTTCCTTTTTTTCTACATTTTTATTAAGAAATTTTTTTATTCATTTTACATACCAACCACAGATACCCCTCTCAACCCTCCTCCCACATCCCCCCAACCCACACCCTATGCCCTCCTCCAAAAAGACTCCTATGGGGAGTCAGCAAAGCCTGGTACATTCAGTTGAGACAGGTCCAAGCCCCTCCCCTTGCATCAAGGCTGTGCAAGGTGTCCCACTATAGGTAATGGGCTCCAAAAAGGGATAGATCCTGATCCTATTGCCAGGGGCCCCTTAAGCAGACCAAGCTATACAACTGTCTTGCTTATATAGGGGGCCTAGTCCAGTCTCTTGCAGGCTCCACAGTTCTTGGTCTAAAGTTCATGAGTTCCTACTAGCTTGGTTTGGTTGTATCTGTAAGTTTCCCCATCATAATCTTGCTTATAGAATCCCTCTTCTCTGTCTTCAACTGGACTTCTGAAGCTCAGCCTGGTGCTTGGCTGTGGATCTCTGCACCTGCTTCCATCAGTTACTGGATGAAGGCTCTATGATGACAGTTAGGGTATTTACCAATTTGATTACTGGGGTAGGCCAGCTCAGGCACCCTCTCTGCTACTGCTAGTAGTCTAAGCTGGGGTCATCTTTGTGGATTCCTGGGAACTTCCCTAGCACCAGGTTTCTCCCTATCCCCATGATGTCTCCCTCTATCAAGATATTTTTCATTGTTCACCCACTCTGTCCCTAACCCAGTGTGACCATCTGTTCCCTTATGTTCTTATCCCCCATCCCCTACTCTCTATTGCCTCCCCCTCACCTCCAGTTAACTCAGGAGATCTCATCTATTTCCCCTTCCCAGATGATCCACTTGTCCCTTTTAGGATCCTCCTTGTTAGCTAGCTTCTCTGGAGCTGTGGGCTGTAGTCTGGTTACCCTTTGTTTTACATCTAGTATCCACTTATGAGTGAGTACATACCATGTTTGTCCTTCTGAGTCTGGGTTACCTCACTCAGAATGATATTGCCCTCAACCAAAGGATGGATAAAGAAAATGTGATATATATATATATATATATATATATATACACACACACACACAATGGAGTACTACTCCGAAGTAAAAAAAAAAAAAAAAAAAAAAAAAAGACATCATGAAATTTGCAGGCAAATGGATGGAACTAGAAAAGAAACTATTTTCAATAAAAGGACAAAGGAAGGAAAAAAAGATACTAGTTGTTGGGAGTATGACTGGAAAGGAAATAATCAGAGGAAGAAAAGTGGTCAGTATAGAAAGATAAATAAGAGAGCTAGAGAGATGACTCAGTGGTTAAGAGCACTGACTGCTCTCTCAGAGGATACAGGTTCAATCCCCAGCACCCACATGGCAGCTCACAACTGTCTTTAACTCTGACACCTTCACACAAACATACATGCAGACAAAACACCGATGCACATAAAATGGAAGGAAGGAAGGAAGGAAGGAAGGAAGGAAGGAAGGAAGGAAGGAAGGAAGGAAGGAAGGAAGGAAGATAAAAATAGAGGAGGGAAAACTACAAAGAAAGGGAAACAAGAGATTCAAGGTAAGGAAAATGAGATAGTTTCATCTAAAGGCAAAACGAAAAGTAAAGGCAATGAATAAATGCAACCAGACAACCTAGAGCAATCCCAGATGTCCAGGATCTGACACAGGCTCCCAACCGCAGGCTAGCCTGTGCTCTTAGGAGAAGACTGTCAAAGAGAGAAAGAAAGAAAACAGAAACATGGCTGAGTCTGGCCTGCTAAACAGACATCAGGCGTCAAAGAGGACAGTGTGTGTAACAGTGAAGGGACAAGAGCGTGTGGCAGCTGTGCCTTGTTTCTAACTCGTCTTTCACAGCTCAGGCAGTGAGAGTGTGCACAGGGTTCCAGTGCGGGGACTTGTCGATGCTACCCCATAGCCATCTTCTCTAGGGCTGCAGCTTGCTTCCGATGCTTTGACTAACACTGTACATATTTCTGCCTCAGTACTTATTTTTTAATTATATCCTTTAATGTGTAGTGGACTGAAAACAAAGTCAAAAGTGAAAATTAAGGTTCTTCACAGAGATTGATGAGAGCTACTATTCTGGAGCAGGCCTAACTGTGAAAATAGTCAACCACTTTGCAAATGCCCTGTATTTTCTGCCACCAATTGGTACTCAATAGCCACAGAAGACAGTCCCTGAGCTTGAACTCTAGAAATCATAGCTAATACAACTGAAATTCTGAATTTTTTATATTATTTATTTAAAATTGACAGTGCAGAAGAGGAGTACAGTTAGCCTTTATCATCTGTGTTCTCTACATCCATGGATGTAACCAAATGTGTATTAAAAATATTTGGGGGAAAACTGTTTCTTTGCTGAAAATGTACAGATATTCTTCTTGTCATCTAATCAATAGAGTATAAGCATTGTTTTCATTATGTTAGGTATTATAAGCAATGTAGAAATGATTAAATGTGTATAGGATGATGTGCATAGGTTCAATGCAAATATAAAGCCATTCTACAAAGAAATTTCAGCATTCATAGATTTTTGTACCTACAGAGAAATGAATTAATCACTTACATGTATCAAGGCATTATCTAAGAAGCAGGCTCTACTGTTTGCTTGGTTTGTGAATGAGTCTTTTAAATATTTTATTAGCTTATCAAAAATGACAATTAAAATCAATCCAGTGAGATAGATTACTTTTGAGACTAAACAAAATGTTGTGCTAGGTGTTTCACATGGGCATCCACAGCTGACACTCAGTAACCATTAGTTAAGGATGGAGTAGACAACACTAAAGACAGTAATGATGATCCCAGAGTTCCATTATTATATTAGAGGTCATAAAAACAGGGTTTGGGTGGGGAATAAGTGGTTAGTTAATTTATTCAAGAAATAGAATGCCTTGAGCATTTGGGTAAAATTGGGGGTAGAGAAATTTTGTACCTGGCTGGCCTGAGGGGTTTGGGACATTTGCCTCATGGAGACAGTGGATGTCCATTGCTGATGAGGAGTCCTGATCACATTGTGAGCTGTTGATGCATGAGTTCCTTTGGGATATGGCAAATATAAACAGCAGCTGGGCACCTTTTTTGGCCTATGTCCATCTCATTTAGCCCAATTTAAAGCATACATTTTAGACATATTTAGTAAACAATCATTACCAAAGCATATATTTACCTAGTTCATCTGAAAATTTCTATCAGTTGTTTTTTTGACATCATTATATAGTCTGACCCCATCCAGGAGATGTAAACCACACATAAGTTAAGGAAGAGAAATGTCAAGCATGTTTTTGGAGATATTGAGATAGAAAGACCTCAGAATACTTGTGACAAATGCTACAGAACAACACTCTGTGTGTAGTTAATATAACCTACTGGATCAAGAAAAACTTTGCTGCATTTATCGTGCTGGTCCATGGTGACTGAACTAGGGGGGAACTTCCTTCCATGACAGAAAATCTAAGACCAATCTGCAACTAGAGATGGGATCCCTCATGTTTCCAAGAGTCAAAGCCTACAGTGCCCATGTCAAGAATGCTACAGGAAGCAAACTTCGATGGTAGAGGCAATCTGAGGATAAGCAGCCACATGCAGAGAAAATCATGGCCAATTTCTGCAGGAAGCCAACAGAGATTAGCCAAGAACACTTGACTTAGGCCAAGACCAGTCTTACTGCTTTCACAGAATATAGGTCTGGCACATGGTGCATTGTTGTAGTCTACCACTCAGTATCCCAGAGTGCCTTCTGTAGTGCTAGGGACAGGGTACAAAGTTCAGGGATTCAGGCCAGGGCAGAGGCCTGTGTTCTCTGATATTCAAGTTACAATTCAAGTTACACATGTTAAGAGTCATAAAACGTATATCAAAGCACATTAAAGTAGAAAGCTGCATGCTAAACACATCTAATACTGGAGAATCACATTGCTGAACAATGAAAAAAAGAAGCATACTGTCTAGGAGCCTTAAATGAACCAGGAGAGCCCAAACAGAAAGCACTGATTTCTGGCAGCTTTACTGGGATATCAACTGACAAAGGAAAGCTATGGAAAAGGCCATGTTCATTGTTTCAAACTTTCAGTAAAGGATGAGTTTAGAGAAAAGTCAATATACTAATAAGTGACAAATCATGGCCTATGCCAGCCATACCACCAACCTTTACCATCCGTGACAAACAGGAAACATTGGCTGCATCCTTCACTGCAATCAATTAGAAGAATTTTTGTCAAGGACAGTCCCAATGAAATCATTCTCTCTGTGTCAACCTCTTGGATTAGTAAGAGTCAATCATTGTCTTACTCTTAGTCAGTCCAATAGAGTAGACTGAGCCAATGTTGTGGAACAGAAAAATTCCCATAAAATCAACTGTTTTCTGCCTTGCCTTTCCATTCTACCATAAACCTGAAGGGTTTTATTGGAAGAGGCCTCAACGTGTCCTGTGATATGATGTCTAGGTGCTTTGTGTATTCAATCAGTAACAAATTTGGGCAAAGTATAGATTACCAAGGAATTGGGATTTCCTTTTACAAGTTCTTAGTCTTGTTGATAAAAGAATTTAGAAACAGATTCAGGGGGAAGTTTGAGGACTGTTTTAATAGAGTTTGAGAGAAAAGTCATAGGCTAGAAAAGCTGTAAATCCCAGCAGCTACCAGGGGGAAGGAGATGGAGAAGAGGAAGAAGCAGTGTCATATCTTTTGAACTAAGGTCAGCAATGCAGATCAGTAAGCAGTGGCAGAAAGGAAGTTTGGGCTCGGAGAAAATAGTAAACAAACACAATGTCTGGGCCAATGTGATTAAAATTTTGGTCACGATCCAAAGAAGAGATAGAAAGGGAGAAAGAACAGCAACAGTTTTTGAGTTAGAACTCAAGGCAACAGACAATTCCTTAGTCTCTGCATTTCAACGGATTGTGGGTCTCTGTAACAGTCTCCATCTGTTACAAAAAAAAAAAAAAAAAAAAAAGAAGCTTATTTGATGAAGAGTACACATATCTTTGTCTATAAAGGTAAGTATTTATAATATAGTCAGAACTTATACTGGTGGAAACTCGGAGACTAAAAAACAGTGGAAAGCTCAACCCCAACTGATAACTCTACAACACAACCCCTAAACCTAAGGCTCAGAGAAAAGCATGGAAGAGGGGTCAGGAAGATTGTAAGAGCCAGAGGCCCAGGACACCATATCCAGGTAGCACCCTCTACGCATGACAGGCAAAACATACCCATAAAATCTCAACAATATGGTTGCCTGAATAAGCATAATGACAATACCAATTGATGTGCCAAAATCGACAGGTAGTATTCCATAAGGTACCACTAAATGAAGAACTACAAGTGCTTGATGGCTACCAAGAGAGGGAGAATCCATTTTCATCATGAACGAGATCCTGCATGGGATATCCATCCCCAAGGGGTCAGCCCTGTACACATGGGAGCAATGCTAAATGGACTCAGCTTGTGTGTGTGTGTGTGTGTGTGTGTGTGTGTGTGTGTGTGCGCGCGCGCGCGCGCACACGCGCGCGCAATAATAACTTGAAAAGAGACTGAATTTGGGAGGAGAGAACATGGAAGGAGTTTGATGGGAATGGGAGAGGTAAAAGTGATGGAGATGCACTGCTCATGTAAGATGTTCTAAAAACAAATTAATAAAAATTTAAAAACATACAGACTTAGCAGTGAAGATCTGTAAGCAGCTACCTGGAGGAAGGGGCTCCTAGAGTGTATAAGTACATTATTGTATTAAAGGAATAATTATCCTGTCTCTTTAGGCTGTCTTCAGATGAACTGGCTTTCCTAAGGAGTAGTCTCCTGGCTAGGTGATTGACAGGCTCAGTTGGATTAATGACTAAGAGTAAGTACAGTATGCAAAGTTGTAATCTTTGGGGCAGATCAGAATGTCTCCACCCAGAGCAAGAGGCAGAGCTCATGTTGCATTCTTCTGACTAAGATAAAGATCTTGGTGGGCTTTAACTTTTAGCCCTGATACCTCCACCTCTGCATATGGTGAGTGGGAGGTGGACTCCCAAGCTGATTGTGAGGGAGAGTTCTGTCATGAATGGCATCTAAGCCCACTGTCCTTTTCACTGCCTACAAGACTCTGCATATCTCATGGCAAATTTGTGCCATAGCAGATGGTAGCAACCCTGAATGATTCATCTATGACTTCATGTTCTTTGTCTTTGGTATAAGGAATGAGCACAAATTTCAGCAGTAATAAAGAAAATGATGCCAAATATCTGAATCAATAAAACTATGCAGTTAATAAATCATGACAACTATGACTCAATATATTCTAACACTTTTTCTTTAAATAAATAAAACAAATACTTTATTTTCTAAAACATAAAGGGAACCCAAGGTACAAATAAATGGCATTGTTATCTTGAATTGAAAAGTTCTTTGGGATAAAAACGTGCTGTGGGAATTTGTTAAAGTCATTATTCATTGATCTGTTGCTATCTACTAATTAAAGCTCTCTTTCCTTTTCTGCTATTTTTGCCTACTTCATTTCCAAATCATCAATTTTTCTACACTTTCCTCTTTGCCTATTTAAGTAATACTGAATATTATTTTCAGCTAGTATTAATTAAAATACTGTGAGCACTCTCGGCCAGACTGCCATCATCAAAGCAAAGGAAAGACAAGGCAATCTTGAGAGAACTGAGCGCCGAATGAAGTGATTGTAGGTGAAGGCTTTGATTTCAGTATTTTCCTCATCTAAGTTTCGAATATGTGGGTGAACATTTTATGTGGGAACCCACAGAGTATGAAATCAATTTAGATTGGAATGAAGAGAAAGGAGGCCAGCTGCCAGCACTGTCCTCACTGAGTCACCTGTGGCCTCTCCTCATCTGAGAGTGTTACTGGCGATCAGGGTCAAGACCAAGTATTTCCAGGTTCTTGGCCTCTTATCCAAACAATTGATAATAAGGACTCACATAGGTTTGCAAAGTAATCAAGACTACTTCATTCACAGCAAAACTACAGTGAGATTATTGATGGAGACAGTGTCAAGATGGGCAACAGGCCACATGAATGTGAGTAGTCAAGGACCTTCATTTAATAGGGTTCAAGAGAAGGAATAGTTTGGTTACTCAGAGGTGTAGTGGATATGTTTCCTTCGTTTTACTGAAAGATTAGCTCAAATATTCATTTTCCCCACTGTACAGGTCCCTTCCCATAACACATCTGATTTTGATTGTATGCATGTCCAAGCTATGCATAGGCATGAGGGTATATAAGATATTCTCCGTAGAAGATTCCTAGGAGACACAGTTATGCATTATTCCACATGCACCCGAAGCGTACCCAGGCCAGACTGACCCTGGTATTGTCCAGGCCCAGATACATTGCTGATGCACTTGAATAGAAACTGTTTAAATTTTATTGTCTCTAGGGCTAAGTAAACATCTTCTGTAGTTCAGAGATGGGGTACACGTAGCCTGATGCAGGTGAAGGATCAAGGGAGTTCTGATGTTTTCAAGTGCATGGTTTGGGGAGAATTATGTGTGCACACATCTGCAGGAAAAGGAACAAGGCTGCCAATTGCATTAATACAAGGGTGTGTGTACATAACCCCACACCAAATAGGATCCCAGAGTACAAAACTACTTCCTGTATGTGTCTCCATCAGGTGAACATAGTAGGTCACTTGCTGTGCAGGGTACTACCCTGGCCACTCCCTAAACAAGCCAGGCAATGACCTAAGACCTTCAGCCTACTTTCAGAAGAAGATTGACCATAGAGTATGAACTGTGACTACAGAGAATCAGATAAAATGACACCTCACAGGAGGGAACAGTAGTAGAGCATCCTTATGGAAGAACAGCTCAAAGCCAGAGGCTGGGGAATGTTTTCAGCAATGAGAATTCCCAGGATCTTGACCTTACATAAATTCATTATGTAAACAGAGACAGAATGCTGGAGGCAGGAACACTTCAGGTCAGCAGTGAGAGACATACCCTTGAACTCTGAGTTCATCCTCCAGCAGAGGAAAATCGCCTTGCATAAATCATTCCCAGAGGGTGCTTGCTACACGAGACAGGGACAGGCCCTCTGTGTGTAAAGTCCCCGAGGTCTCACCTACCTTGAAAATAGCTTTAGGAATGTTCCACTCAGACCAGCGTAGGGAAGACTAGAAAGACTCCATCTAACACAGCAACAAAGTAGATGGGACAAGGCATCCCAGAAATTAGTGTTAGCCTAGAAGGAAAAGAACCATAAAGATTTCCAGAAACTAGAAAGATCCCTCCCGCAGGAAGATACTGAGAGGTAATAAGGAATATCAGTCGGGCGACATTGAAAATTAAGCCACTTTTGATGAACACACCATCAATTTCATTTCATGCTGAGGGTGAAAAAAAGGGATGGGGGTGGGGACGTTAAGCCTCAAAGGAACCAACACCCGGCTTCATTTTAGGGAGTCCCGGAAGGCACAAGGTGGAAGGTGGCAGCTTGTAAAAGCAGAGGCAGACATGTCAGAGCCCTACAGAGATTCGGTGCAAGGTGGCTTAGAGAGCGAGGGAGTGAGGAAGGAAACCGCATTTCTTAACAAAGTCTGCACTTGAGACATTCCATAAACGAGTGTTGACCGTTCCCTTGTATTTGAGGGTCGGGCATTAGTATTGCATTCTATGGCCAACTCAGAGTCGGAGCCCAGAGCTTGGTCTGGGGTCACCGCCCTCAAGTAACGGGCGCTTGGCGTCTGATTTTAAGAGCCATGCTCTGGGATTCCAGTCTCCTCCTCTCACAGTCACGCGCCAGTCTGGGAGGGTTCATCCTCAGCCTGCTTTATGGAACAGAGCTCAAGCGGAGCAGCGAACAGAAGAACAGTGTTCAAGAATTCATTTCCGAGCTAGCTCGGGACTCCTAAACCTCTCTGCAATGCCGCCACCTACTGTCCTGTTCAAAGCGGAGCACAGACGAAACCCCTCTTGCTACTACTGCAGAGCTACAGTGGGCTAGGGAGGTAGGGGAGTCACTTTCCTGAGCTAGGAGAGAAGGTGTCAGCTTGAACTTGAAGCATAAGAGTGATCTGATTCAACTGTTAACTAGCGCTGACAAAAAAAAAGTCAAGCTAAATCCTGAAAAAAAAAAAAAAATTCTAAGAAAAATCGCTGCGGTTGGAATTGCCATCATAATGCCTCATATATTCAGGATACACCAAAAAACAACAAGACTCCTTCAATTTGCACGCTCACAAAATATGGCCTCCAAGTGTGTGTGTGTGTGTGTGTGTGTGTGTGTGTGTGTGTGTGTGTGTGTGATCCAGCTAGTCCAACGACGTATGTCTGCCACAGAAAGACCAAGATTTCACTAGTTGTTAAGGCTAGATGTCTGTCTTCAGCATACCTCAGAATCCCAAGAAGCAGTCTCTAAAACTACTGACGGAATGAAATTGCCAGCGAGAGTGAGGGCCAGCAGCAGAGGGCAAGCAGAGGAAGCACTTCACTTCCTTCTCCCATGTCCTCTATGTAGATGGTCACCAGAAGGAACAGCCCAGGTTTAAAGTGGATCTTTTTCAGTAAAAAGATGCAAATCTGCGGTGGGTCTTTCCCTCAAATGGAAAGAAAATCAATCAGAAAAAATCCCTCACAGCTGTCCCCAGCTACCTGGGATTTCGTTTCCAAACGCTGTCAAGTGGAAACGGAGAGTAGCAGCCACTGCGGGTATGAAGGATGAGTTGCTGTGAGGACCGTTGTTAACCGGCTACCAGTGGCACAGCCCATCTGATAAAGACGGGCAAAGAAGAGGTTTTCCTTTCTGCCCAAGAAAGAGGTGGAATGTGGACTACTGAAAAAGAGGGAGGGGGTTAGCAGAATTCTTCGGGCTACCAGAGCTTTTTCTTCTCCAAGCTCAGACCCCCATCAGGTACTGTGCGCCCAAGCCCCACCCACCATCCAGGTCTCCCTCAGAAGAGCAGCCATGTGGGGAAGCAGCTTGTCTAAAGATCAACTAAAGACCAAAGTGACAGTTCTCCCCTAGCTCCATGAGCAAGGACAGGCCCATGACATCAAAGGTGCCATTTAAAAGAGTGAAAGGCCGGCATAGACCACCACAAACTCCTGCCTACCCTTGACTTCTGACGGCAGGATTTTCCGAGCCCTCTGCACTGGTTGGGAAAGCCCTCCTGAGAATCTAATACTGCCATCTGAGAGAAAGGTACCCTAGCGCTGCCTTCTTGAGAATTCTCCCTTGTTCAACAGACTTCATTACCTTAACAGATATCTGACACTATTTCTTTGGCTAATGATTTCTTTCACACTATAATTCCAAATAAATCTCTAAGTTCCCAATTCATTTACCTCCAAACTGTTCTTTTCACCTATAACCACACTAATGTATTTTCCCAGAAGAATAAAGTCATCCCTTTCAAACCTTCATTTTTTTTTTTTTTTAAATTTGCTTTCCCAATCCTTGGCTATATCACCTACAGAGAGGAGAAAACAAAAACAAAAAACATTACTCTGATCATGGCCATGAAGTTTAGTTATAATAATACTATAGCTCAGAAACTTTTCTTTCAGTACCTTACTTTTTGCTTTTTATGCTCCCAATGCTTTAGAATTTGCAACACTTCAAGCATTCAAGTCTCTTGAAAATTAGCCATATATTCTGAGTTCTTTTCTGTCTTTGAGAAGTATGCCAATACAGTCTATTGTAGCAGATAATATATTCACATTTCAATATCTTCTCCAAATACTTTTACATACAATTTCTGATCCACGAGTCTCACACTCTATCTCTAAGGTTATTATAGACAATAATTATACTTAAGTATTTTCAAGATATAGCATTGCTCACCACCCAATATCATATCAAAGAAGCTGTAGCTAAAATTACTTCCTTTGGTGGGACTAATTCTTGTATTAGTCCTGATGGTCTATTTTTGGATCAATTCTTAAATATTAACACACAATTATTTCTTTCTTCCTCATGTAGCAATCTAATCAGAGCTGTCTGGATCTCCATCAAATAATGACTGTGGCCAGCCAGACTCATTTCTTTGCAAACATCTTCACATTCAGCACAGTCTCCAAAGAATTGCCATCAAAGATCAGAGATACCTATGAAGTCCTTTTGGCACTCATTTCTATTAGCAATCATGTTTCTTCTTAATGCAGCAGTCTTTTTTTTTAATGTCTACCAGCTGCTAGGTAGCAATCACGCAAGGAGTTGAGATATGGCAAGAACACAAATAATTTTATTCCCAGATCTTGTGCTTTTCTCACTCCCCTAGATAAGATAATTGTGTGAATAATAACACATTTTAATGGTAATTGATTACAGTGTTAAGTAATAGTTACAGTAAGTACAGGACACTGTAATACTAGCATAAACCTAGCTTGGGGGTGAATAGAGGTTTAACATTTGGGACCAAAAGATAGAGATGCCAGAATGAAGAGGGGGAAGCATCCAGGTCCCTGGCTTTACAAGTGGGTGAGGGAGGGCACCACCCATAATGAATGTTGTATCTGTCACCAGCAGTCTTTGTTGGGAAGATCATGTATTTGTTTTAGGATATACTGAAAACACAGTTCCCAAGGAAATCTCTGAAACCACAGTTCCCATGGGATCTTTGTGTGGAGATGTCAAGTAGGCAGTGGGCACTAAGGCAGAGCTTATTGGAGAGCAATACTGTAATGTTATATTGTTTTGTTTTTCCTTTTGTCTATTGTTCTCACTTTAAAAGACATCTTAGTAATACTCTATTCTTTCCACAAGATACACTTCAGCAACTGCTGTGGTGTGGAAACTAAATGCACACCCCCAACTGACAATGTATTAAATATTTAGTCCCAGGGTGGCACTATTGGAAGCTCATGGAACTTTTGAGAGGTAGCTCTAGAACAGATCCTTAGGTCACTTAAGGTGTGTTCTCAAAGGCACCACACGGCCTTAGCCTCTTCCTTTTTCTCTTTGAGTCCTGGCCACTGAGTGATTTTGTTCTGTCTCATTGCCACCATAATATGCTGCCTTGCCATAGGACCAAAGTAAATATCAAAGCCTAAATCTCCAAATCTGTGAGCTAAAATAAACCCTTGCTCTTTATTGAACTGATTCTTGTATTGGAGGAACCCAAGAGAGTAAGAAGCAGGCCCTAGAGAAGGACACAAATATTTGTAATGTAAATGGCCACAAATAGCCCCACTTCTTGGTTGCCAGACTCTGAATTCAATAGTCTTTCGACAAACTTATCAGTCCAAGTTAGGGAGTTTAGTGCCAGGAAGAAATCTGTCACCACATGCACAAGGATGACATCAATCGTTCCTTACCCCCATCAACTATTCTTTTAAAACCCGGGATTCCCCCACTTGAATGCTTTTGTTTCTAAGTCTCGGAGCCCCTCCTTCTCAGCAAGAGTTCTTCCTTCTTTTGCTCTCTAATAAATTGGCATATTGAGTGCTTTTTCTCTTGATTCTGTGAGTTTCCTTCTTCACTGCCCCTGAGACCTGGTTCTGGGTGACAGAAACAAGGCAAGAGTTTGTCATAGCAAAACATTATTTAAAAATTTTATGCATCAAGGAAACATCTCTCTGCAACAGATGAGACGATTACAGAAAACCACAACTGATCAAAGTGCAGAGTTGTGGAACTGAGTCCTAAGAGATACACCTAAGGCTCATGGATCATTGTGCAGGATTAATTTTAAGTGAAAGCATTCTCCTTGGCAACCCAACGATTTTTTGACAAACACTGAATCATTGAATTATCAGCAAGAAAGCCTTGGCACTTTTAACTATCATTTTGCACACTCAATATGCCAGCAATAACAATTAAAAGTTGACCATTTAGTGAAGCCAAGTTTCTGTAATAAGAAAAGTCCCACAATGAAGAAGACAAGGCCACTAATTTTTCTGTTCTATTCTGCATAGTTTATTCAGTTTCTTAGGTGGCAAGCACTGGTCTCAAATTCAGCGTCACATTATTTTAAACTTGTAGTTTTGCTTATGAAATAAGTGTTTATTGTAGATCCTTAATGTGAATATATTAGTAGGAGTGCCTTTATTTTAATTCAGTTCATGATTACTAAAGCTTAGAAATCTGTCTCTGAAAACCTCAGAAAATTATTTAAAATGACTCTTCATATGAATAAAAAAATCTACAAAAAAAAAGAAGAAAACCAGTTGAAGGTCATCATGCAAGGAGACCACACTGCAGCAACAATTAAGAACAGGCATCTATTTTAATTTTTCAGGTGTGTGTTGATGAGGTGAGTTGGAACTGTTTAATTGCTAATCTCTCAAAGGAAGGAACACACCATGTTAATTAAATGCAGTGATGATAGAAAATGTGGAGGTGGATTAATCACTTCTAATGACAGAACAATTTTCTTTAAAAGTGCGTTTTACAAATAAGAAGTAGAATTAACCAAAAGGGAACTCTGTTCTTAGAGAATGCACACACATGTGTGAGCATTCACATGTCGGTGTCCATGCGCACGCACACATACGCACACACATACATGTACACAACCAACTCCTCCTGCTGATTAGATTATCGGGTGTTAAGCTTTTAAAGTTGCTATTTTAAAGGCAGGATAATCATTAACAACCAACATCTAAATCTCACCAACATCTAAATCTCACTCTCTTATCTAAGACAAAATAAGCACTTGCTATATGTATATAAAATTCTGAATTGGAGTGAGAAATAAGTGTACCTCTTTAGCTGTTTGGGTCTACTTTTGATGCTATATGGTCTTTTATAACAATTTTAAGAAATCCAAATCATTTTTCTCTGGTACCTACATAATGTAACATCCAAAACATTTTAAAGGAAGAGAAAGTTGGAGTTACCATTTTCTTAACTGAAAATGCATTAGATGACTAGGTACGAAGAAAGTACTCATCTCCAGAAAACATGTGTTAATTTAGAAATATAGATGATCTTATGCAAAGTACAAGTTACAAAGATTATATAATGAAGCCTTAAGAAGAAAATATCTGAGACTGACTAATATCTCAGACTAAATATTAGAGTAAGAAAAGCTGCAGGTAGTGCTGATTCATGGCAAGCTAGACATGAAAGTAAGACAATCAGAGAGGAGTGAGCAGGGACCAAATGGTACAACTCTTAGATGATAAAGGAGTCTTACCATGTTCTTCTGTCACATTAAAATCAAGATTAACTATCACCAGTGGAGCTAAAAGTTTTCCTGTGTCCGGCCTGGTCTGCAGCTGCTCAGACCCAAATAATAAACACACAGAGGCTTATATTAATTAAAACTGCTTGGCCGTTAGCTCAGGCTTACTACCGACTAGCTCTTACACTTAAACTCAGCCCATTTCTGTTAATCTATAAGTCTCCACGTTTTCCATGGCTTTACATGCTGTGTGCCATTACATGCTGCTCCCTGGACATTGGGTTGGTATCTCCTGACTCAGCCTTCCTCTTCCCAGAATTCTCCTTGTCTGCTTATCCCACCTATACTTCCTGCCTGGCTATTGGCCAATCCGCATTTTATTAAACCAGAGTACAAAAGCATTATCCCACAGCATTTTCCCTTGTCTGTTTAATTAAAAAGGAAGGTTTTAACTTTAACATAGTAAAATTACATATAATAGAACAGTCATTAAGCAAGAATTACAGTTACAATATCTAGTCTATTTGTATTTGGCAAAATTAAAGAAAATATTCTATCTATCCTATATTTGTGAGTCTAAAGTTTTATATCTAATTTATCTTTTATTATAACCAAGAAAAATTGTAACTATCTAGTCTTCAACTACATCAAAGACCCCAGAAGGATATAATACTACCTAAGTAAATAAGAAGAACATGGTAAGCAACTTCCAAAATCTAAAATAACAGAGACAGCTGGGTGCCTGGACAGTCATCCAAAGTTCCTCTGTAATGTTGGGGCATCCATTCTTCAGCCTGAAGGCCTAGAGCCTCTCAGTCACTTCTCTCTGTGTTGTGTAGAATGTCTGGCAGTTTCTTCTGTGAAGCAGGAACCTGAAGGACCATCTTTCCTTGCAAAGTTCAGTGGTCACCTTCCCACGGGTCCTGCATGGAGTTTATAAAACATATTATCAAGCAATCGACTCAAGGGCACTTTTTTTTGCCCAGTGTCTAACTTTTGCCACACAGAAAGCAAACTCCATTTGAGTTTACTTAATGCCCATCATTCTCCTTGAAGTAATTGGTGCTGTCAGGAGCAGATTGTTTCATTGTCCAGAAAAGTCTAAGTTTTTAAAAATTTTAAATGCCATATTCTGTAGGTTTTGAAGTGTTTGAAGATGACCTGTCTATCTAAAATATATCTCTGCTTGACCTTGAAAACATACCTAATATGACTACAAGTTTGATGATCAAGGATGACTAATTATTAATCAGTATTTCTTAATTATACATTACAATTTTAAGTGAGTTGCACAAACAAAATACTTTAAACAAGAATAGAAATATGCATACAATATAACAAAATTAACTTTAATTTTGTATCAATAAACTAAAATCCATAGCAATGTAAAACATTTTAAACAAGTTGTTGCTTTTTAAAAGTAGATTCAATAATCTACCCTTTTATCCCATCATATCTATATTCCCTTTTTAACTCTGTTTTAGAATCTCTGTTTTGTTGGTTTTTTTTTTAAGGTGGAAACTCTTGCCCCATGTTGGGTGCCATTTGTAGCTACAAGTTTCTCTTTGCTTTGCTCAATCTTCTGCCACTTGAAGTTGTTGCTTGCCCCCTTCTAACACAACTGTGTGCTTTGGTGGGTGAACTTGCAAAAGCACTTCCCTGGGAGATAGTTTTCTGCAGAGAATCCTTTCAGTGGCATTCTCAGTTGGGGGTCTTTCTTTTTCAAATAACTAGTGGTTTCAAAAGTTATAGCTATCCATTAGTAGATCTTATTATTATTACATTTTAAAGGGTTGCTTTTCTAAAATAACACTAGTTTCCTAAAATCTTGTAGCTGCTGTGTACTTTATGTGCCTCTTTAAACTCTCACAATTTTTTTTTTTACCTATCACCCATTTTCATATTATTCTGTACTTTTTTAATGTAGAGCCAGGAGCAGTGAGTACTAACCATGCCACATTCTGGATGCTATGATGTCTTGAATTTCCTCTGATAAATTATTTATGAATGTTTTTGAATATACCCTGATTCATATTTTCATGACATGGGTAGAATTTAGACAGACTGGTTTTTTTTTTTTCCAGAATATAATGTGCCCCAGCCTGCAGGGCTACAACATGGTTCTAGACTACCCTAAGGACAGAATGATAGAGACAGGAGATAAAAGGAAATACACCAAGTCTAGATTCTGATCAAGGTGCAATTTTATTTTTCTCCAGAAGGGTTTATATAGTTCCTGCAGGGTGTGGGGAGCAAGAAGCTGTCATCTGCATAAAGTGGGGCAAGCTAACAGCATGTTTGTATAAAATGTTTACAGGGTGAAAGGGTCAAGGGCTCTGACTCAATGTCCTGTTGCTAGGCAACCTGACTGTAAGATGATCTAGTTCCCTGTCTTATGGGTGGGGGGTCTGTATTTTTCCACTAACTAAAGATTCTGTCCTTGTCCCTGACATCTCCCCCTTCTTAGTAATAAATCTAAGGGCCAACATAAACCAGGTTCAAATGGTCTAAAAGGAGGGCTCTGAAAGAGGCTTTGCATGAAGGACTACAGAGGCCATATCCCTCTAAAGGTTGTGAAAAAAAAAAGGGTCCGAGAGGGAATGTCTCTCCAGACTCAAGCACCATAGGCATCCCCATAGTGCGGGAATCAATGGACCGTGCAGTTTTTTGAGGGAGCAGAAATGGGTAAGCACAAGGCTGCTACTGTACAACCGCTATGCAACAGGGCATATAATCCAGGCTCTCTGGGGTACCATGGTCGCCAGCCTGTGCAGTCCCAGCTGCACTCCAATCATGCCTTGAGTGAGCCTTTTTCCCACACACAGGTGCAGCCTCCCCCGAGTGAAGAGGTCTGTGTGGGGAATCTCTTGTCAGGGGAAATTTCAACCCTAGAGTCCTGCATATCAAAGCAGTGGTAGTAAATCTGGATCTGCCTGGCCGGCAGGTCTGTTATTTGGTTTCACATGAACTGAGTGAGCCAGGAAAGTGCCCATGGCCCAAAGGCAAGGACCAGGAGCAGGCCTACAACAGGTCCTAGGAGGGAGGAAAGAAGGGTCGTTAGCTAAGGGGAGTTTGGAAAATTAATTCTGGAACCACCCATGCTCTTGTTCTCCTTCTTTATTTTTTCTTTTTTACCTGCGTTGTCTCTGCTCTCCTCCAGGATCTCGTCCTGAACAGGACGATTTCAGGGGGATCCAACAAGTTCACCAAGGCCTTGGTCTTCCTCCGGGAGACGACGTTCCGAATCCTCAAGAGGTGGTTTCATCCACATTGGGCACCAGTTGACCCAGCCTGCAGGGCTACAACGTGGTTCTAGACCACCCTATGGACAGAATGATAGAGACAGGAGATACAAGGAAATACACCAAGTCTAGATTCTGATCAAGGTGCAATTTTATTTTTCTCCAGAAGGGTTTATATAGTTCCTGCAGGGTGGGGGGAGCAAGAAGCTGTCATCTGCATAAGGTGGGGCAAGCTAACAGCATGTTTGTATAGGATATTTACAGGGTGAAAGGGTCAAGGGCTCTGACTCAATGTCCTGTTGCTAGGCATCCTGACTGTAAGATGATCTAGTTCCCTGTCTTATGGGTGGGGGGTCTGTATTCTTCCACTAACTAGAGAGTCTGTCCTTGTCCCTGACACCAATGGCCTCTAGCCACCCAAATCAGTCTTTGTGGTCTCCCAAAAGCTCTGTTGTCTGGATTTTCTCTTGGAATTTTGGTGTCACTTATTTCCTTCACAATCTCCTATTAATTAAGCTTTGTTTGCAATATTCAAAGGCATCTCTAGCCTTCAGCCCCAAATACTTTCATATCCTTCCTGAAAACAAGTTCCAGAGGCCCACAAACTGTATGGTCAATCTTACCATAGCTGGAAACCCCACTCCTAGATGTCAAGTTTTAGTACTAGTCACCACTCTCTCTGCTGTGACAAAATGACAGATAAAAGCAATTTTAAAAAGGAAAGATATTTGGGGTTCATAGTTTGAGAGTACAATCCATCATCGAGGGAAAGGCCTGGTGCTGAAAGACTGATGCCACTGTAGACAGAGCATGAGGGAGCTCATCACACTGTGTCCACAGTCAGGATGAAGAAAGAAGTGAAGTCGGGTACACCACTCACTTTTTCCATTTTATTTAGTCTCGAACCCTTGTCCATGGTAGAGTGATACCCCTATGCAGAGTGGGTCCTGCTCCCACCTCAGGTAAACCACTTTGGGAATAGGGACAAACACAAACACATGTCTTGTAGGTGTTTCTAAATCTTGCCAAATTGGCAACCAAGATCAAGTATCATAGAAACCTAAGCAGTAAGCCAGAAGCAGTGTGGATCTCCGAGCATGATTGTAAACATGCACTATGCTCTTAACAGAACAGCAGATGCTCACAAACTCCACTGTTTCTGCTACAGTCTCCAATATGCGATCCCTCCACCAACACATTCTTCTGTTAGCTTCTGCTGTGTGGAATGATTGAAATAAAAAGAGAGACACTGGTGCCTCCTTCCCCATTTCTGTTTTATCCTTTCCGGTGAAAATATTGGCTTGTACTGGGCAGTCAGAAAAGGAAGAAAGAAGATTGTAAGTATCTCTGGTTGTTCATGTTTAGTAGCATGGAAATTCTCACCCCCATGTTTTTTAACTGGAGCAAATTCTGGCTAAAATAAAAATCATGAGATCTCTTAGATGCCATCACTCTGTCCACCCCCCACAGATTCACCTCTCTCACCAATGGCTCCCTGGAGTCTCTTTAGAGTCTTGTAGGTTCACTAGAATTCTAATCTTATGAGGAAATACAAACTGTCCATGTACCACACAATTCTAAAAAATGAATACCAGGGCTGGTGAGGTGGCTCAGAGGTTAAGAGCACTGGGTGCTCCTCCAGAGGTCGTGAGTTCAATTCCCAGCAACCACATGGTGGCTCACAACCATTGATAATGAGATCCTGTGCCCTCTTCTGGCCTGCAAGCAACATGCAGGAGGAACATTGTATACATAATAAATAAATAAATCTTTAAAAACTGAATACCTTTTCCCATTCTGTAGGCTGTCACTTTGCCTTGTTGACTGTATCCTTTGCTCTACAAAAGCTTCTCAGTTTCAAAAGGTCCCATTAATTGATTGTTTCTCTCAGTGCCTGTGCTACTGTACTAGTGTTATATTTATGAAGTGATCTCCTATGCCAATGTGTTCAAGACTACTTCCTACTTTCTCTTCTATCAGGTTCAGAGTAGCTGGATTTATGTTGAGGTCTTTGATCCACTTGGACTTAAGTTTTGTGCATGGTGACAGATATGGATCTATTTGCAGACTTCTACACGTTGATATCCAGTTATGCCAGCACCATTTGTTGAAGATGTTTTCTTTTTTCCATGAGTGGGGGTAATGAAGAGCAATGGTCGAGGGAAAGAGAGCTTAGGGGAGTGGGAGATCCCTGCTGGATCAAGAACAGAGAGGGAGAACAAGGAATAAGAGACCCTGATAAATGAAGACCACATGATAGGAAGAAGCAAAGTGCTAGAGAAGTCCACAGAAATCCACAAATATACCTCCACAATAGACTACTGGCAATGGTCGAGAGACAGCCCTAACTGACCTACTCTGGTGATTGGATGGCCAAACACCCAAATTGTCGTGCTAGAAACCTCATCCAGTGACTGAGGGAACCAGATGCAGAGATCCACAGCCAGGCCGCAGGTGGAGCTCCAGGAGTCCAATTGGCAAGAAAGAGGTGGCTTTGTACGAGGGAGAATTGTTGAGACCAAGGTTGGAAAAAGTACAGGGACAAATAGTCAAACGAATGGAAACACATGAACTATGAGCCAATAGCTGAGGAGCCCCCAACTGGATCAGGCCCTCTGAATAAGTGAGACAGTTGATTAGCTTGATCTGTTTGGGAGGCATCCAGGCAGTGGGACCAGGACCTGTCCTCAGTGCATGAGCTGGCTGGAACCTGGGGCATATACAGGGACACTTGGCTCAGCCTGGGAGGAGGGGACTGGACCTGCCTGGACTGAATCTACCAAGTTGAACTCAATCCCCAGGGGAGTCTTTGCCCTGGAGGAGATGGGAATGGGGGGGTGGGCTGGGGGGAAGGGGGTGACGGGAGGGGGGAGAACAAGGGAATCTGTGGCTGATATGTAAAATTAAGTTAAATTATAAAATAAAATAAAATAAATGAATACCAAGGTGACAGTGACATGATGGATAGAGCCCTTTCAAGAGTTGGACCCCTTTATGAATCAGACTCTTCTGTCACTGCAGAAGCTGTACACTCATGAAGAAGCCATATAAAGAGGGTTAATAATGACATAAGGAATAATAAAGTGGCAAAATTCCATCTTCCTAAAGTCCCACCCAGAACAAAAATTAAACTGGCATTAGATTAAGAAAAAAACATGTATAACACAAGTTTCTCATGGCTCTGGAGCCTTCTCAGTGAGTTGAAGACACAAAAAAAGGAGTTAGCATCAATAACTAACAAAGAACAACAAGCTATGAAACTGCCTACAGCAAAGGTAGGGTGGTCAGTTCAGCAAGGACGTGAATCTAGAAAGGTTTGGATTCATTTTAAAGGGGTTTGTTTATAATGATGTCTTTTGGCTTAATGTTTAGTCTTATCCATACAAATGCTGCTTTATAGAGAAGATGCCTTCTGTGTGGAAACTTTACCTCCTACTTTGAGAAATAACACAGCTGAATATTTTCTTATATTTTCCCCATCTTCAGTTCCATCTTGTGAGGTATAGCTCCTACAAGCCAGGATATAATGATTCTTTGTAAGAATTTCCACCAGACATTAGAGTTTTTCAGTTTTTCTACTTGTGCAGTAGTTTGAGGAGACAAGCTTCAGGGCAGACAAAGATTGCACCAAAACAACATTACTACATACTTCTGATTTAGCTTTTATTAAATGTCTGCTCCACACTAAAAGTTGCATGGAAAAATGTTCCCCATCAGCCTATCCTGAAGGCTTGACCTGTAAAAACATTGTCTCCAGCACCTACACAGCTGATTCCTCTTAGCTTCAATTTACTTGCACAGGAATGACTACCTAATTAAAATAAGTCAGAATGCAAAACTATAGAATGACTCATTTTTATAAAAGCTGGAATGAAAATGCCCAGGCATTCAGAAGTCTATTTTATTTTATAGCAAGACTTTACACTGTTATAATGCAAAAAGGTGATATATCGATATATTTATACATATATATGTATATATGCAGTAAGGTCCCTGTAACATTATCATTGACTCTTTTCTGTCTCTAGATTATGATGCTTGTGTTGGTTTTGCTCATAAACAAACAGCAGTGTTCAATAGTAAGATTCAAGTACACTTTGAAGGCATCTTCCCTTTTTAAATTTTTAAAACCTGGAAATTATCTGGTAATGATAAGATGTGCTTGAGTACAAGACACATTATGAAAATAACCAATGTCTCTTGTAAGAAAAGCTGAAACAATACTTAAAAACAATAAATCAGTCTTCTACTTCAGGTATAGGAAGACCTTAATAAGTATGGAATTACATTATGAGTTCCATGATTTTCCCTCTGTAGGCATCTGATAAGTTACACAGGCACTTCCTAACACATTAGAATTGGAACATGAAGGAAAGTATTTTATTTCCTTGTTTCCATCTTCAGATATAAACGTACAGGATTGTTTTCTTTGTATTTACTTCGAAGATTTTTGAGAACTCTTGAAAATGCACACATACACAATTTCAGCTAGCTACACCAAAGAATTGAAAGCATGAAATCAAAGTATATACAATGGGAAAGTAGCAATGATCTCTTTATAGTAAATCAGTTTACTGCTGAAAATTCAGTAAATAAAACAAGCCTGGGATGTTTAAATTTACCCTGCTTGGTGATACTCTCAAATGAGAGATTCCTTAATTTTTGTTTTAAAATTAAACTTCTTATTCTTTGCATCTTGACCACTTGTGGGTTAATCTACTGCAAAAAGAAACTTCTCTGATGAGAGTGGAGAGATGTATTGAACTATGGATATGAAGATAAGAACTTAGGAGGAAGTTTAGTACTATATCCATTTAGCAGAATAATAGTAATAAGTTCTCCCCATGGGGCCAATAACCTAGTCAACCACAGTATTTGGGCCTATTTAACAACAGCAGACATGAGCTCTGTTTTATGGGTAGGCTTTAAATCTAATCAGAAAGCAGATGATTATTCCTATAATGTTTGTGCAACTACTGCATCAGTGAGCATATCACTCTGGTCAGTCATTACCATAACTTGCAATATTCACATCTGGGTAAGACTGCTATCACTTTTCTTCCCTGAAATTGTGCATAGACCTTTCCAGCACTATGAAAACTGACCAGTAGATCTGAAGCTCCCAGGTGAGTGCCAGTTAGATTTCTCTGTCCTATGACTCAAGTATAGGGTAGTCAACATGAAGAGAATAAGAAAGTAGGGAGTACTCCATTTTACTAGAACATCATCTCATGCTCCCTACCTCCAAAGCTCAAGGATCATCACAGAATAGAGGGTAGAAGGATTATAAGAGCCAACAGTAGTGGCAATTTGCAGCAAAACAATATATTCTAGACATGACAGGACCTTTATGCACAGGAACTTACAGAAGCTGTTAATGCATGTACAAGATCAAGTCTGTTAAGGTACCAGCATTGATGGCTTATAAAATACCACCTCTAGCTGAGGCTATATTAGCAATGATGGCTGATAGGGATGGAGAGTCATTTTTCTTCAGGTATGTAGCCACTGAGGGGCTATTCAAACTCAAATAGATTGTCCTATACCCAAGTATATACAGGTAGCATAAGTAGATTCAGTAGGTTAAAAAAATAAATAAAAACACATGATGTTGGGAGGGAAAAAATGGTGAGTGGGCTAAAAAAGAAAATTGAGGGAGGGAAATTGAGGTGGATTTGATCAAAACTTATTATATTCATAAATTAAATAATCAAACATTTTTTAATTTTTAAAAAATTAATTTCATCTCTTTGCAAAACTGCTCTAGTTGCCATGGCTACCAAAGACAAAGTCCAAAATGACATCAATTATGCTCAGAGCACTAAAATGTTCAACACTTTTGCTGCTCCAGACACTTCTTCAAAATTTAACTTGACATAACCATATGTGGCTATACATGATTTTATGTATCTATATAAAATCTAGGAGTCACAAATAGAGAAAATGTGATATTTATCTTTTTAAGACTGAGTTAGTTCACTTAATGTCATCACCAGTTGTATCATTTTCTGCAAATGTTATAACTTCTTTTCTCTTTTATAATAATCAGTTGTGTGTAGACACCATACTTTATCCATTCCTCTGTTGATAAACACCTAGGTTGGTTCCATAGCTTAGTTATTGTGAATAGTATCATAAAAGCACTAGCATGCAAGTTATCTCTGTGATATGTTGATTTGGTGCCCTTTGAGTAAATACCCAGAAGTGGTATAGAGGAATCATATGGTAGAGTTGTTTCTAGTTTAACTTTTGTAAGTCTCTATCCAGTTCCCTCACCATTGGATGCTCTTCTCTGTTTCAGCACTGGACTTGAGTAAACAGCATCACAAAAATGGGGTGCTTGTGTGGTACTGAAAAGAATGGAAGGAAGTGTTATGAGAGGTTGGAAGAGGAGGAGAGCAGGTAACACCTTGGTGCACACGAACATAATTTAATTGCATCATTACTTTGACAATATCATTTGAATCATGAAATTGAGTGTGCATAGGAAAACGTAATATGCAGTTGTGGGACCTGTGGATTCTTGACACTGTTGATACAGCCATATCTAATCATATTTTTCTTTCTCCTTCCTTCTTTTTTTTTCCTCTTTGACTTTGATCTGTGCATTATTTGCCTGAAAAATCCTTTCTTACACTGTCTCTAAATGCTTATCAAATATCCTTTGAGTTATTTAAGACTTTGGTTTACTGCATGTAATTCTTAAAGCCATCTGTTATACATTTAGGATATTGTGCCAAAAACTAAATGTGGTCTGGCAAGATGGCTCAGCAAGTAAATGTGCTTGTTGTGCATGGGGTAACCTGAGCCGAATCTACAGAACTCACGTAAAGGTGGAAGGAGAGAACTAACTCCGCCAGTTTGTCCCTTGACCTCTCCATGCACACCACAACATACGTGTTTTCACAGCATATGTTCTCACATACACATCACACACTCTTACAGCCACTTCTGTAAGGTATTATCCTTGAAAACAAGCTTCTTTACAAGAGTCAATTCTGGTGGTACCTGTGGACTCTTGACATTCTTTCCCAGAAGGAATGGACAATGGGTGTCACAGGATCCTCATTCCTCCCAGACATTTCTATGTGAGTCTCCCCTAACTGTACATGACCTCAGAGACTGAGGAGGTGCTGGAGCATATTGGCTGTGAAGGCTCCATCTATGTGGCTATGGGGAAGCCATCAGCTATGATACGTGAAAACTTTCTAGTGTGGTTGCTTTGAGGTCACTCACATTTATGTTACTGACTCCTCACCCATGCTTGTCAGCCCAATAAACTCATTGGTTTCCTATGATGAAGTGTGTTGAAATTGGACTATGCTTTGCATTAGGTTCTTAGGAGGAAGGGGTAGATGTTGATCACATCACAACCTTCCCCAGGAAGGAATTTTAACAACACCCACAACCATCATTATAATTTTCTTCTTCTTCATCCTCACCCTCATCTTCAAGGCTTTTTATTCAAAAAGTTAATCAAACATGGACTATCATTTCTTCATATTATCTTTCTTAACCAAGAAAGCATGTTAATGAGCCT